>NC_064626.1:629842866-630442866 GCF_023864275.1 Schistocerca cancellata | reverse complement strand
AAACGTCGGACCTCCTGGCACAATCATGAAGATCGTTCAATATGTAATACGACACTTTTCTCTGAAAGCACGTTAGTTTTGTTCAGGATTCTAGTACACCATATTATCCCCCAGTATTTTTGCTATAAAACCCTATTTTTCAACGATCTCCGCTCAATGGGACGGCCTTACGCCTCTTTACTGGGATGGCCCATACGTCTGCATGGCACCACTCTACTGGTCGACGTTAGTCAACGTCTTGGTGCATCAGTAACCTCCCCATCATACATGTAGTGTTTCCCAAGGAGTGCATCCTTCACTGGACGGAACAGATGTCGAAAGGAGCGAAACACAGGCTGGAAGGAGTATGAGGAAGAACAGTACAGTGAAGTTCCGTCAGCTCTTCTCGGGTGCGCAGATTTATGTGAGGCACTGCGTTGTCCTGCAGAACAAAAGCTATTTTGCATTTTTGTGGCGACGAACACTCTCAAGTAGTTTCTTTAATTTCCTGAGGGTAGCCTTGCCAGAGTCACAGTTGTGTGCGAAGGCTGGCACGCGGCAGAAGGCACAGGTCTGCGGGACCCTGTTTCGATAATGACAAACGCCTCACCCAGCGATTCACCGTAATTTTGTCCACTGTCATGTCTCTCTACACATACTCCAAGCGTCTATGAATATCTGAGATGCTCTGGTCATCCTCCAAAAGAAACTCAGTGACAGTTCTCAGCTTAGAACGCGTTGGAAGGCATCTACCTTTTCTTTTTTCCTCGAGTTACCAGTCATCTGACTGGTTTGATGGGATATATATATATATATATATATATATATATATATATATATATATATATATATATATATATATATATATAATAGTGGGAAGTCTATCAACACAATACAGCAGTACAGCATTTCATATCACAATATAGTTTCATACACACAATACAACATTTCATATCACAATATAGTATCATACAACCTGGGAAATGAACAGATAAAATAAGGTAAAGCTTACCTGTTTTCCACCATGTCCTAATGTGATAAGGCCGTAATGGCCTCGTGAAAACATAAAAATATACTCAGCACAGCATCGTCACATAAATCTAAAAAACGGTGTAAAATAGTCCACACCGTCCACACAGTTATTTTGCTACTGGAGTTATTGTACAAAACCTACTGAAGTGCAGTAGCTATCAGTAAACTGTTTGCCTACATCCTATATAGATGTCGCTACTGTGGGCTTAGATGTAGTCATCATTTACGTAAGATCCATAATCTGATATAAACACATTAGGTGAAATACATGTAGGAGACTTTTAAATTTTGGTAACTATTATAGAAAAGAGTTGTGATAAATTAAAATACGAATACATTTATCCATGTAACATTATACAAATATAATAGGTCTAACGCTTTTATGGTGAATTTTCGGTAAAAAATGAAATATACGTAGAACATTGCCTGTAGCAATGGAGGAGCAGCCAGTATCCGTATACGTCATCACTAGGACTTGGCCTCTGCATCAAGAACAACCAGAAAATGGGTAGAGGCCATCAACATTATCATTGTATATCGCTCTTCTACCAAGTGAATCTTTGCTGCATTTCTTCACTCCCTCCGAGTGAAGAGGTTCATCACTATAGTCTTCAGTCTAAGTTTGGGTTAATGTAAATTGAGTGCTAATCACAAACTTCCACAAATATTGTAGTAATTAACTTTTCTCCACTGGAGGAGTATTTTGATTTATGTACTTTTCAATAAAACTGTTCTACATTTTTACCTGGGCTGCGTTCTCATAGTATCTAAACTGGCATAAGATGCATAACATGCTGTTTTTAGATCTTTTATAATATTACTATCCTGTATTATGCATAAAAATCAAGAATCTGGAGTAAAATTTGAGAGGTACGAAAGTGTTTATTTATGTTACTATACGCTTTAAGAACAACATATTACAAAGCAACTTTATTTAAGCTTTGCTTTTAAAGATAGCTCATTTTTTTCTCATACACGTCATTTCAGACTGAAAATGCTCGTATACGATTTTATGAATCCAACATCAGACTCGAATAGTTCAGTAAATATTTCTCAAAGGTGAAGTGCAACTGTCGTTCCAGTCTCTAATTGTAACTGTAAATTTCTTTCCTGTGTGCCCTCCATTTCTCATAAGACAGGTGCTTTCCGAATAAGGTGAATATGCATGTGGCCAAAATTATGTAATATCCGTTTTCTGTAGAAACCTCAATCTGCCTATCGTGGAGTCCCAATTTCTGTGTGATAATATGGAAAATTGTCCTTTATATCATTGTTGTAACAGAATTCCTAAACTTATCTTACGATGTAATATGTATGGAAAATCGTCATCTTACTTACGTTTCTCATACTTTTATCAGCGACAATATATAATTACATCCATACTATACGAAACATTGTATCTTTGGGTCTTTTATATAAGAGCCAACTGTACGATATTTAACCCACTTCATTTTGTTATTTTTATCAAACTGGGCCTCATACATGGTTTTTCTGCACAGATGTGCGCCATTTGTAACCCCTACGAATTAAATGCACTACACCTATAGTGTTCTACTTACTTAACCATCTAATTTATAGAGATATTTCAGAATTTTAAGTTATATAGTAATCCACAAAATGCATGAATGCAGTGATGACCAAACGATCTAGCTTTATTGTGGATCTATTATTAAATATGTTTTAATTCAAGCCAAACCTGCTTAATTTGATGATGTAGTGTGCACATTTGGTTGTTAACAAAATTTTACCTGCTGGTGTAAATACATTCTGTTTACGTTAATGGTCTTAGATAACGGAGGCATGCTGTATCGGTACAGCCATGGGTCTGGTGTATAGCAGTAAGTAGAACCATAAAAAAGTTTACCATGTGGCTTGAAAGTGATTTTCATTTAGTAAAGATCAGTATCTCATAATTTTGATTAATTCAGAAAAGATTAGTCAACATCTCGCCACTCAGTGCCATGACTTTATTCTATTAATGAAATATAACACAATAATCTGAAAATTAATTCTGTCAAATTACAATCTAGCATCAGAAAGAATAATTATAATACCAAATATTGCCGTAAAGGAAATAAACCCACATCAGCAATAAAAGAATGAAGGAGAGGTACTTCAGTATGTCGGCTGTTGAGTGACACTATGTCAAACGAATTGTGTGATGGTAATATTTCTTGTAGATACAAATATTATATGTCTTATTTTCATGCATAACAATTCACCTGAAATACATCCTGGACGAGACACGTTCGAAAACTTCATTTGGTGTTGTGGGATCCATCAGATCTTAAGTAAGATGTCATTACATATAGTCGAGTTATTTTGAATGCCACTAAACCTCAATTCTGGTTTGTTCATAGATTTATCCGAGCCGTGGGCAGCAAAATTAATTTCAATTATTTTATGATCATTACTATCAAAATAGCTGGTCAGTTGTGCTATGTGACCAAGAAAGTGAAATATCGATACACTGTTTCTCACTACGAGAGTATCTTTGTTTATTGATATCCAGCTGATAAGTTAGTACAGTGGAGAAGCTGATGATAACTTATTCGAAAATATGAAGCTAATATTATGTTCCTTGAATAATGGTTAAAATAGCGATGCAGAATTCCAGTGTGGAATTTGGTACACGTAATAATGACGAATCTCAAGCCGAAGTTGCCACACGAACTGAACAAGTTACTGAACCCGATGATCCGTTAACAGGGACATTTCACAGATTATAAATGACTGCTACGGTCTCGAATACTGTTCTGAAAGTGAGCCTGCTTTTGTTGAAACAGAATAAGTTGTCGAGGGAATTAAGCAAAATTTAATCGGCATAGACGAAAACATTGAGGAGGAAATAAATTCCGAAATTAATATCAGGTCAGTAAGACCTACCTAAATACATAAAGAAACTGAAGAAGTTTCATGTTTCAGTGAATCTCAAAAAACATGGTCAGGCACTGTACAGCAGCTACCGATAAAGGCAGATAACATTACAACTGAAAATTATAGTAAACTGCAAGAAAAGTTTGAGTTGGAGAGCCTATGATTTTCGAAAGCAGTGTCGCACTGGATATCCGAAAAACGCAACCAAGTTAACAAACGGGTCGACTCTCAAGTAAACACTGCGATGCAAGAATTCAGTGCAAGCGTAATGTCTGAACGAAATAGTTCGGATCAAAATAACCAGCAGGAACTGTCGAAAATCAAACCGCATTACGAAAAGACTTAACTGACTGGTATGATTTTCTTTCTGCCCAATTAAAAGATGTGGAACAAGAACTAAAAGATGTGACAAGCAGGGTACAGATTATGTCATCAGTGTGCGTCACTTCGACAATGTGTCACATGCTGCATGACAGTCAAGTAGTTCGCAGAAATATCACTTCGAGTCGATAAACTCAAAGTTCAATGAGCTTTGGGTGTGTGCTGTACCTAATCTATCGTGAGTTGTTCTTGAGGGATGTTTATTGAAACACAATCAATTTCAGATGTTCTTATCTGGTAGAAAATCTATTCATTCTGTTGTTTTTCTGAAATCCTGCCGTTACGTTTTACCACAGACCTAGACCAATAGGCAGAAAATTCAGTCTATAAGAGATTTTATCCAGGTTGAAGCCATGCTGTAGGTGACAGAAACCGCTGAATATTGCTGAACGTATCAACAATTCGAGAGGGCATTCTCTCAAAGAATGGGGTTCATGTATTACAAGGAAGCCCTCGCAAGTACTTCGAGAAGTAAATAATTAAAAAGGATATTGGGATGAGCCCATATCTCATAAGGACGTCTTGAAACTCTCAAAGGTCAAGTTGCCCATAGACAGTCTCAAAAAACTTAACCATGTACAAGTGACAAATCTAACTGACTTTATGTCACTGTTGGATTCAGTCGATCTCATTGATGAGAAGGAAAAAGCAAAAGCTATTAGTGTGGCAAGCATATTTCACTCTTACACAGTGGCAGAGACGATAGCAATAATGCAAGAGGTGAATCGCATTGTGAATTTTGTGTCCACACATGCCACTCAGAGAACTAAACAGTGCAGGCACAATCAAATGAATTCTGTAGCATGAAATAAAAGAAAGAGGCTACACGGATTTAATCGTAGGTTCTAGAAAAATAACACAGGTAACAAGTGGCCAAATCAACTTAGTAACCAGTGGAACAGTGGTGTGGAGTATCATTTGGGAAATAACCATAGCAGCCATGAGAATAAAGGTTTGGGGAATCAGTGGCAAGCAGGTTCAAAAAATCATTGGCATAACGAGAACCAAGAATATATGAGGCACAATAATGAGAACTCATGAGAATAACATCTGGTAATAAGTTTGGTGGGAGTGACTGATGTAGGCGCTCACTTTCATTGCACTCTCAAAAACGAAGTAGTCACATCTTGTCCCACGACAAGGCCTGCAGAGTGGAGTGGGAATGATCACTGAAAACTATTAGTGAATTTACTAAGATATAATGACAGAACAGACATTCAGGAGGAGCAGCGTTCAGAACCAAACCAGTCTACTGAACAGCATAGAGCAATGTTCCAGTTATCTATTAATGCCAAGATGGCAAGCATACCAATTACCATTATGAGAGATATGGGTGTGACTGTGAATATTGAGTCAGCCAATTTATACAAAAGGGTGAATAAGGTAATTGAAATGCTGACATTGCTGGAAGTTCTGGTGCAAATTCTCAGAAGTTAAGATATGAGTCTGCCTTTGAATTATACTTGTATACATAGCAACTAAAAACATGTTCTTGGCGGTAGACAATTTGATTTTGGACAGTATCTTTCACACTGAGTTCCTCAGTAAGAGAGATGCTAAAATAGAGGTCTCCGCAGGCTCATGTCACATGAAAGTTGATGGAACGAATATCGCAATATGAAAATCAAAGTTAAGCTATGGTAAATACTGCTAAGGTTGCAAAATTAAATTAATTAGTAGACAGACTCATACTTCAGACAAAATTCAACTTGATACTGGTGAGGTTTATTGTGCTAAGGAAATTATTGAAACCAAAATGTCTGAATCGATATATTTAATGCAAGATAAAGAAACTATCTTACTTAATACTTTGTTTAAATACTCTACTGTATCTTAAGAAAAGACTGAAGCTGACTGATGTTATCAGTATGATATTGATGTCAGTCAACATAAAAGATACTGCCGTACCTCATATTCCACTGTGTGGGTTAAGCAATCTTAAGCTGACTGTGAAATGCTAAAAATGTTGTCATCTGACGAAATAGAGCCATAATTGCCACCATACTGTAGTCCACTGTTAGGGGTTGCTAAGCTAAGGGTGTGTCAGATCATCGTTCTGGTTTGAAGAAAACCTGAAAACATTGAGGATGAGATACAAAGATTTCATGCAGCAAAATGTCTTACAACTGTTGACTTGTATACATCATACTGGCAAATAAACGTGACAGATGAATCCAGTAAGTACACTGCATTTGTCTGCATTGGTCTTGTTTATAAATTTAAGATTTTATTGTTTGGCCTGAAAAGCAATTATGGTGTATTTACTGTGTCATCAGAGGCAGTACTTGGGTCTGAGTCACTTGATCAGGTCACTGTGTTTGTGGATAATGTTTAAATCACAACACGAACATGAGAGAAATACACTGAGCTTATAGAAAGAGTACTACAGAAATTCATGCATATGGCCATTACTGCCAACTTGCAGGAGTCAAAGTTGGGCCAGGAGTTAGTAAAATTTCTTGGAAATATTAGAGAACCTAACAGAATCGTACCATATTGGGGTAAATTCAGTGTCATACAGTATTTACAAGCTCTCTTCTGAAATTAACCTCATTTGAAAGGCGTTTTATACTAGATCTGTTGTTGAATTGTGAGCCATTATTCAGTCTATTAAGAAAATATGTACAGTAGTTTTGGTCTGACAAATATCAGCTTGCGTTTGACAAAATCATACAGGCTCTTCCAACATAGAAGTTACTACACCATCCTGATATATCAGTTGATTTCTGCGTATCCACTGAGCCTTGCATGTCTCTTTAAGTACTTGTCTCCTTAAAATTAAAAAGCTTGGGGGCCAACCTACAGTTTGTACCACTGCATTCGACAGTTAGACTTTATCTAACAGTGAAAGGAGAAATACCACTGCTAAACTGGAAGCATTGGCAGTTGTGTGGGCTTTCAAAAAGTTTCAAATTTACCTCTCTGGCAAAAACACAGAACTCTACTGTTGCTTACCAAGCAATAATCTTTTCATTAATTTATAAGCTGATGCGCTTTTGCAACTTTCACAACGTTTATCAGATCTGGCAGAAATTACAGAACAAAATGGCTCTGAGCACTATGCGACTTAACTTCTGAGGTCATCAGTCGCCTAGAACTTAGAACTAATTAAACCTAACTAACCTAAGGATATCACACACATCCATGCCCAAGGCAGGATTCGAACCTGCGACCGTAGCGGTCACGCGGTTCCAGACTGAAGCGCCTTTAACCGCACGGCCACACCGGCCGGCAATTACAGAACAACCTGAGCCGGTATGGTTCGCTATTTAATTTTTGTTTTGTTTTTTGAAACCACCCGCCTTCTCAGTACTCGCCGCGAAGTCAATATCGAAACCGGATTTGAGTCTCTGGTCGCCGCATATCTTAAGCGAGTTGGCTTCCCGCGTGCCGCGAGGCGTACCGAACAAGGAAGAAGGGGCATACTGAGAGTTAGATCTAGACTGTGCGAGAGTAGCAACGTTGGTGTCGGAGGCAAGGCCGCTTGGTCTGTGGGCCCCGCAGAAGCAGTCGGTTGGGGACGGAACGCCGTGGGCTCGAAGATCCTAATGTGGAGGGCCGGTGTTGTCCCGATGGCGATCATCGTGTGGTCATTCAAGGGCTGAAAAGTGATTTCTTGATTCTGCCCTTGGATTCCGACGAAGAATTACGGCCAGTTAGGTGTATGAGATGAACATAAGAATTCTAAAAAGGTGCACATTGGTGGCACGTATATCAGACTTGTGAGTGGTGTAAGCTCTGCTTCGGTACTGTAGTCTCTAGTCAGAGTGCTGCTGGGGAGGAGAGCGTTGAAATCAGCATTGTCATCTACACTCCTGGAAATTGAAATAAGAACACCGTGAATTCATTGTCCCAGGAAGGGGAAACTTTATTGACACATTCCTGGGGTCAGATACATCACATGATCACACTGACAGAACCACAGGCACATAGACACAGACAACAGAGCATGCACAATGTCGGCACTAGTACAGTGTATATCCACCTTTCGCAGCAATGCAGGCTGCTATTCTCCCATGGAGACGATCGTAGAGATGCTGGATGTAGTCCTGTGAAACGGCTTGCCATGCCATTTCCACCTGGCGCCTCAGTTGGACCAGCGTTCGTGCTGGACGTGCGGACCGCGTGAGACGACGCTTCATCCAGTCCCAAACATGCTCAATGGGGGACAGATCCGGAGATCTTGCTGGCCAGGGTAGTAGACTTACACCTTCTAGAGCACGTTGGGTGGCACGGGATACATGCGGACGTGCATTGTCCTGTTGGAACAGCAAGTTCCCTTGCCGGTCTAGGAATGGTAGAACGATGGGTTCGATGACGGTTAGGATGTACCGTGCACTATTCAGTGTCCCCTCGACAATCACCAGTGGTGTACGGCCAGTGTAGGAGATCGCTCTCCTCACCATGATGCCGGGTGTTGGCCCTGTGTGCCTCGGTCGTATGCAGTCCTGATTGTGGCGCTCACCTGCACGGCGCCAAACACGCATACGACCATCATTGGCACCAAGGCAGAAGCGACTCTCATCGCTGAAGACGACACGTCTCCATTCGTCCCTCCATTCACGCCTGTCGCGACACCACTGGAGGCGGGCTGCACGATGTTGGGGCGTGAGCGGAAGACGGCCTAACGGTGTGCGGGACCGTAGCCCAGCTTCATGGAGACGGTTGCGAACGGTCCTCGCCGATACCCCAGGAGTAACAGTGTCCGTAATTTGCTGGGAAGTGGCGGTGCGGTCCCCTACGGCACTGCGTAGGATCCTACGGTCTTGGTGTGCATCCGTGCGTCGCTGCGGTCCGGTCCCAGGTCGACGGGCACGTGCACCTTCCGCCGACCACTGGCGACAACATCGATGTACTGTGGAGACCTCACGCCCCACGTGTTGAGCAATTCGGCGGTACGTCCACCCGGCCTCCCGCATGCCCACTATACGCCCTCGCTCAAAGTCCGTCAACTGCACATACGGTTCACGTCCACGCTGTCGCGGCATGCTACCAGTGTTAAAGACTGCGATGGAGCTCCGTATGCCACGGCAAACTGGCTGACACTGACGGCGGCGGTGCACAAATGCTGCGCAGCTAGCGCCATTCGACGGCCAACACCGCGGTTCCTGGTGTGTCCGCTGTGCCGTGCGTGTGATCATTGCTTGTACAGCCCTCTCGCAGTGTCCGGAGCAAGTATGGTGGGTCTGACACACCGGTGTCAATGTGTTGTTTTTTCCATTTCCAGGAGTGTATTTAGCTGCTTTAAAGTAAATGACTGTTTTGGACCGAAGGTGGAATCAAGCGAAGGATCGAATCATTGCTTGTCTTATTAAAAAACCTAAGTCAACCCCAGCATGTTAAACTCTGTTATCTACAGTTACAACGAGTAACTGACACTCTGGTAGTGTCCACGAGTGAACTTCGGAGTACTGTTAAGTGTTTGTAGTAAGGGAAAGTTTGACTGTGGAGCTTTTCAGTCGGACTCGTATGAATGTAGTAATCATATTTTATTGCATTTAGGTTGTTTTTAATTAGAAATTTTGTGATCAATATTTTATTGCCTTTAGAGGTCACACGTGATTTTTGTTTAGCCATATGGCGTTAGAATCTTTTATTTAACCTTGGATTATGCAATTTGTATTTTTTCCTTTGCTTAAAAAGGGATTTCGAGGTTTAAGCGCTGTAAATTGATTCTGAGAGCTGTTCTTTGATCTGTTAAAAATAGTACTTCAGGAACTTTCATTAACAACCTATATTGAGGATGTTGTTGTTCATGATAACGAATGTTCACTTACTATTTTAAAATCAAGTTAATAAAGTTGTAAAATTGTAAACGTATAAAAAGGCTTTTCTTAGAGAAACGGTGCCAGCACGTACCCCCCACAATTTCCACGTATTCAAACCATTGGCCTTTGGGTGTTGGCTGATTTTTTCCCCGGTATCTGTCCCAGCCTAACGCCTGCGGGGTCATGTGAAACCTATTGATATTCGGGCCATTTTCCCGGACAGTGCTTATAAGAAATATGATCATAGGAAGTACGACTTAGGAATTTGCAAACACAGCACTATAAGATTCTCATCTATGTTTCGTTTTACAGACGAAATCCGTTGCCAGATCACTGATGTGTTTGTTTTCCAGCTGATTATGAAACGAATTTAATATGGTATACACACAATGCTTGGTACGCATAGTAGCAAAATATGATGTGTTTACCAAATATATCAAACTGTATGTCAAGAAAAGTGCTACAAGTACTCCTGTCACCAAGAGACATGTAGAAGATTATATGCAAGTATTTGTAAAACCTAATTTCATATTGTATGATAATGCAACCAATTTCACTAGCAGATGCTGGCAGACTTTCTAAGAGAATCATAATATTAAACACAATTTTGTATCATGGCCCCATACCGAGGCCAACCTGGTTCAGATGACCTTCAGAGAATTCAGCTGGTTTATCTATACTTAATGCTCACATAAACAAACTGATCTAGATCCTAACACCACTTGAAGATTGGTAAATAGTGTGCCCATAATTTGATCAATTATACTCTCAAATTGTTACTGTTGCGTAATTCGAAGCAAATGAGTGAACTAATCCACTTCCTCACATCCCATGAGATGATATTCTGCGGGAATGAAAAAGTGTGTCAGAGTTAACCATAGAAAGAAATGCTATGACCAAAGGCCGTCTGAAGTACAAAGGTTTATAGTTGGAAAAAAGGTACTTCTGAAAAGTTACACTAAAGTGTGCCGATAGTTTCATCGCCACATGTCCGACGCCTTTGGATGCCGCGCGCAACCTTCCCGCGCCGCTGCTACAGTGTGGCGCGATTAGCGCCACTCAGGTGTCGCTACGTGGAGAACGGTTGCAACCACGGAGTGAGACGGAACAGCGGAGCCCTAGACTGCGTCAACCTGCTACACGACGTGTTCCGGACAGAAGATGCCTTTGGTCCGTTTCTGTGACACCGTGGATAGTACCGATCACTAACCTTTTTGAGTTATAGTGAGCTGCGGTCATTGGAACGGTTGTCGCCTAGGGATCTGAATACCGGGCATGTTCTATGTGGCTCAAAACTCTGCGGGAGGGGGAGTTCGAAATCTTGTCATGCTATTCATATGTACTGTGTTCAGATGGTTATTTTCGTGTCCCGTCCACAGACAAATTCTGATAGTTGTGTTTGCTTTTGTAACAGTTTGCATTGAGCAAAGGTAGAGGATGATGGGATGAGTGCATGTGTTACATTCACCTCTGGTTGTAAAGTTTTTTCCCGGTCAAGATACCACATTAAATTAAATTAAACTTTCAATCTAAAGTTCATTTAGATATTGTTTTAAATCAATTATTTCGTGTTGTTTTTAAAAGTTTGAATGCGTATTACAATAAAATTATGCTTAGAACTGTTGTATTACGCCTATCTCCTCACCCCCAGCCCTTCCACTTAATGCTCGGTAACAAAAATAAAAAAGTGGCAACACATCCTGGAACAAAGATACTGGTGCATCCAAAAACTAACAAAATCCAAGGGCTATTATATTACAAGAATACAAGAAATAATTTCATTGAGACTGTATATAAATGTGTAGGTCTAAGGTCACCTATTTTCTACGATGGTGTATGTTTTATGAATTAAGCATTATTTTTTTCTTCCAGCAAAAGAAAGCATGAAAGATTTGTACAAACGTTAATGTTGGCAAATATGTTTAACTGTCTAAATTTTGACTGTGTATGTGATACTTTCAAATATGCCAACTGTAACCTCAGGCACTATTGATGTTCAAAGGCATTTTGCAAAAGAACATATGATGGATAGCAGTGGCTTTGTGATTTTATTTGTGCTGAAAGATGTCTCATATGTGTACCTGTTGACGAATATTAGGGTCCCGAAAGATTTCACATTATTCTGAGAGAAATAAGTCATCGAAAGGACTTTTTGTGTATATCTGTGTCTAATGCCATGGAATAGAGAATGAAGTCCTTAAGACGTGTTTCTGTTCTACACTTTAATCTTTTAGGTGTTATTACCAGAAGGATATCATTGCATTCAACTAATAACAAAATGTTTACAGACTTTGAGCAAGTGATTAAATAATGTACTTGTTAAGGAAGTTACATGACATTACTGTAAATGATGACATATTTGATTAAGTTTCTAGTGTTTATGTTCTGAGACTTATAGATAATGAATTGTTTAGCTATGAGGTCTGAATTCACTGATTTGAACCAACTCTGTCTAGTGTGTAGGAAGGATTTTACTTTACAAGGGACATCGCTTCTCTTTCTTTCTTTTCTTTCCTGTGTTATTAAACCTTGACACTGTTTCGAGCAAAACTGAAGCACCGATAGCTAATATATATAAGGTGAAGACTAGAATTGGAGGAAAAGAGGTCATATAAATGTATGTCCCGAAATGCATCTTGCCATGGTAAATGGCTCCGACGAAGGACATTTCTTCTGTCCACGTGCCATGTGTTCGTTGCGTGTTGCAGGGTGTGTGATTGACGCAGCGTACTATAAACAGCAGAATGGTCCGCTATTCGTGCGGGAACAAGCCGAGATAGTGTTTGTGTGCTGCCAGGCATATAGAAACGGTTGAGTAGCAGCGTATACAGTAGAACTCCTTCCTCCAAATATGGTGCACGCACAGTCCACTGTCTCGCAGCACCTTCGTCTCTCTGAAAGGACTCACGATCACATAACAGCCCAATAACGGCTGGAAATATTATGTGACGTGTTTGGTGTCTGTGAGTGTACTTTTTTGGTATAATTGTGCTGCCTCTTGACCATTTCAATCCACTAGGCCGTACGCAAACACCATCTCGGTTTGTTACCGACATAAATACCAGACCATTCTGCTGCTTAGGGTACACTGCATCAGTGACACAGCTGCCCACAAACAACCCACCAGGGATGGTGTCCTAAGCATGATCATCGTTCCGTTTTCCAAAATCAAACAAGAAAGCGAAATGAAGAGTGGACATGGGACAATAGTAACGGTCAAAGGCGAGCCAAAGGCTGATCAGTCTCGTGCGCTATCATCTACCCTTTGAGAACAACTGATATAGCTGCTCTTTCAGCTTGCATGCATAATGACTTGATTCGCAGAATTCAATATCATATAGCTCGGAAACCACTCACTGTGTTGGTTTTTGTTCTTAACAGTCATTTTTCAACGCAAACTATACTGCAACTCCCATAAAAGCTTTTCAGACTGTTTCTGACCACCTTTGGCACATACACATACACACACACACACACACACACACACACACACACACACGTACACACACACAGGATGAACATTAATAAAACTAACAAACTGCAGGGATGGATTCCCGACAGGAAATAGAGGAAAAAAATGTCCTATTAAAATGTGCCCGGAAATGCATCGTTGCCAGAGTAGACGTTCCTCTGACTCAGCGTACTGTAAGTAGCAGAATGGTCCGGTATTCATGTCGGTAACAAGCTGAGATTTTCTGACGAACTCTGATCATTTCTCGATGTTGAGCGCCCATAAGCCCCAACACAACATAATCATTTCTGCACACAATTTCAGCATTAGTACCATGATCTGTAGCGTATTATCTTAAAAGCTATATCTTCATAAGTCTGACGAACAAACATAAAAAAGACAATCTGCCCTAATTGCTAATTTGAAAGATTTTTATTCCGAGGTTTTTCTATTAGACTTTAACCAAATGGTGAGGTACAGACTAATGAACAATATTGTCTGCAATTATTGAAACTATTCCAACTTCTGGAAATTATGGTGCATCATGAACTTTGTGTAACGCTAAAACTGTATGTGATGATATAAAACAAAATGACTGTTGTATATCGCTTGTTATGCAACACCAAACAATTTTTTTCGTCTGAACCAAAATACTTAAATAACGAAACAGATACTTGCATTACTATACTTGTATAATCTTACCAATGATCAATTGAATTAAATTGTAATGTGAAGCTCTGTATTCTCCGTATGCAAGAGTAGCCGTTAGGTAATAGCTGCAATATCTACAACTAAAAATAACTGTGTGAGCTCTAGAATAACAAAACCCATAATTACTACATAATTTACGTTTTCCTCGCTTGAGAGTTACGTAACACACAATTTCCAAAATCACCCGACAGTTTAAAGTATGTGGAAATCGTCGTCTTACTTGTATTTCTCATACTTTTATCAGCGACAATATATAAGTACATTCACACTATATCAAACCATTGTTTCTATATTTTTGTTATATAAACACTGATCGCATTGCAGTCTTTCCACTTCCTTTCGTTATTTTTAGTAAATGGAATTCATGCAACTTTCTTCCGTGCAGAACCATACCGTTTGTAATTCCTATGAAACAAATGCGCTACACTGATGGTGTTTCAGTTAACTGACAAACTGTTATTATTTGTAGAAATAATTAATTGCACTATATGATGAAAATGTTTTTCAGTTGTGTAGAGGTTTAGGAAAGAGTAGTTCAAGAGTTGCACTGTGTATTCTGAGGTGGCCAAACAATCGATCATTGTTATGATTTTGTTACTAAATTTGTTTTAATTCAATCCAAAACAGCTTTATATGGTGACGTTGTGCGTGTATTTGGTCAGTAACAACTACTAACGTAAGTAAATTTTGACTACATTAAAGGAAATTTAAAAATTTTGGAAATTTGTGGTAAATTCCTATGGGACCAAACTACTGAGGTCATCGGTCCCTAGGCCTACAAGTTACTTAATCTAACTTAAACTGACTTACGCCAAGGATGCCTGGGGGAGGACTCGAACCTCTAACAGATGGAGCCGCTCGAATCGTGTCAATGCGCCCTAGACCGCACGGCTACCCTGCGCGACAACTATATTAACGGTCTCAGACAAAACACATGTATCTCTACTACCGCGGACGCTGGTAAAACTCAGTAAGTAAAATGTTGGGAAAAATTGCTACGTTGCTTGCAAGTGCTTATCATTTAGTAAAGACCAATGCCCCATTACTGAATAATTCAGGAAAGGTTAGTGAAGGTCTATTCACTGTGTGCCAAAACTTTATCCTATTAGTGAAACGTAGTATAACAATCTAAAAGCTAATTATGTCAAATTAGAAATTAACACGAGAGTCGTAAGCGTTATAATAAAATAGTGAAGGGATGACACCTCATCATGACACGACTCAAACGATAGTTGAAACTGATCCTTCCGCTTCCTTTAAATTATGTCGTGAGCACCTGTAAATTGTGTCGTGAACACTGACTCACCGTCTATGTTTTTAAGTGGGGATGCCTCATTACCTACGAGAACTTACGGAACTTGGGTATTTGTGTGTGGTGGAGCAGAAGCTCTTGGAACATTTACTGAGTTACGTGAAAGAGTTGTGCCTATCTTTTCATCGGCAAAACTCCCCCATCACTATTACGTAACAATTGAAGGAAACACGACGTCTGAATGTGGTGAATACCGATGGAGTCACGGCCAAGTCACCTTATGGTTATGTATGAATCGACATTATCCGGTGAAACGGACGAGCAGTCGCCGCTCTCCGGCCCAAGGGGGCAGCCCGAGGCGAAGCGTCGGCACGGTGGAGCTCAGACTGACCGGGCGCTCGTGCCACGGTAAACAAACACGGGAAGGGGCGGAGTGGGGAGGGAGGGAGGCAGAGGAGGTGGCGCGCGGGCAGCACAAACATCCCGCCGCCACCAGAAGCTTCCAGCTGGCGGCGGACTGCTGCCAGCCGCAATTTCCTAGCTCCCTGACACACTGCAGACCCGCACGGTCGTACCTCTGGTGGCAGAGAGTTCATACGGGCGTGTTCTACGTTCCTATCGCAATCCTGACATGTTCTATCTGCTTCATATCGCTTTGCAACGTTACGTTCAGATATTTAAGCGATACGACTGTGAAGTAGGAGACTACTAATGCTGTATCCGAACATTACGGGTTTGGTTTTCCTTTTCATCCATATAGCTTGCATTTTTCTACGTTTAGAGCTTCATGCCAGTCATCACACGAACTAAAATTTTGTCCAAGTCATCTTGTATCCTCCTACAGTCAATGAACTTCGACACCTTCCTGTACACCAGAGCAGAGCAGTGGCGGGCTTTCTGGAGTCACCTTTCGTATTCCTGCCGCCACTAAATCTGTCTGTCATGGGATGTCCCACTAGTTTGACGCCACTAAGATCTTTGCTCGAGGTTGTTGATGGGGACCGGGCGTGCTGTGGCGTGCCGAGTAAAAGAGTAGTAATGGAACTAGGAGGACGGTGTGGGGGATCTGCCCGACGAGTAAGGCAAGCGCTTGCGCACGCGTCGGTAAGGACTCCGGCGACTGGTTGCTGGACATATTTGTGGGACGACTTGAATCCGTGGCTGACTTCAAGCGGCGCGTCCGTAAGTAGCCTGCCTAGACAGCTCCGGGACGTTACGCACTGACGAGAGAGTTGAAGCCAGTTTCATTGTGCTAAATTCTGGGCATCCCTTTGGAAATTGTAAGCTTCACTTCGATTCGTGAACTTCACTTATGGATTTTGAGATATGAACTGTCATTTTCTTATTGATATCTATAGGTCCGTTGCTATCATTGCGACTTCTTAGCTGATCTATTTCAGCATGAGTTGGTTCCTTGAATTTTGGCTGTTGTTTGCTTTTCCTGAGTCGACACTGGCTTACATTGTTTGATAAACTGTGTAAGCCGATGGTATTTCCTGAGCCGGAGCAATGTCGTGTTTCGTTTACGTTGCGGCCGGATCCCGTCGGGTCGTCAAGCAGTACCTACCTAGATGGTTGGATTTTAACCGACCTCCCTCCCAAAGTCTTCGAACACCAGATAAGTACCTCTCTTTTGCAATAATGCCGGGTTCCGGTTTTGAGATCCATTCGAGCATTGCAGATATCATCGCTCTGTTAATTAGACACGGTGTATCATAATTAATAGCGTAAACGCATACAGTTGAAAGTACACGATACTAGAAGCAAAAAAGTCTGAGTAAACATGGGGTCGAAAATGCATACCTAGAGCTATGAGCAATTTTTCATCTTCGATACTGTGAAGCAAATCTCTTCTGCTGCAAGTTCTTTGCATATTTTGAGAACTGCTGGTATGGAGCAAAACAAGAAAAAAAGTCAAGTAAACATGTGCTCTAAGATGCATTCCTTAAGAGCTATGAGCACTTGTTCATCATTGCTACTTTGAAATACATCTCTTTTAATGGTCAAGTGCCCGTAACTTTTAAGGTATGGGTTTTAGAGCACATGTTTGCTGGACATTTTTTTCTTATTTTGGTCCATACTACCACTTCCCAAAACATGGAAAGCAAAGAGATTGCAATAGAAGAGATTTGTTTCACAGTATCTAAGATGAAAAATTGCTCGTAGCTCTTAAGGTATGCATTTTCGACCCTATGTTTACTGAGACTTTTTTGCTTCTAGTATCGTGTACTTTCAACTGTATGCGTTTACGCCATTAATTATGATACACCCTGTATAGGCCTAGGACGCGCCTGCGTCTCAAAATTTGCAATTGCTGAGGCTATTTAATTGGGTTTGGCCGTTTTCTTGAGATCGTTTAGCCGTTGTTGTAGAGGCGGTATCTTGCAGTGAAGCGAGTATACCGTTTTGCTAATTATTATTGCTTTCACGTAATTAACTTTGTCATGTTAATATTTCTTTTGCGTGTCTGTACCCAATGAAGGCCGGTCGTCTCGCTGTAACATTTCTTGGCCTTCCTGTTTTGTGTAATCTTGAGCTCCTTGCATATAAGCCTACGGATGTACCCCCTTGTGAGACGGCAATCGAAACTCTTGGTTACTTAACTGAATCAGTTATTCATGAGGGCCTACCTGATTTATATTTGGTAATTTTACTTAACTAAAGCTGCTAATATTGAAGGCCTACCTGTTTCGCATTTGACAATTTTGCTTAACTGAAGCTATTACCATTGAAGGCCTGCCTTTTTTTCTAGTTGGTAATTTTACTTAACTGAAGCTTTTATTAAACAAGTCCTGCCTGTTTTATAGTTGGTAATTTTACTTAATTGATGTTGTGGTTAAGAATGCCTTACTCTTTCCTATTTGGTAATTTATTTAACTGAACTGTTATTATTTATTGCCTTATTATTGAAATCTGAGATTTTACTCAGCCTACGTTGTAATTAACTTTAATTGTGATTGCCATAGGCTTGCCTGTTTCAGAGGGATGTAAGTCAACAAGATAGTAACAGGAAATGAGTATGATGGTACAAGGGCCCTAACCTTTCGCCTTACATCCATAGTTGTAGGTTTCAACTGGTAGCAGAGCGTGGTTGCGTTTTGTTGGCAGGAGAAGATTTTAGAATTGTCTGCACTTTCTGTGGTCATTTGTCATTTCCTGTGATCATTTCCTTTTTGTCTATCGAGCACTGTATTAATTTATTCCATTGTTCGCAGGGAGCTAGGCTGCTATGGATCCAAGTAGTTGCCCCGGAATCACGCATCTAAAGAAGGGGCAATTGCAGTACGAACTTAGAATTCGGGAGTTTAGCGCCAGGAACTGGCAGACAAGTTGCGCGTGGAGTTGGGCACACCGCTTTGCGTTTCGGCGAGCAATATTAGGGTGGTAGGTGTTTCTCTCAGTAATGTTTCCACGGCCTTGGGTGAGGTGCAGCGGAACCTGTCCTTTCTGCAGGACAGTCAACCTACAGTTAGGTAAACTGGTAGAGTTCAGGCCCACCTAACATATTTGGGAAATAGTTTGCGGGACATTACCTCCTTGCAACATAGCCAACCTGAAGTTGCCAGGGTGGGGCAGTTGAGAGATCGAGTGAGGGATTTGCAGGTCCAAGCAGCGTTCTTAAATTTAGAAAGTTAGGAAGCAGATCCAGAAGCTACGCCCACGAATCATTTCTTTGATCAGGCGTCTGGGGCCCAAGGTTTAGGTAGAGCTCTGGCTAATCATTTTGCTAAGTTACCCAATCCAGTTATGTACCAAATGAACGGTATTTCAGAGATTTCACTCCATAGCTTGGGCTACATCCCGCACGTTTTGTGGCTTTTACTTTACCCTTTATCGAAAGCTACTCTGAGTCTTTTCATATCTGAAGTCCTGAAGCGGGAGAGCTCCATAGGACAAGTATGGAGACTGATTGTCAATAGGAAACTCTAGCTGCAGATCGGAACGAGCTTGAATGCAAATATTAGTGGTGGGCGAAGGCATCAGTTGAACCACTGAGCCAATATGTTGAGCGAGTGCACCTAGTTACCCTGGCTCCTGGCCTTTCCTTCCTGCCCCACTGTCTTCTGGGAATTGCGAACACTGGTTGGTTCCATTGAATCCTTGTAATATACCGATGAGGAGTGGAGGCGTGAGGAGCACTTCGAAACTCCTGCGCCCACCCAGAGAATTAATAGGGCTCCTCGAGCATTCAACATATTTTCAGGGAAATGCGTTTTCGGTGCGACACCCGCGATCACTTGGCACGCGAGTGTCACGTAGAACGAGCCCCCAGACCTGGCCAATGATGTCAGATCAAGAAGGTGGAGATTGTTTGCATCGAAGGTGCGAACCATAGTGAGCGTGTATTCGGCCTCCCTCCAGATCTGCCCTCCCTTTTATCTGTGCCCGTCTAGGACAAGAATGACTGTCCATGGTGTTGGATTCTAGTAGCTCCGAGTCCTTATTCAATTATAGTTGGTATTTGGAGTTTGGGGATTTAAGTAAATTATCTTCCAGTTGGTAAGGTGAGTGGTAGTTCGCCCATTTGTAATTTCTCATCGTCCATTACACTTTTGGTTGTTAAAGATCTAGCGCTAAACTTGTTGCACATAAGTGTTGTTATTGAGAAAATTTGGTTAGTTCTCGACTGTGCGAGCCCCATCTCCTCTTTCTAGGTAGCCCTTTGCTCTTGCCATTGTGCAAGAGTGTGGGATTCGGTTAATTTTAACTCTGGTGAATTTGATGTGGCCCATATTGAGCTGGGTTAGGCAGGGCAGCTGTTGAATTTATTAGAGGAATTTCCTGAGGTTTTCTGTAATAGTTTGGGGATCACTAACGTCATACAGTACCACATACCCTTGGCTGACGATATTCTGGTGCGATAGTCTCCTTATTGCCCTCGCATCCAAAATGAAAATCTTGAGACAGAAATTGGTGGTATGTCAAAGCATCGAGAGTGAAGAATCTATTACTCTATTGCGTGTGCTCCATTGTTTCTAAGCACTACAGTGCACTTACTGGTGGGCAGGGACTTTAACATCGTCTTGTGCCCTGAGGATCAGATCCATCACCATGTCCTGTGTCCTGCCCTTCACGTGATGGTCAGGGACGTAGCTTTGCGCAATACATGTAGAACAATTTGGGGAGCAAAATAACTGATGATGGTCGAAGTAGAGAGGATATAAAATGTAGACTGGCAATGGAAAGGAAAGCGTTTCTGAAGAAGAGAAATTTGTTAACATCGAGTATTGATTTAAGTGTCAGGAAGTCGTTTCTGAAAGTATTTGTATGGAGGGTGGCCATGTACGGAAGTGAAACATGGACGATAAATAGTTTAGACAGGAAGAGAATAGAAGCTTTCGAAATGTGGTGCTACAGAAGAATGCTGTAGATTAGATGGGTAGATCACATAACTAATGAGGAGTTTGTGGCACAACTTGACTAGAAGAAGGGATCGGCTGGCAGGACATGTTATGAGGCATCAAGGGATCACCAATTTAGTACTGGAGGGCAGGGTGGAGGGTAAAAACCGTAGAGGGAGACCAAGAGATGAATACACAAGGCAGATTCAGAATGATATAGGCTGCTGTAGGTACTGGGAGATGAAGAAGCTTGCACAGGATAGAGTAGCATGGAGAGCTGCATCAAACCAGTCTCAGGACTGAAAACCACAACAGCAACAACAACAATCCACGGTGAATGACACGGATATATGTACTTCGCCAGCCACTCAGCAGGGAGGTTGAACAGGATTTACATTTCCTGAAGTCTTCGGGCAGCTAATGTTAGTGTAGAGCTGCGGCTTACTGCATTAACCGACCATCAGACCGCCATTTGCACCGTGACCCTGCCACGACACTGGACCAGCCGTAGAAGAGGACCATGGACTAGTAAAGTCAGCATTCTCTGGGAGGAAGCTTGCCATCTGGCCATCACTGATAACTTGGACAAACGTGGACGACGATGTTATAGTAGTAGTAGGACAAATTGGGCGTCACCCAACTCTGCAATTTCTTCAAGATGGTGGATCAAAGGTGGAGGTCATGTATGTGGCCGCAGTTGCAGTGATGTCATGGTGGGAAGTTCACATTTTGGAGGAAAATTAGGACGATTGGCCTACGTCCACTAACCTAACTCCACCCTCTCTCCATCTCCCACTTCCCTTGCCTCCCTCTTCCCCCCCATCCTCACTGCCCTGTCCACTCCCCTCTCCATCTGAAAACTGGCAGGGAAAGGACTCAGACTGTGCTGGGCTGCCAGATAGGATAGAAACAAGTATTTATTTTGTATACTTTGCTTATTTAAACAGTTTGAATTGTCATAGACAGTAGCTCCATCCAGTGTGTTAACCTTGAGCTTTGGTGGCCAAATGGCCTAGCTCACAACACCGCCACCAGAGTGAGCTGTCGGCCCTTCCCCACTCCCTAGCTGTGACGTAATCCGAGATGCCAGTCTGGGGAAAGAGGGCAGGAAACAATAATTACCTTGAATATGTTTCAACCAAGGATCTGGTGACATCATTAGAGGGAATATAGAACAGGCTCAGCAGCTCTTCGGCCTCAGTCTCACTCAATCAGACAGTAGCAGCAGCAGAAGAAGAAGAAGAAGCATGAAGAGTCAGCAGCAATCGAGATCCAGCACACGCCTGCAGAACACTAAGAAATGGAAAAGTAAGTACCATATCACATCTTTGTCTGTAGTTATCATTATTATTATCATTATTATTATTGGCTATTTTCGTATCTTGGTCTATATGTAACGCTTCCTCATCCTCTTTGTTCAGCAGTAGCCTTCGACATGTCGAAGCCTACAGGGTCGAACGCCAAAATGTCGACCTCTGCCACGTCCAGACCTGCACTAACATCAGCCGCTATCTTGTTGAGACTTGCACTGACCTCGGGACCTGCAGCAGCAACCTGTAGCGACCACATGGGATCCAGTAGTGCACATAGCCCACATGCTGCAGCAGGACAAGAGAGATGTTACTGTCTATCCCACCCATCGATTCGGTTGATGAAATGCCTGGCCTGTTCCTAATGTTCTGAATGCTGCTGGTGGTCCTAAACTACAGCAAGGTGGAGGTCAGTACTGTTGACTGACATATGACCCATCTGTGTGTAGTGTAGGACAGAGTGCAGATGATGTGGATAAGAAGGTGTTAAGTGTGCCCATTCTTTCAGTTCTACATACAATTTAACTCATAGTGGAACGAAATATGTAAATGTGAGTATAGAGGCACATGATGACTGAGGCTTGCACATACGGATTGAAACTGAAAGTTCATTTAAGGATGTTAAAGTGCCTATTTCTGTGTTCGACTTAGACGAAATATGTCATGCAGAGCACTACATCAATCAGCAGATGATTACAGAGTATTATCGAAGTCGTACCCCCCCCCCCACCCCCTCCCGCCCTCCCAGACATTCGCATTCAAAAATGGTTTGAATGGCTCTGAGCACTATACGACTTAACTTCTGAGGTCATCAGTCGCCTAGAACTTAGAACTAATTAAACCTAACTAACCTAAGGACATCACACACATCCATTCCCGAGGCAGGATTCGAACCTGCGACTGTAGCGGTCGCTCGGTTCCAGACTGTAGCGCCTAGAACCGCACGACCACTCCGGCCGGCCATTCGCATTGCTGGAGTGATATTATCCATTACAACAGTGTATAATGACTCTGCACTGTGTGTGAAATCGGGTGGCAAGAGTGTTTATCTACGTCATGCCCCAGTTATGAGCTTAAATGATGTGGATTACTGTGCTGTGCATGTGGATTATTGTGCTGTGCCTAGCATTGGGGAGACTGAGTCGTTGGTTGCCGAGCATAGGCTTCGCATACAACGATGTTGCGAAGTTTCTACGTGTGCATAGTGTACACACTGACTATTTGGAACAGTACTTTTATTTGTGCGTGAACAAATGGTTCAAATGGCTCTGAGCACTATGGGACTTAACATCTGTGGTCATCAGTCCCCTAGAACTTAGAACTACTTAAACCTAACTAACCTAAGGACATCACATACATCCATGCCCGAGGCAGGATTCGAACCTGCGACCGTAGCAGTCGCGCGGTGTGCGTGAACACCAAAAGAGAAACAAGTCAAACGTGCATGTGAAAAACCAGAGTACTGTGAGGTACCCATCAGTTTGAAGGAGATAAGCGCGGAATTTATTGCATATGATAAGGCTTTGTTTGGGGAATACTTTACAGGTGTGAAGAAGAAGAGAATGCAGAAAGAGTCTGATGATTTTCTGGAAATACTGCATCCAATGTACAATGTTTAAATACTAATGTTATATATAATCTCAAACTGTGTTTTTGTTTTATTTCATATCTCTCTCATTATAATCCAAGTGTTACACTTATACACATCATTATTTTCAGTGCTGCACCTATAACCATGCAGCAACAGACAGTTTCCTCAAACACCTCCTCACCAGTCACTGTCAAAACGAATGATGAAGTTGCTCTTCGTGGGTAAATATATAGTTGAATTATCTGTAGGCAATATAGCTCCATTAGTTAATTGATGGAGCTATAGTGGTTACACGTATTATTACCAGCCTTACAAGTGTATCTATATATCCGCACTACTTGTCAGTGCCTAACGTAGTCGGTATCATGGTAGAGTGAGTGAAACATCATCGTCACAAGGACTTTGTTGTCAGTGACTGGTCCTGTGACGATGCAAAAGAAGACCTGAAGGAGAATGAATGGAATACTCCTTTCTGATAATATACGAGCAATCATTGTACGTCCATCCAATTGTGGCAAGACTAATGAACTCATGACGCTGCAATTACAGGAGATATTATTCAATTAAGGATTGGGAATTGTACAGTGAAATACTGCATTTCACTGATGTACTCGTACGTAAGATCGCAAAAAAGCCAGAGCAACAAGAAATATAAAACCGTATAAAACCAACACTTGATGGTGAAAACAACAACCACTGCAGCATCGGCGATGGTGTTAGCATTGAGCATAAAGCAGTGAAAAAACGAATCCCGCGGGATATATATATATATATATATATATATATATATAATGATATGCTCAACGAGCTAATAGATCGAGTATGTCTACTCATGGTATAAGCTGCTGTAGGTAATTAAACTCATTCGAATGAGGCTGTTTCAATAATCTCTGAGCTTAGATAGAGAGGTGTGATCGAACAAGTGTGAAGACACTAGTTCGAAAACTGCACGTACCAGCATGTAAAATACATCCTCATAGGCATGTTATGATGAAGGTTTGGATGACTTACGGCAGGCTGATCTCGTAGATATGAGGCAGTATTCACTTGAGAATAATGCATTCATATACACTATATGATCAAAAATATCCGGATACCCCCAATAACATAAGTTTTTCATATTAGGTGCATTGTGCTGCCACCTAATGCCAGGTACTCCACATCAGCGACTTCTGTAGTCATTAGACATCGTGAGAGAGCAGAATGGGAAGCGACGCGGAACTCACGGTGTTCCAATGTGGTCAGGTGTTCGCCCTGATAGCTGAGTGGCGCCGGCATGGTACCTCAGCGTGTTCGGTCAGAGGGTTTAGTTACCTTCTGTAATAAAAAAAAAACTGTGTAAACGGATGAACGAACAACCTGAACGAGTGTCATCAGACGTCTGCCACTAACAAATTCAACGAACAATATATAGAACAAAAATGAGGTAAAAAGGCGGTAGCGTTACGGATCGTTGTTACGTTAAAAAACAAAGTGGTCAGCGTGACGGATTGCCGTCCTACGGGCAGGGATTCGATTCCCGGCTGGGTTTGGGATTTTCTCCGCTCAGGCACAGGATGTTGTGTTGTCTTCATCATCATTTCATCCCCATCCGGCGCGCAGGTCGCCCAATGTGGCGTCGAATGTAATAAGACCTGCATCAAGGCGGCCGGACCTGTCGCGGAAGGGCCTCCCGGCCAATGACGACAAATGCTCATTTCCATTTCCAATGTGGTCATGTGACTGGGTGTCTCTTGTGTCATACGTCTGTACGCGAGATTTACACACTCCTAAACATCCTTAGGTCCACTGTTTCCGATGTGATAGTGAAGAGGAAACGTGAAGGGACACGTACAGCACCAAGGCGTACAGGCTGACTTTGTGTGTTGACTGGCAGAGACCCCTGACAGTTGAAGAGGGTCTAATGTGTAATAGGCAGACATCTATCCAGACCATCACAAAGGAATCCCAAACTGCATCAGAATCCACTGTAACTACTATGACAGCTAGGTGGGAGATGATAAAACTTGGATTTCATGGTCGAGAGGCTGCTCATAAGCCACACATCACGCCGGTAAATGTCAGACGACGCCTCGCTTTGTGTAAGGATCGTAAACATTGCACAACTGAACATTGGAAAAACGTTGTGTAGAGTGACGAATCACGCTACACAGTGTGGCGATCCCATGGGAGGTAGTGGGTATGGCGAATGCCCCATGAACACATCTGCCAGCATGCCTAATGCCAACAGTAAAATTCGGAGGTGGTGGACTTATGATGTGGCGTCCCTGTAATGTTCTGGCCTGCACAGAGTACTGACCTGAATCCTATAGAACACCTTTGGGATGTTTTGGAACGCCGACTTCATGCCAGGCTTCAGCGACCAACATCGATACCTCTCCTCAGTGCAGCAGTCCGTGAAGAATGGACTGCCATTCCCCATGAAACCTTCCAGCACCTGATTGAACGTATGCCTGCAAGAGTGCAAGCTATCATCAGGGCTAAGGGTGGGCCAACACCGTACTGGATTCCAGCATTACCGAAGGAGGACACCACGAACTTGTAAGCCATTTTCAGCCACGTGTCCAAATACTTTCGATCACATATTGTATATTTTAATGATTATTCATACATACTCCAAATATGCCCGGACTTTACCTGTCAAAAAAAAAAAAAAAAAAAAAAAAAAAAAAAAAAAAAAAAAAAAGGAGGCGATGTGTTGCGGATGTATTTGTGCGTTTGGTGCAGGCAGGAACGAATCGATGCCTGGACAACCTCCAAACTGATTACGGTGGAGAGTTTTACAATAGGTATTTCAAGATGCAGTGGTATGGAATACATGGCCTAACAATATTACCCACCCGAAGGTGAGTATTGTGGAACGTCTGAACAGAACAATAAAAGGTCAAGTGTGGTTGCGTTTCAATTTTCCCGGCTTATAGAAATGGATAGATACCCTCCCCGAAATGATTACTCAGTGCAATTGAACCAAACATAGCACAATAAAAATGAGAGCAATTGATGTTCGTGGCAATGGCCTCATGAATACAATGTACTATCGCATATATACGCGAGCAGACATTTAATGTAGGTGACTTGGTATGCATCTCAAAACACAAGACAGCATTCGAGAAATCATACCTACCAAAATGGTCAACAGAGATGTTTACAGTTTGAAAGGTGAAAAGAACGAATTATAGAACTTATTATCTGAAGGATATTGAAGACTGTTTGTACTCTGAGGAGTTGCAGGGATGTTCATAACTGGATCTGTTTCTCGTGGAGAGAGTCATAAGACGTCGGGGAAATAGAGCGCTAATGAAATGGCTTCGTTTTCTTGCAGCACAAAACAGCAGGATTCATGCTAACGATTTGCAATGTACTGCGGTGTACAGTCTACGACCACCGACGTAGCATTACATATGTGCTAGGAGACGCATTAGAGGAGGTGGTGGTATTCTAGACGAACTGCCAGTAGAGTTACACATACCGGTTTATAACTGTTGTGGGCTTAGAACATAGCTTCAAAATACGCTGGCTGCGAGGTGATACGGGGATAAATCTGCTGGACGAAGCCTATATGGAAGACTACATTGGATACACTGCAAATAAAGATCCCCGAGTCGTCACATTGAATTTGGCTGATAAGGCCAATTCGATACGCAGAAGAAATGATACTGGTTTAGGTAAACCCAGTACAGCACTTGCAGTTAATTGTACCATGCATGGAAGAATTAAGTTGGGTTTGAGTGTGACGAATTCCAAGGGAGTTACGAATGCTGTACGTCTGCACAAAGAAGAAGAAGATGAAGGAGGAGGATGGGAAGCAAAGTATTTGAAGAATTTTATCCAGATAGCGATGTATGCAGCTAAAAATACTCTGAAGCAGAAGGGTGCGGGAAGATGAAGAGGATAGGTTAAAGCACCTCGAGTTCTACCAGTACCCAAGACGTCTGCTGGTCTCCTTCCATTCCTCATACCAGCTGACTCCGCTCTCTCGGCGGTAGCGTCCCTCGCTGGTGGTGCTGCAACTATTGCTCGAAAAGTCAAGAACGCGTGCAACTCCCAAGCGCAGTTGCAAGAAGCAAGAAGACATAACAGCATAAAGGAAGCCGCAGCCATCGGAAAAGGACTACACTTGAAACCGTACGGGAGACGGCTTAAATTATTCATGAATAAAAAAAAGCCCATTAGCAGTCCTACCAGATCGGCCACTCACAAATACTGATCTTCTTAAGTTTGTTAGAAAAAAATTCAAGTTTCCATGATTCCGTGGGGTGTTCATGAGTGTTGCATTACGGAAGATTATGTGGAAAATTGGTTAATGTGATATCGTGAATTAAGACGTTGCTGGAGGTCGTGGCACCCACTGGGTGTCATATGTTATGAAAAATGAAATACCTTCTACTGTTTCGACTCGTTTGGTGAGCTGCAACCACCAGAGGAATTACAACAATACTTCACTCGCTGAAGACGCAGGTGAACAATTTTAGGCGTTATCTGGACTTTAACACACGCCTCTGCGGACATCTGTGTATCATGTTTTTCTTGACGTTTACAGAGAAGAAGAAGAAGAAAAAGAAGAAGAAGAATATAATATATAAGGAAGAGCTTTAAACATTCCTTCTTCAGTTGAGGTTCAAATGCAACGTCATGCACATTGACTTTAAAAGAATGATCATCTGCATTGCGTGCAAATTACTTTTCGCCAATTGATTTGGGCATTGGTGAGTGGAATATTGCAATGATTAGACTGGAGACGCATAACAGCATTTGGAGGTCTTCGGTGTTACTTCACGTGTGCTGGAATGCTGTTGAAATTGCTCGCCAATATCTTATAACGTTTTAGTCTTCAGTTACTTATTTTAAAGTTTATTTGTGTTAATATTTGCTGTAAAAGTAACTTATTAGTGGATTTTCATTCATGCAGGTCTTTCTTTTCATGTTATTGACTCGGGTGGTTTGCTATTCGTGAGTGTGCGTACATTGTTCATCCAAGTCTCAGGTCTCAGCAGTGTGCGTACATTTAACGGCGAGCAGTCGCAGCTGTAGTGGTTCTTAAGTTAAGTGCTGTGTTTGTTTGTAAATTTCGTAGTTTTCAGCGGTGTCTCGTGCTATTCGAGGGGAAATAAGGTTTTACAAACTTTTGGAAACGTTCGCTCACTGTGTTTTTTAGAGTTGTCTGTGCGTTCAAGCCGTTTAGCAAATTTCGGGCGGTAGTTTTCAGCTCATGTTTCTTAATGTTTCTACTGAAATATTTCAGTAAAATTTTTATGCACTGTTTTAACTTCGTTGAGTGTTTCAGTGAACACTTGACTTTTTGGTCTTTATGTAAGAAATCGTGTGAAGTTTTGGTAGTATTGGTATTAATTGTGTTTTAGTAATATTAGTAAAAGTTGTTGTTCTGTTAGTAGAGAGAGAATTTCCAGACCACTATTATCAGTTCTTTAAATAGTTCTACTCTTGAAATTGAACTTAGGTAACGTAAACGTTTAGTTTTTTCAGTAACTATCAAAATTTTACCATGAGTGAGAAGTGTGGGCTTTGTCATAAGTTTGTGGGTAGTGGGTTACGGTATGGGATTTGTTCCAAGTATTTTCATTGGGGAGAATGCGGTGGGGAAACCAGTTGGTATTCTTGCGAGATCCTCTCCCAGAATTACAGAATATGTATCAGAAATAAGTTGACAGAAGAACAGGAGTGTAAGATCAATGCGGTTCAGGTGCAGTTATAAGACGCAAAGGAGGAACTACATAGGTTGAAGAGGGTGAAAAGTGTTGGGGAATGGCAACTGGCAGTTGGCAAGAAGGCAGCTAGGAGGAGAAGGAGGAGGAGGAGGAGATATTCAGACAGTTTTACCAACAGTCAGAGTTGAGTGGAGAGGAGCTGTTGTAGCTGTAGGTATAGGAAACATCCAGCAGTTCTCACCAGTTAGGAAGCCTAAGTCAATCGCAAAGTCTAACAGAAATAAGAAGGTTCTGTTGCTATGTAGTTTGCACAGTAGAGGTGTGAGCCAGCAGTTGCAGGGAGTGTTGTGGAGTGAGTACCAGGTCACCAGAATTGTGAACCCTAGTGTAGGATTGGCTCAGGTGACTGACAGCATGGGGTGGGTGGGGAGGGGGTTATGTAGGAATTATACGAAGAAGGATCAGGTAGTGATTGTGGTTGGAGCAGATAATAGTCTTGATAGGGATTTGGAATATGATATAGATGGTGACCTGGTAAAGATAGCTGCTCAAACTGGTGGCACTAATGTGCACTCCGTGAAACTGTTTCAGCGTCATGATGGGCCTCATCTTAATGATGCTGTTAGGCGTGTTAACATGGGGCAGGGGGAGGCGCTGATGGCACAGGGCATGGCAGTGGTGTCAGTTGAGTCTATAAATAGATCGAGTTTCACTGGGCATGGCTTGCACCTCGGAAGGTATGAGAAGGGGAGGCTAGCAAAGATTATAGGTGACAGTGTAGTGGGTGGTGGTAGGATCACTCATGGAAAAGTTCCTGTAACAGTTGGTGTTAGAGCTGCATCTTTTTTAGATTGAAATCAGCTGACAGGTATATCTGCTTAAAGGAAGGCCCTCTAACAAAAGAATCATGTTCAGAGGACGTCAGGTATCCAAGTAGAGAAGGAATTAGCATATTTCATCAAAATATAAAAGGTTTTCGAGATAAAGTTAGTGAACTGTTTATAGATGTTGACTCTGACATTACTGGTATGTCGGAGCACCACTTAAATAATTTGACAACTCAGAGGCTTCCTCTCTCAGGATACAGGTTAGCTGGTTGTTTTTAAAGGTTGAGGAGTGGGGGAGTCACCATGTACGTAAGAAACAGCATCCCATTTGAGTCCGTAGATGTATTACGGCACTGCAAGGTGTGCAGGGGCAGTTGAATTTAGTGAAACTAAACTTCGAATTGTTGTTTTTTATAGGTCACCTAACTCTGACTTCAGAGCATTTCTTCTCAAGCTAGAGAGAGGTCTTGGTTCACTTTATAGGAAGTACCAGAAATTAGTTATATGTGGTGACTTCAATATTAATTTTGTATATGTAATTGTGCAAGAAAAAGGATGTTGACGATCTCCTAAACTCATATGATCTCATGCAGTCTATGTTTTCTTCAAACAGTGTGCAGTGGAACAGTAGCACAGCCATAGACAATATTTTTATTCATTCTTTATTACTAGATGGGTATTCTATCAGCAAAAGGGTGAATGGCCTTTCAGACCATGATGCACAAATTTTAACACTAAAAGGCTTTTGTACTCAAACAAATGTTACATGTAATTACGGATTATGTAGAAAAGCTAATCCAACGGCAATGATAAGTTTTTTAAACCTCGTTAAGGAACAAGAGTGGCAGGACGTTTACAATGCTGATAACATAAATGAAAAATATAATGCTTTCCTTAACACGTTTCTCGTGCTGTTTGAGAGTTGCTTTCCATTCGAACATTCTAAACAGGGTACTATCTGTAAAAGACAGCCTGGGTGGAAATCTAGTGGAATAAGGGTATCATGTAGAACAAAACGGGAATTATATCAAAATGTTAGAAGTAGTCACAATCAAGCTACAGTAGCCCATTACAAACCGTATTGTAAGGTGCTTAAAAATGTTATTAGGAAGGCAAAGAGTATGGGGTATGCAAATAGAATAGCTAATTCATAGGATAAAATTAAAACCATATGATCAGTTGTGAAAGAAATGCTGGTCAGCAGCACAAGGTCGACGATATAAAGTCAATTCGTAGTAAAAATATTTCTGTTACTGATAAATCAGAAATATGTACAGTATTTAGCAATCATTTTCTGAGCATTGCTGATTAAATAAAAAATTAGTTTCTACAGGAAATCATATAACTTTCTTGGCAAATGCCTTTCCGAGATTGACATCTGAAATACACCTCTGTGACACTGACAAGAGGGAAGTTGAGTCAGTAATTAAATTATTGAAGACGAAGGACTCCCATGGATAAGATGGAGTGCCTAGCAGAATATTAAAGCACTGTGCTACACATGTTAGTCCTGTACGTAGCCAAATTTGTAATTTTTCTTTTAAGAATGGTAAGTTTTCTGAACGATTAAAGTACTCAGTCGTAAAGCTACTTTATCAAAAGGGAAAATGTACATTTCGGCTTTATAAGCGGTTTAACAATTGAGAAGGCTATAGTCTCTTTTCTCTATGAGGTACTGGATCAATTGAACAAGAGGTTTCGAACGCTAGGCATGTTTCTTAAATTTAATTATCGATGTTTGATTGTGTTGATCAAAAAATGTTCTCGAGAAGTTGGACAACTACGGAGCATGGTGAGTACCTCACAACTGACTTACCTCTTACTTTAACATGGACAGCAAAAGGTCATTATTCAAAGTGTTGCGAATGACTGTGATGTGGGGTGTGAGTGGGGTATGGTCAAGTGTGGGGTGCCCCAGGGATCAGTGTTGGGTCCACTCCTATTCCTTATTTATATAAATGATACGCCCTCTAGTGTTAAAGGTACTTCTAAAATATTAAATATTTCTGTTTGCTGATGCCACTAGCTTGGTAGTAATGGATGCTGGGTGCAACATTGGCTCTGTTTCAAATAGTGCAGTTCATGACGTAAGTTCATGGCTTGTGGAAAATAAACTAATGCTAAATCACGGTAAGACTCAGTTTTTACAGTTTCTGACACACAATTCAACAAAACGTGACGTTTCAGTTTCACAGGATGGGCATATGATTAGTGAAACTCAACAGTTCAAATTTCTAGGCGTTCAGATAGTTAGTAAACTGTTGTGGGAAGCTCAAGTTCAAGATCTTGTTCAAAGACTTAATGTTGACATTTTTACTATTCGAATGGTATCTGAAGTCAGTGGTCGTCCGACACGAAAATTAGTCTACTTTGCTTATTTTCATTCGTTTATGTCGTACGGTATTATATTTTGGGGTAACTGTTCCAATTCTCAAAGGACATTTTTGATTCAGAAACGGGCAGTTCGGCAGTAAGTGGTGTAAGCTTGCGAAACTCTTTCCGACCCCTGCTCAATAGTCTTGGTATTCTGACATTGGCATCTCAACATATACTTTTATATTCTTTACTGTCGTTTCTTGTTAACAATATTAGCTTATTCCCAAGAATTAGCAGCTTTCCCTCAGTTAATACTAGGCAAACATCCAGTCTCCATTTGGATCTGACTTTCTCAACTCTTGTGCCAGAAGGTGAGCAATATACTGCTGCATCCATTTTCAATAAGCTACCAGAAGGGTTCAAAAATCTTAGCAGTAATCCACGTGCTTCCAAATAGAAACTAAAGAGTTTCCTCACAGGTCTCTCGTTTTGTTCTGTCCAGGAGTTCCTTGAAAAATTAAGCTGATTCCCATGTTATGTTGTCGACTGCTTTTACTTAAACTTACCGCTCGAAGTTTTTTGCTTCATAAACATTTTAATTTATCTGTTATTAATTTTATGTTGTAATTTTATGTACTGACGCGTTCCATGACCTTTGAGATTTGCTCATCGATTTGGTCTATGGAACTAGACGTGTAAATAAAATAAAACAAAACAAAATTTCACAGAGGCTAACAACAAACTGCACTGGATATTAATGGAGAAAAAGGCGTTGTGGAAGTAGAACCTGGTGCATGCATAAAACTGTCTGGAAATGGTGTTGAGCTACGTACAAACATCAATACACTTAAATCTGAGGTAGGGACTGTGAATGCAACAATTGAATTTAACCAGAAACGTTCAGTAGAGCGCCTAGTGAATTTCAAAGAAGGGCAGGTTTTGAAGAAGGATTCTAGTACATTTTACAAGTCAGATCAGACTATGGACATACTGCATGTCAGCACAATCTGAGTCGAGCGTAACAGTGCAACGAACTATCTTAACGATAGTCTGACTCATACTATTTGCGAATTCTTCCCCTCATTTGCAACAGGGTATAAGATTGTTGCTACTACCACCAATGCAATATACCTTCGAGTTACGGTTCAGACATTGGACTATTCTGAGTTGCGCACCGTGGACCACAATAATAAACTTGCTGACTTTCATGGTGAGGAAATCATTGTACGATTACATCTAAGGCACGATGGGCGTCCAGTATAAAACCAGTGCACATAACCCACAGCACGCTACTTCGCCGCCTAACCGCAAAGTGGTAACACATCCGAACTACGAGTTTCTTAAGTCAGTTGGTTTGAAACATCGCAATGACGTACTCACTCAATATAACCGGTCAAGTAGAGTATGATGAGCGAATTATACATCATGAATACTTCCCGCATAAACCTTATGCCTATGGAAGAGAAAGAAATGAATTTTTACCTCTTAATATGTGTATGATTTCTCTTCACCCTGTTCCCGCTTTGATAATATACAGTTTCGTACAGGTATTATGTCTGCAGTTTTCTTCAAGCACAGTAGATATAATTTTGGATACGTTTGCTATATGTCTTCGGAAGCAGAGGTGGACACGCGCCTCCTGCTCCCATAACCCAATTCGTGCAGCATGCTAGGTGCAATTCCATTCAACCATTCTACATATTTTGTTATTCTCTCTCTTAAACTTCACCTGATTAATAGCATTCATCTTCAGAAAAAGCAATGTCATTTGTTTCGAGCACAGTCTTTGTATATACATACATATATAATACAATAGAGATAGGTTTTCTTCTTTTTATCTAGCTAAAAACAAAAACAAAGAGGTATGGTAACCAATTTTTTCGTTTGTTAATTTCACACAAATACAATTCAGTTCTTGAGGTACAATATAGTTCTTGAGTACAATTAGACTCTAGGCAGAGTACTTTGAACTTACACACTACAACAGGAACACTAGTATTTTTTATAATTCCTTTTTTAAGAGAAAAATATTTGTTTTGATGTCCCCTACAACCTCCCAGAGTTTGTCGGTTTAAATACTTTTCACCCTGAATAGATCTACGCTAAAAATTAATGTAGAGATACATTTGTTACTACTACAATTAAATTACACAGTTCCAGTAGCATTGCTTCTACAATAATAATTCTGATAGACTAATCCGACTTTGATGGCGGTTCAAGGCGCTTCAGTCTGGAACCACGCGACTGCTACGGTCGCAGGTTCGAATCCTGCCCCCGGCAAGGATGTGTGTGATGTCTTAGGTTAGTTAGGTTTAAGTAGTTCTAAGTTCTGGGGCACTGATGACTTCAGATGTTAAGTCCCATAGTGCTCAGAGCCATTTGAACCATTTTTAATAAATAAAATATATTTTAATAACATTTTTCTGGATTTGTGACTGCATTGACAAAACTACCGATGTTTCGCTCACATTTACTAGCGATCTTCTTCAGGTTTTTTTAAACATATTAAACAGAAATACCCTAATGAAGATCACTTGAAACGGTGACCGAAAACCCGCTAGGTTCACCTACAGACAATGCAGTTACAAACCCACAAAAATTTTATTGACTGTTACAATGGCCACGTAAGCTTATACACGGTGTTACAAAAAGGTACGGCCAAACTTTCAGGAAACATTCCTCACACACAAATAAAGGAAAGATGTTATATGGACATGTGTCCGGCAACGCTTAATTTCCATGTTATAGGTCATTTTAGTTTCGTCAGTATGTACTGTACTTCCTCGATTCACCGCCCGTTGGCCCCATTGAAGGAAGGTAATGTTGACTTCGGTGCTTGTGTTGACATGCGACTCATTGCTCTACAGTACTAGCATCTAGCACATCAGTACGCAGCATCAACAGATTAGTGTTCATCACGAACGTGGTTTTGCAGTCAGTGCAATGTTTACAAATGCGGAGTTGGCAGATGCCCATTTGATGTATGGATTAACACGGAGCAATGGCCGTGGTGCAGTACGTTTGTATCGAGACAAATTTCCAGAACGAAGATGTCCCGACAGGAAGGCGTTCGAAGCAATTGATCGGCGTCTTAGGGAGCACGGAACATTCCAGCCTATGAATCGCGACTGGGGAAGTCCTAGAACGACGAGGACACCTGCAATGGACGAGGCAATTCTTTGCCGGCCGTTGTGGCCGTGCGGTTCTAAGCGCGTCAGTTTGGAACCGCGTGACCGCTACGGTCGCAGGTTCGAATCCAGCCTCGGGCATGGAAGTGTGTGATGTCCTTGGGTTAGTTAGGTTTAAGTAGTTCTAAGTTCTAGGGGACTGATGACCTCAGTAGTTAAGTCCCATAGTGCTCAGAGCCCGGCAATTCTTCGTGCAGTTGACGATAACCCTAATGTCAGCGTCAGAGAAGTTGATGCTGTACAAGGTAACGTTGACCACGTCACTGTATGGGGAGTGTTACGGGAGAACCAGTTGTTTCCGTACCCTGTACAGCTTGTGCAGGCACTATCAGCAGCTGATTGGTCTCCACGGGTACACTTCTGTGAATGGTTCACCCAACAATGTGTCAATCCTCATTTCAGTGCAAATGTTCTCTTTAAGGATGAAGCTTCATTACAACGTGATCAAATTGTATATTATCACAATCAACATGTGTGAGATGACGAGAATCCGCACGCAATTGTGCAATCACGTCATGAACACAGATTTTCTGTGAACGTTTGGGCAGGCATTGTTGGTGATGTCTTGACTGGGTCCCATGTTCTTCCACCTACGTTCAATGGAGCACGTTATCATGATTTCATACGGGATACTCTACCTGTGCTGCAAGAACATGTGCCTTTACAAGTACGACACAACATGTGGTTCATGCACGATGGAGCTCCTGCTGCACATTTCAGTCGTAGTGTTCGTACGCTTCTCAACAACAGATTCAATGACCGATGGATTGGTAGAGGCGGACCAATTCCATGGCCTCCACTCTCTCCTGATCTCAACCCACTTGACTTTCATTTATGGGGGCATTTAAAAGCTCTTATCTACGCAACCCCGGTACCAAATGTAGCGACCCTTCGTGCTCGTATTGTGGAAGGCTGTGATACAATACGCCATTCTCCAAGGCTGCATCAGCGCATGAGGGATTCCATGCGACGGAGGGTGGATGTATGTATCCTCGCTAACGGAGGACTATTTGAACATTTCCTGTAACAAAGTGTTTGAAGTCACGCTGGTACGTTCTGTTGCTGTGTGTTTCCATTCCATGATTAATGTGATTTGAAGAGAAGTAATAAAATAAGCTCTAACATGGGAAGTAAGCGTTTCCGGACACATGTCCACATAACATGTTTTCTTTCTTTGTGTGTGAGGAATGTATCCTGAAAGTTTTGCCGTACCTTTTTGTAACACCCTTTCTTTTTTAACTATATGTAAACAAATATTCACATCACACACACACACACACACACACACACACACACACACAGACACACACATACACACATTCATTCTCTCCCCACCTCTACAAGTGAGTAGTGTACGTGAGTGTTTCAATCCCATAATCACGAATGAGAATTTTATCGTCATGAGACGACACGCCGATTTTTGACTGCAACACAGTGTACACCTCGTATCCTCTCGTTCGAATATTGGCCTGCTGTACCATATGCGGCAGCTGTGGTGCAGCACCGCGAGCATTACTGTACAGGTACCGCAAATAACAACTTTGATACAGAGGGCTCTGAATGCCATTCGATGCACAACCTTAGCCCACATCTGGGAAGCACCTTCCGATTTGTGATACGCATACATCTTTGATCACACACCTACAAACTCCACTACCGTGAATCCATTCGCCTCGTCGTTCATAAGGCCGATACATTTCTTGTTCTGTGGAACAATACCACAAGGAATAGGCCGCATAGGAGGACGTGTCAAAATTATAACCATGGTGCCTCATTACTCCATATGGGTCGCTGTTCTTCACCCAGTAGATGCAGCTATCTGTAGGCATATAAAGTAATTTACGATCTGCAAAATGAATTTTCACAAACTCATGAGGAAAGTGGTACATGTGGAGTTTGGATAGGTCTAGTATGCACATCCCCATATAAATGGGCTTCTTAAACTGTACTGCAATCTTCGACATCTCCACAGCAACGAAGTTCTTATTGAATATGGTGACCCACTTAAAATTTGGTCTGCAAATGTAGTATCTTGCGATATAACGCCCATCCCGTTCGGTTCTAATGAATATTTCACGTCGCTTTCTCAAATTATCTATTGTTCCACCGAATATTTAACTATTCATTAATTTATAATAATCTTTCTCAAAGTCACCCATCACAGAAGCTCTGTGTCTCATATTCAAATCGATATACTCCTTCAACCAGAGGGTCTGCTCGAAGGAGATATCCTTGGTGATTCTAACCAGCTCCATCCCCAAGCTGAAACACTGATGGAGATTACCGTAATGAATAATGTGACTCCACTTATTCCCTAGTGTTGTCATTAGTTTTGAGGTGGACCCTCTGAAATCCCTGGGCTAGCAGGACAGAACGGATGCGGTTATATTTGTGGAAAGGGGCAAAAATAAGTTACTGCCAGCTGCACTCAACATATGAACTTTATTTCTTAAAACACACAATCACGCATGCAAAACTCTCGAGGTTTTAACGAAAGACCTCCTTTGATTTAATTTAGATCGGCTGAAGGCCACATCGAAAATCCAAGGCACAAGGCCTAAGCAAGGAACTGAGGTAAGGGAGCTCATCTGGAGGTGTCACTTCTTTAGAAAAAATTTTTTTATCTTCAATGTAAATAGGCTGAAAGCCTTACCTTAAATTTTTCCCATAGAACTCGACTGTAGTCCACACATCAATCAGGAACAGTGTTATGGCTTAGGGCCGAGACAAAGATTTTCAATGTTTAATCTAAATAGGCTGAGAACTCAGCTGAAGGCCGCATATCAACAAAACAATTTAACGGCTTAAGGCCTAGGAAGAAGAGCTTTCAATTCGAAAAAGGCTGAAGGCCTTATCTTAAAATATTTCGTGTAAAAATCGGCTGAAGGCCTCATACTAAGGAATAACAATCTTATGACTTAAGGGCAAGACAAGGATTTTGAATTTTAATTTAAGAGAGATTCAAACTCGGCTGCAGGCCACACGCCCTTCAGAAAACAGTTTTGCGGGTTAAGGCCTAAAGTGAAGAGCTTCTAATTTCCCACTAAAATAGGCTAAGGGCTTTATCCTAAAATGCTTCACATAAAACTCTGCTAAAGGCCACATATGAAACCCAAATAATCTCACGGCTTAAAGCCCAGACAAATAAATTTCCAATTTTTAATTTAAGCAGGAAAATGCGGTTGATGGCCACATACCAACTAGAAAATATTTCTTACATCTTAAGGCCTGGACAAAATTTTTCAACCTGTGATTTGAAAAGGATGGAAACTCGGCTGAAGGCCGCATACCAAACAAGAAACAATTTTTTTAGGGCTTAAGGCCTGAGAAGAAAAGCCTTGCAATTTTAATAAGCTAAAAACTTGGCTGAAGGCCACAAAGAGTACTTAAGACTACAAGGAAATCACTATGTAAAACACAAGGAGCGGCACTCAGAAGGTTCCAAGGGTCGGCCTGGGAAGGTAATACTAATGCACGTCTAGGTGACACAGGCAGCCAGCCCGACAACCTCTTAATCGGAAGGCAACACAACTTAGGCACGGTTCACGACCGACAAACAATCTGACCGACTTCCAACGGTCAGATGCAACTGCACAGATAATGGTAAGTATCGGCCGATGAAGACTAAACCAAGATACCACTAGCTTCAAACTCGGCCTCACCAAAGTCAAGGCATCAAAGACAAATTTAAAAGAATACAGAAAACACAAGTCACAACTGTCAAGTCACTACGGGAGGCTACAGATTGGTAACAAAACACATGACTCATTATCACACGTGTCAACGACTGAAGAAACAACAATCCATAAAAAACTAACAAATCGTAACAGTCAAGTTTTAAGAACTTGAGCGCCCTGCTTCGGAAAAAAGCGAAAAGATCGCTCACACAGCTAGCACCTCCAAATGCAACAGCGCGTGCCCACCACCAAAAGCCCCAGCCTGGCTTCGCGCTGTGGAGACTGCGTCGCTGCTCAGTTCCAACGAACCAACAAGGTCCAACCACATCCCAACTCGGAAAATGGTGTTCATCCTGAGGATCCAAGAAGTAATCAACTGAGACGTCCGGCCGAGCAAACGACCAACGGCAGCCCACCTCCGCCGACAGCGATCCTGCCGAATACTAACACTATATGGACCCGACTGTTGCTAGCTACCAACTCTTCTTCGACTGATACTGGTGTCAGTGCTCAGCAGACCACCTGTCGCCATCTGACGACCAGCGGACCAACCGACCAACGTCCTTCCGTCTGCGTCGACCACGGTACGGCGGGTACATGAAGTGTGCGGACTTGCCTGTTAATGACTACGAACTTGTCCAACCACCGAGCAACGACGAATCCGACTCAGTCCACAACTCAAAAGCGATAGAGACTCAGAGCCGACTGACTAACATGCGACTGTCTGCCTTCCGACTCACTCTGCTGACTCACTGCACCGACTCACTCTGCTGACTCACTGCACCGACCCACTCCACCGACTCTGTCCACCGACTCAGTCTTTCCTGTCAGAGCAGAACCCTGAAATATGCGCAGTCGCTCCACAGATAGTAACACGAACCTACTATCGATAACGCTGGTGCTGCCACACATGGACAGCGAAGGTGAGCAAGGATAGTGGCGCCAGAAAACATAAACAGAAAAAAATATGTTCTCTCCATTCCAGAATTGCAGTAAGGACAGGTCCCAATCGTGAGCCACACACGTCTCACCCTCCTCGCAGAACTAGTTGCCCTGGACACAGCGGCAAATTGGTGTGCACACCATGCAAACTAATATGGTATGTGAGTTCTGCCTCCACCACATAAGCTACATCAGAATCAGCTGGCATATCCCCACGATTTTTCCGTCTAATCCCTTGCTTTCGTTTCCAGGCACCCATCGAAACTTGCCAATTGGCAGTGATTGTTGCATGGCGTACCCATGTAAGTTATTCATATCGAAGTACATTATGTATCTCGAGTCAAGGGATGGGCTGAACCTGTTACTCATCTATGCGTTATTGGCCTTCACAAATTGTCAATATGGCACGGGTCCTTCACTCAAAGAAAAGAAGTATGTCAGCATCGGTCAATAACTCGATACTGCACTTCTTTTTCTTTAGCATTGCGTCTCAAGACAACCCAGGTGCCATGTAATAAGAGTAAGGACCCAGAGAATATCAGATCATGCATAGACTCTGGAATTTCTCGAAAACGTCCGCAAGCAAGGGCACGTCTGTATCCATGTCAAGCCGAGCATAAAGCCCTAAAGTGGAAATGTTGAATTACCAGCCCGCATCTCGTGGTCGTGCAGTAGCGTTCTCGCTGCCCACGCCTGGGTTCCCGGGTTCGATTCCCGGCGGGGTCAGGGATTTTCTCTGCCTCGTGATGGCTGGGTGTTGTGTTCTGTCCTTAGGTTAGTTAGGTTTAAGTAGTTCTAAGTTCTAGGGGACTGACGACCATAGATGTTAAGTCCCATAGTGCTCAGAGCCATTTTGTTGAATTACCACCAGACATTCACAGCATGCTCATGTTCTGCATCCGTTATGGCATCGCCTGTGATGTTGCTGGAGAATGCAGTTATGCCGGGTAGCCTAGGTTCGTTGAGTTTTGCCATACTATCCATATTCTCATATGGGAAAACCCCATTCCTGGTCACAAGTTGAAACTTCTCCTCGTCGGGAAACGCAGATCGAGTGGTATGCATATCCTTCCCGAAGTAGCATTTCAACGAATTTTTGGAGTGGCGCCTGCATAAAACGTAGCGCATCAAGGAAGCGGAGCGTAATTATTGGCGTCATTCGTTTGGAGAATGAAATGTATCTCTCGACACTCTCAGGTAGAACACTGACCTGACTGTTCTCTAAGCTGGGACACGCCAAGTGCCCAATTAGAAAGTGTATGTGCCTTTGTGGCTGGTAGTTCAAATTCTACGTATTGTGAGATGTGCCACAGAACTTCCCCGAAGACGAAAATGGTTCCTATGAGGTGTTTCTGATTTCTGTCCACCGGCAGCCCAAAAGTATGACAGTCAACCGTAATATTGTATAAATCATCGTTCTCCTTCTATTTAGTCATGGAAACGTTGTCACTGTGAGGCTTTTCAACCTCTCAAGAAAGTTTTTCGAGCTCGGTCAGGACCCAAATCACACTATTTTCCCCAAAATAAGTTTTATAGCGGTTAAGACTTGAATAATATGACGATATACTTTGGTACACTACCACATATGGTACACCTTTTTTCTGTAAAGGTGGTATGTGAGGTCGTGGAGTCATGTTCACAGCGGGGCACAGGAGCGAGGAGGCATTCAAAGTCGGCATTCGCTACAAACACGCATCGCTTCTGGTGGTGAGCATTTTTAAACTTTATGAATTTGTTTTCCTCAGTAGGCATAATAACACGTACCGGATCCTTGGATGCACGATCTATTAAATGCTCTGTTAATAACTTGTCTGAGGAAAAGGTATTGAAGCACCTTAAGCAAAAATGCTGTTTACACTTATGTTTAGTCTCCTGGGAGGTGAGAAGGATCTTTGATCGAAAAATAATGATAATTATCACCTCCAGAGAAGAGTAGCATGTTTACAGGCATCTCACGCTGACTTGTAAATTTTGAGAAATGGAGAGGGCCGACGACAATATTGTTGTCCAGCTCATCTGACTTGCCTTTCTTTTCCAGGCCATAAACTTGAACCGATATTCCAGTAGTTTGCACATCAAATTTAGGTATGTCCTGAATCTTGACAGGGAACTCAATACCATCAAATTTATTGCCAACATGGTATGTACTGGGACGCTCAGAATGATTTCTGTAGTAGTAATTTCTCTCGCAAGCCATGATTTACCTTGAAAAACAAGCCTGGCGCTTTCTGTTTCCGACATCAATGCACTCTGTCTTATTAGCTATATCCTTAGACCCTACAGCTAGACCCTGAATTTCCCGGATCATCGACATGCTTATGGATGTCCAGGTGTAATATTCGGCTGAGTGCTTTCTCTGACCCTGTCACTTCCATCTCATAAGATCGGGCCAGTATAGCACTCACGGTGAATTTGCGAGACCCCTCGGCGATTGACATGCTCTGCGTTATCACGTCATTTTCCCCCAGAGATAATGAAGACTTATTTCTTCAATGTCAGAGGCAACAGTTCGTCACAGGGCACCACACTGTTTTTAATGGAGGGATCATTGACTACTTTGAAGAGATCCGTTTCCACAGTAGGGAGGCACGCCCTTAGCGACCCGACAGGTTCAAAGTATCCTCTTGCCAGATTTTCGATCCTTAAGAACGAGATTCGCTGCTCAAAGGCGTCTGCAATCACAGAAAATTCTAACGGCAGTACAGTGTCACTGACCTGATGCCCTTCACTGAAGGGATGGAACTGCCGCCACCCACAGGATCTTCTCTATTACTAAGAATACTACTACTGCTACAGGTTGATGATATTCACCCTGTCGATAATGGAGTCGGTGAGATTCGCAGGGGTGTGTGCCAATCCAGACATGCCTTCCGTTGCCGGCGATGGCTCTCAGAAACCTGAGAGGGAGGGTGTGGTGGCACTACCACTTCAGGCCAATGGGGACAGCTTGGCCTTGGCGACGGTGGCTGATGCTTTGCTGCTGTAGGTCTGAACCGGTAGGCTGAGGTGTGGTAGCCCCTTGCTCGACCCAGACATGCGGTACTGGGGTGGCTGTAGCTGCATCAGCGGGGGCGGCGGTGGCGGCAGCGAGTTCCAGCGCGGCGACTAGCGGCGCTCTTGCTGGCGAAGCACGCCCCTGGTACCCAAGCCACGTCGTAATGCGTGAATTGGTTCCCTGACGCATCTGCTGTAGAATAACAAAGAAAGAGAAGAGGATCACTGATTATTTGTAAGTAGAGTGAGTAATTACATTTCACGCTCTGGGTCCACGGCGTGAACATTTCATTGCTATTGTTAAGTATCTCCACTACCTCTTCAGGAAACTAATCCTTTAAAAGGGCTCTTCGGCTATGGCCATTTACTTGACCCAAACAGGTATCTCAGCCCCATCAGAATCAATATGGCAAATTTGTTGGAGAAGGAGAAGAAGAATAGAAACCTTATATACTAGAGACAGAAGAAACAAATATTAGAATTCTTTTTTTTTTCACTTACAGGACAGCTCTGCTGTCTCACTGGGTGCCAGAGACTGCTGCTGCCGTTGGCGAGTAGCCTCCAGCTGCCTGTCTAGGAGGTCTAGCCTCTCTAGAATTGTTGCTGTAGTGAGACGAAAATTATTTTTCTTAATTTATGGCTAATTTTGAACTTAATGTCCTGAAATAAATCTTAATGACATAAAGCCCATCCCTTTAAAACTGCATTAAGGGCCGAAAGTGGGTCGTAATGAAATAAGTACTGTCAAATGGCAGTAAGTTCACATAAAAAAAGTAAGACGAAACAAAGTTTTTCATTTGAATTACATAGCTAGTTCTACATAGATGTTACTTTTTTTCCTGTACTTACACGAGTGTTGGCGCTGTGTTTCCCTACTCTAGGCTGTTTCACAGCATATCCCTGCTGCACTTTTGCAACCTACGGCATTGCCTTCAGCTCGACCTGCATTTTCACCATGTGAGCAATAACAAGTGCAAGTATGAAATAAGAAATAAATCAACAATACCAAAAAAAATTACTCTAATATACCATGAATTAATTTTAATACTCACTTCACACCTCCAAGTTGCAGGCTTTCCTCATCCTCCTCCTCATCCCGTCTACCCTCGCAATCCAGAATAAAATCCTGGATCTGCACAGTAAAACAAGGAAAAAAAACACTGAATTATCTACGAGAATTTTTTAACACACCATTTTTTTCTGCTTTCAACAACATAACCATATATTTACAAAAACAAATCATTTACTTATGTGACAGTTCATATTATTCTTCTACAAGTCTATACTGTTTGCCGCTTACGTTGATGGTATTTGATGTCCTTTAATGCTTCATCTTCAACGACAAATGGACTAACACACAAATATAAAAGAACAACCACACTGGCGAACTAACACTGGCAGAATGAGACCGGAAATGGATGGTGTAGGGTCTATATAGATACAATTATCTCGCAGGAACCACTCAGGAGGGCTAGTTGATGGAAAGCCTTGAGCAGTATTTTCAGGAGCCAATAGGAGCGCAGCATTTGATCTCCACCTTCCGAGAAATGTTGGTCTGAGCACGCAGGACAAATTGGTCTGGTCTGTCCAACACAGTTCTTGCGTGCTTGTGGACCCGGCCTGGAAACCCCACTTCCGGTCTGCATTTCACTCTGTGGCGAACTGCGGCCGCTGCCTGAAGCGCCGGTGCTTTTCGAGTCCCGAGCTACGACCGTGCTTCGTGTAGCAAACTACTGTGACAACGTATTTTAGAATATATTTTTAGGTGATGTAGGACCGTCTTCAGAGATTCGAGATAGTGTATTTGAGCCTATTTATTTTAGTTTCAATTTATAAACAATATACCCACGCAATACATTTTTTCGAGTATCTTGCAGTAATGTGTTTCCACTCCACGGGAAGACAGTGCACCGGCCGGTGTGGCCGAGCGGTTCTAGGTGCTTCAGTCCGGAACCGCGCTGCTGCTACGGTCGCAGGTTCGAATCCTGCCTCGGGCATGGATGTGTGTGATGTCCTTAGGTTAGTTAGGTTTAAGTAGTTCTAAGTTCTAGGGGACTAATGACCTCAGATGTTAAGTCCCATAGTGCTCAGAGCCATTTGAACCATTTGAAGACAGGGCACTGTTTTGTGAGCCAGTGTCTTTGAAACAAATGCTTTAAAGCAACATCTATAAATGTACTGAGGCGTTAAACATTTTACCTAATTCGTAGTGAAGGAAGACTGGGAGGTTTCATAAGCGTGCCGCAATCTTTTTTTGGAGTCTGTGTTCAAGTTTGGCGGTATTCATCGCAAAATTGAAGGAAACCACTGTGCTTTGATCTTTTTGGAAGTGTATTTAGAGACGTATTCAATAGGATTTAGTAATTCCTGAAGCAGCTCGCGCTCAAAGACAAGGGTATTTCCCACAAAAGCGCGCGAAGTGTCTCAGGGACAGTTTCACAAGTGTGTCGCGATCTATTTTTAGAGTCCATGTTAAAGTTCTGTGGTAGTATTCCTCGGAATAAACATGTAATCACATCGAAATTTGTTTAAATATTCTTGCGTCGTCTACGACGCTCTCTCACTCTCTTTGCACAGCGGTACATTAAGTTCTTGCGACATCTTCAAGTCATGTATGTGATCGTATGCCGCACATTGCTTGAACACCTGAAGCAGCTCATGTTCAGCGACAAAGAATATCCGTGCACTGGGGATGGGAAGGAGGAAGGCTGCGGGTATTTCCAATGTGACAGGAAGTACGCGGCCACCTCTGCGGCCACTGTGTGGCAATGCCGTGAGCCCTTGCATGGCCTCTGGGGGCAGGGAGCACTCTCATCAGATTGAACGTCTTGTCTCTTGCGCTTTGAAAAACTGGGTGGACTTTTATCCAATTATTTATAGTTACATAACATGCATTTATTAGTATGAGTTAGAGTAACTTAGCCCCATCCCATCTTCGTTACTTGATGAAGCTTATTCGTCTTCACCAAATATCACTGTTTTCCAAACATCGTGGAGGTGCCTCTCGAAGCAGTGCTCAGCCGTACGATTACAGCTAATATACCCATTAAACTCCTCTTTCTCCCCCACAAACATCTCATCTATTGAACACAGTAAACGATTACATCCATCCTGCCAATCCAGCAGCTAGACACAGACTGAGTTCTTTCCCCGTCATTTTCCCCAGGCTGCCATTTAGTATCACGTCAGAGGAGGGGAGAGGGTGGAGAGCCGACAGCTCCCAGTGGTGGTGGTGGTTTTGTGAACTAGATCAGTTGGACACTAGAGTAAAGGTGGACACACTGGATGGAGCTACTGCTTAGGACTATTCAAACTGTTTATATAAACAATGTATACAAAATAAAGACTTAGGTCCACCCTATCAGGCAGCCCAGCACAGACTGAGTCCTTTTCCCTCCAATTTCCAGATGGGGCGGGGAGGAAAGGAGATGGTTCAAATGGCTCTGAGCACTATGGGACGAAACAGCTGTGGTCATCAGTCCCCTAGAACTTAGAACTACTTAAACCTAACTAACCTAAGGACATCACACACATCCATGCCCAAGGCAGGATTCGTACCTGCGACCGTAGCAGTCGCACGGTTCCGGACTGCGCGCCTAGAACCGCGAGACCACCGCGGCCGGCGGAAAGGAGAGAGGGGCTTGTTTATATATACAATGTATACAAAATTATGACTTACGTCCATGCTATCTGGCAGCCCAGCCCCAACTGTGTCGTTTACCCAACAATTTCATGGTGTGGATGGTGAGGGGAGGAGAGAGGGGCGGAGGTGGCAGGAGAGGGGGGAGGGGAGGGGTCAGGTGGGCTGGAGTTAGGTTAGTGGAGGAAGCCAAATTAATCTATTTTCCCGCCAAAAGATGTCACTGCGTCATAGTCATATACACTCCTGGAAATTGAAATAAGAACACCGTGAATTCATTGTCCCAGGAAGGGGAAACTTTATTGACACATTCCTGGGGTCAGATACATCACATGATCACACTGACAGAACCACAGGCACATAGACACAGGCAACAGAGCATGCACAATGTCGGCACTAGTACAGTGTATATCCACCTTTCGCAGCAATGCAGGCTGCTATTCTCCCATGGAGACGATCGTAGAGATGCTGGATGTAGTCCTGTGGAACGGCTTGCCATGCCATTTCCACCTGGCGCCTCAGTTGGACCAGCGTTCGTGCTGGACGTGCAGACCGCGTGAGACGACGCTTCATCCAGTCCCAAATATGCTCAATGGGGGACAGATCCGGAGATCTTGCTGGCCAGGGTAGTTGACTTACACCTTCTAGAGCACGTTGGGTGGCACGGGATACATGCGGACGTGCATTGTCCTGTTGGAACAGCAAATTCCCTTGCCGGTCTAGGAATGGTAGAACGATGGGTTCGATGACGGTTTGGATGTACCGTGCACTATTCAGTGTCCCCTCGACGATCACCAGTGGTGTACGGCCAGTGTAGGAGATCGCTCCCCACACCATGATGCCGGGTGTTGGCCCTGTGTGCCTCGGTCGTATGCAGTCCTGATTGTGGCGCTCACCTGCACGGCGCCAAACACGTATATGACCATCATTGGCACCAAGGCAGAAGCGACTCTCATCGCTGAAGACGACACGCCGCCATTCGTCCCTCCATTCACGCCTGTCGCGACACCACTGGAGGCGGGCTGCACGATGTTGGGGCGTGAGCGGAAGACGGCCTAACGGTGTGCGGGACCGTAGCCCAGCTTCATGGAGACGGTTGCGAATGGTCCTCGCCGATACCCCAGGAACAACAGTGTCCCTAATTTGCTGGGAAGTGGCGGTGCGGTCCCCTACGGCACTGCGTAGGATCCTACGGTCTTGGCGTGCATCCGTGCGTCGCTGCGGTACGGTCCCAGGTCGACGGGCACGTGCACCTTCCGCCAACCACTGGCGACAACATCGATGTACTGTGGAGACCTCACGCCCCACGTGTTGAGCAATTCGGCGGTACGTCCACCCGGCCTCCCGCATGCCCACTATACGCCCTCGCTCAAAGTCCGTCAACTGCACATACGGTTCACGTCCACGCTGTCGCGGCATGCTACCAGTGTTAAAGACTGCGATGGAGCTCCGTATGCCACGGCAAACTGGCTGACGCTGACGGCGGCGGTGCACAAATACTGCGCAGCTAGCGCCATTCGACGGCCAACACCGCGGTTCCTGGTGTGTCCGCTGTGCCGTGCGTGTGATCATTGCTTGTACAGCCCTCTCGCAGTGTCCGGAGCAAGTATGGTGGGTCTGACACACCGGTGTCAATGTGTTCTTTTTTCCATTTCCAGGAGTGTATATTGCCGATATCTTGGATCCGTCGTCTTGAATAAATTTGGCCAACAGGCAGTGAGTGTGTGGTGACGCCCGCTTTGTCCCACCACTCATTATTCCTATGACTCCGTGATAGAACAATGGATACACTTTGAGTTTTTCTACGCAATCTTGAGAAACTAGCATAGCAGTCACCTTAGTCAGAGCGCCAAACGGTCGTGCACTGACCACAGGCGTGGCTGCTGCAGATGACAGCTCCCAGGTGGAAAGACACACGGGTTCATGTGAGTATGACAAGATTCCATGTCAGATGAACCTGGTTCTATCTGTCGCATCGTCATAGAACGGTGATAATGTAAGATGCAGTTATTGCGGCGAACGAGCACCGGACTGTGACACACACCGCGATGTGCCGTATCATCACAGATTATTACTACAGTCTGTGTGTGGCTGGTCAACGGACTGACGTTGAGGACGCCCTGCTCGACCTGTCACCTTCAGATAGGGTGCCATGAGGCGACACATCCTTGGAAACTGCCACGCTGGAACTATTGTGTATGGCCTTGTCGTCGGGTGTGAGAAAAAGGTCCCCCGGACTTGACGGTCTTTCCCTTGAATTTTATAGCACCTTATTTGCCTGATGGGGTAAAGTTTGTGAGCAGATGTGCTGCGATCTCCTGGATCCGGATATTCGTGTTCCCCTCCCCCCTCCACCGAAATTTTGGCGAGAACGGTAATCCCTGTACCAAAATCCAAAACTGCAAGACTTCCGGAATTGATATTAGTGAACTCGGATTACAAGTTGTTCACTCGCATACTTCGTGCTAGCCTCCTTGCTACTATTGAGGCTGACATTCACGTCAACCAAACATGCTTGGGAGGTGGCAGTAACATGTATACAGCGTTAAGCTCTGGTAGAGATGTGGTGGTGCTCATGTCGGCTTGTTTATAAGGCACTCTCATGGCGGTTGACCTAGACCACACGTCTGGCCGAGCTGACCACGATTTCTTGCAGAGTGTCTTGGAGGGGGTGGGCCTATCCCCAGTGTCGACTAGTGTGTTTTTCTGTCTTATCCAAAGACTCCGTTCCATTGCCCTGGTCAATGACTACTGCTCACCCCCATTCGCTTGGTGCGACAATGCTACTCTCTGTCAGCATTTCTCTTCGCCATCACCCTCAAGCAAGCACTTCATCGTCTATGTCAGGGTTTTGTGGGCATTCGCTTTTGAAATGTGCATTTTAATTGTTTTGCCTACATGGATGATGTAGTATTCTATGCACGGCGATCACGTGGCTTCAGTGCTACGGTGAGTTGCCTGACAGCCGTATCATCACACGTAAGTTGTTCTGCATGGATGTGGGCAGAGGGCTGACTATCAGCACGGTGGTGCCTGTTACCAAGCTACCGACAATGAAATGTTTGGGATTTTTCCATGGGACTGTGTAGGGCACAGCAGCAGCAGCTACGTTTTGCAGACTATTTCATATGAACCGCACCCAGGTTCGTCTCCATCTCTTCAGAACGTTTGACTTGATCATGCAGATACATTTTGTCAACGTCTACCTAGCCCCGAAAATTGATCATAACATACATATTCTCCCACTGCCGACTATAGTGGCTGCCATGTTCGGCTTTTGGTCATTTCGTCAGTGATGGTAGGGTATTCAAAACTCATTATGAGGTACTGACGTTGCCCACACCAGGGAGCAGCAAATGATTGATATACGTGAAAAATAGGGCACGCGCTCTTTTTCTGCAGATGATATACGTGCTTCGGATGACACCTTCACTGGCAAACTGATTGAGGAGGTAGCGCCAATGTCCCCTGACCGCCGATTCCTCTTGAATATATCGCGCTGCCACTGCGTCACATTCGCACCTACCTGGTCGGCACGAGTTGTGTATTGCACGTTCTGCCAACCACGCGGGCGCCTAGAACCAAGGATTTCTTCCGCTGCTTTCAACAGACACTGCCTGCTAATGTGATTGAATGCCGACGTCCAGCGATGCTCTGGAAGAGGCTGTAGAATAACATACATTCGACTTTCCTTCCCATTGTGGCGAGGGCGCTGCATGTAGTAACGATCTCATCCGACAAAATTTATACACTATACATATGCCGAGGACCCTCTCTGCCCCATATGCGCCGCTGTCGACTTTACGTTAAAGTTGCCGACTGTTGGCTCCTCACACAGCGCACGCTGGCATTGTTACTATGACGACGCCTCAGTCCGTAGAGCCCACCGAACTGATCCATCCTGACGTCACTTACTTCCCTGCTACGTGACATAACGCCACATTGTGGGTTAAAGGTATGGCGCTGTCATACTTTTTCAGTGTGGACGTTGCTGATTATTTAGATTTTTGGCACTCTGTTTAACCAGCAACAGCATAGTTTTACGACGCAAGGCGTTATATGGTTCGCGCTTTCCGAATTACTTGGAGTCGTTGTCTGCGCAATCTCCAGAGCATTGGGGTGTACAGGCTGTGAAAAAAGATTGAAGATATAGCACAGGATGGACAGATGAGAGACATCAACGGTAATTACAGGGTGTTCAACACTCAATGAACGAGACAATGACCTCGAAAACCCATCGTCTATCTGCTGTGGACACCCCTGGAAGGAAGATCAAATAAAATAAAAAGGTATTTTACTCATCCTTTTCTCCCCTATCTTTTTGCAAAACGATTGGAGGCGTCTTTCATTTTTGTTCGTGGGCGGAACCTGAAGTAGTGGTAAACATTCGTCTTGGTTAGCTTTCAGTATGATATTGGCGGTGGCATTAGATTATTGTTTTTATTTGTAGGTTAGACAGATTTTGAGGATAGTGGATGTTAGGGGCCAACGCCTGAGGGGGACAGGTCTCGAAAAATAAAAGAAAATGAAAAACGAAAAACCGGTAAGGTGACCGTACGTGTCTGAAACACACTCTTCCTTATCCTATAGATGAAGTGGTCGGTGCGTCTACGTGTTAAACAGAAGGCCCTGGATTGGAATACCATTCCCCATTGATTTAAATCAATGCCTATTCGCAGCCACTGCCTGTGATTCCTCTGTGTCCTAATTCATAGTCGCTGCTGTATCACAGTGAGCTCTGTTCTTTCAGACACGTCCGGAAGAAAAGATACCACATGTGTATAGTTAAGGCCAATGATTTCTTCAGTGCGGCTACACAACAGACTCGATCTCTTTCGGGAACAGACGTAATGCCGCGAGTAATTAGGATAATGGGCAAGGGGGACAACATTAGTACTTGTGGACAACTCGAAAATTTGGGTGTGAGGGGAGCGATAACCACTGTGCCTGGATGGCATCGGTCAGAGGATCTACCTAGTAAGCAGGAGACCCGGGTTCAAATCGCGGCAGGTACAGATTTTCAACTTTCCTCATTGATTTAAATCAGTACTCACTCGCTGCCAATGTCTGTAGCTCTTTTGTGGCTTATTACTATATTTTCCATGTGGGATTCTGTCAAACACAGTATGTTCGTACGATTTCGCTGCGTGTACGATTTCTTAAACGCGAAATTTAAAAATTAAAGTTTTTGTTTTACTATCTTTACTGCCACATCAGACTGGGCAACGAGTGACTGGATAGAAGCCTTAGATCCGCTTAGTGGTTTTACGTAGGACCAGATTTTTCTCAGCTTGCAGTCCAGACCTTTTGCTAAGGTGGTGGTCGTATAGTTAACTTGCGTATCTTTTCACAGACTACCGAGTCTCTACCAGTCTCTGTCCGTCGGTGTTTCTGCGTTCGATTTTTAACAGAGAGTGCATTTCCCGAATTTCATTGTCAAACGACGGGGGGTTCTCTCCGTCCATAATCCTCTTACTAGCCGCATACTTGTCCAGAGCACAATTTACAGACTGTTTAAACTTTCCCCACAATTTCTCTGTGTCCTCGAAGTAAACTAAATGATGTCAATTCACTGTCTAGTGAAGTGCTGCCAACTGCCTATTTGTTCTTTCTAGCAGAAAAAGTCTCCTAGCCCTCACTGATACGAGTACTGCTTTTTCCCGATGAAGAAATGATGATGACAGAAAGCCACGCTTATCTTCGTACAAAGCTGTATTGCTATGAAGGATGTGAATGGTAAGCTGAACGTTAGTATAGCGTACTGTGTATAGTGAATAAATGGAAAAGGGCGGAATCTAATACTGGCACAAACCTACCTCTCTTGAAGAAGATCAGGGTGCCTTTGCGGACCGTATGTGGCGGACCCTACGAAACATTTGGTCTACTCATCTGCAGATGAGTGTTGAGTGGTTTATAGCTTCGTCAGATGATTGCAGTGCAGTGTGCTGCTCAAGAACCATTTATAGCAATTCGGCAATTTACTCCCAAACGTCTTGCTGAAAATTTCTAATAGCACCACAAATGGAACTGGCAATCTCTAAGTGCAGTGGCATCATATTGAACAGCATTAGCAATCCCGGTTCTACCCATTTAACCAAAACTACATTTACGACTATTTCTGAACAATACAACTGTAGGACTAGGGAAAAAAGAACTTTCAATAAAAGAGTAGTCAATTATCATTTTGTTATCACTCTTTGTCTAGAATTCGTTGTCGATGGGAAAAGGGGAACTTAGTTGCATCCTCTTACGTTAGATGTTACACTAAACTTTCAACAAAAGGTATAAACTTTCTCAAAGAATGTGTTTGCGAATGTTTTACGTGATAAGGTGTCTTGAGGAGATTGAGTACGAGATTTAAGGTTCATGTTTTAAAGAGTAAGGTACGTATCTGGACTCTTTTCTTGAAACCAATCAGTCAACAAATCTTTCACAGTACAAAGAGTTGGAAAAACGATTAAGCATTTGCTTCGTAGTATTCAGTAACTAGTGCAGCTCTACCGTGTTCATGGATCTCAGCTACACACAGGTGTTTTTAAAATTTTAAGCATGGCTGCGTTGTCAGCGACCGTTACAAAGTAAAATTAAAGCAATAACAACCCTCTGTCGCAAAACAGAAGTCTTTTTGATCTAGGTTTCGGCCACTACTAAGAGTGCTATTAACAGACTGAGGCACGCGCGTTAGCAATTGCGGGCAGATGAACATTACACCAAAAGTGGCATCTAGTAGCCGCAAATACAAACATGCTACTTAACATTCAAAATATAGATAGACGAATATTGTGATGAACATTATTTAATACATGAAGTAAGAGGCAATATTTTATCTGACGGCAGCAGAAATGGTAACAATATGTCTACTTAAGAGTTCAGATGTACAATTGAAAGTCTGATAACACCATTACAGAAATATGAAGGGAGCTGAATAAATCAGCGAGTAGAGAAACGGTATAACATGACATGTAGTTAATGCTGTCACACCAGCAGCAGGAGAGTAGCTCCATGGTGTAGTGGTTATGATAGTAAACTGTTGAGTAGAGGGTCGTGAGCTCCAAACCCCTCTGGACTGTACACTTTTCTATATTCGGTTCGAGTACATTCTAGAATTATCCACAAATGTCAAGAATCATTGTACTGGAATGTTCTGTAGCCCTTTATATATACTGTATGTGTTCTGGCCGGAGGCAGTTCGCTCCGCGCTCTTGTATGTGCAAGCGCTGAATAAAACACTCGTTAAGTGAAGTTAGTGTTCATAATTCATCTTCTTACACTTTATTTTACGCGAAATTATTCTGGTGGAGAAGATAGGTATTGGAATTTGTTATAGCGCAAATTATCCACGTGGCTCCCAACAGGCCACGACAGAACTGCCGTTACGTGGTGAGAAACCCGAGTTAGAGCCATATTCGACGGAACACAATCTATCGGAGACAGAAGAAAAAGAGGTCGTTACGATGACAGCAACTGTTTGCCGCCACATGAGACATCCTTCCGGGTTCTCTGGTGACGATGGCCAAGATCCAAACTAGTGGCTGAAGGTGTATGAGCATATAGCCAAATTTAAGAAATGGGATGACACCATGTGTTTGAGTAACTAATTTTTCTACTTGGAGGGCACTGCCAAGCAATGGTTGAGAACAACGAGAAGAAGTTCACAAGCCGTGAAGTATTCCAAGCGGAACTGCTCAAGTATTTCGGTGACACAAAACGACAGAAGTGAAAGGCTGAAGATAAATTAAAGTGCAGGACACAGCGTCCAGGAGAAACTACAGCTCCTATTATCAAGACGTCTTGGAGCTGTGTAAAGTAGTGGATCCTAGAATGAAGGAGAAAGATAAGGTTGCACATCTCATGAAGGGTGTTGCTGAGGACATGTATCAAGCCCTACTCCTGAAGGAGGTTTCGACAGCAGACGACTTCATAAAATGGTGGCAGTATATCGAGACAATGCATCGAAAACGAATTGCACGCAAGAAGTTTTAACGGCCGCGCGGGATTAGCTGAGCGGTCTAGGGCGCTGCAGTCATTGACTGTGCGGCTGGTCCCGGCGGAGGTTTGAGTCCTCCCTCGGGCATGCCTGTGTGTGTTTGTCCTTAGGATAATTTAGGTTAAGTAGTGCGTAAGCTTAGGGACTGATGACCTTAGCAGTTAAGTCCCATGAGATTTCACACACATTTGAACATTTTTTGAAGTTTTAACGGCTTCCAAGTGCCGTATCGATGTCTGTGATGGAGGAAGCAACAAATTTCACAAGTGTTCTTCGTCAGATAGTGAGAGAGGAATATCAGAAGGCACTTGGATTGCACGGCGAGCAAAAAACTGAGACGCTTCAAGGGGTCATAAGGGAGGAAGTGGAACAGACATTGAACCCAATCTCTCTTCCTTCATTTCCCTTTAACACGGTGAAAAAGTCGAGACCCAGGCTGAGTTACGTTCCTACAATGCCGCATGAGGAACCTCTTTGGTCACCAAGGAAGACTGGTGTCTGGAGGACGCAGGAGAGCCAACCAGTATGTTTCCACTGTGGGCGACCGGGACATGTGGTGCGCTATTGTCGAGAAAGGCGGCGGATATTTGATGAAGCCCGCGGCAGAAGTCAGCAGACCGATCTTAGCCGACGTCAATTCCGGGACGAAGAAGATTAACAGGAAGATGTGGGTGCAGGACGACGTATGTCAACCATCCCGCAAGCCAGCTGCCGGAGAGGAAGCTCCCCAACACGCCAATCAAGGTCTCCATCACCGTTAGAAGCCCCAGCCGATCACCTGGCCGCCGCAACCTGGAAAACTAAAGGATGCGACCTTCCTTGGAGGTGAGGCCGCCGAAAAGAAAAATTCTCCGCCCTCGATCACTAAAACAATGATACAAAATTACGACGATATCCTCATGGATGGCCGACCAGCCCAAGTTCTTGTGGACTCTGGAGCATCATATTCAGTCATTTCGGAGAAGTACCATCGCCAGTTGCAGAAAACCGTATTCGTCGACAGCAAAATATCTCTGCTGAAGGTGGCTAATGGGGAATATGTAAAACCTACAGGAAGATGTACCATTCGTTCGGTATAAGTGGCCATACACAGCCCTTAGAATTCATCGTCTTACAAGAGTGCAGTCATGACGTCATTCTCGGATGGTACTTTTTGAAAGCTTCTCAGTCAATTATAGACTGTGGTCGCACGAATATTATGCTAGACGAGGTGAGATACTGTGGATAGGAAGATGCGCATCCGAGTGTTTGGAGACTATGTCTGCTGGATGAAGTGATCATTCCTGCAGTCAGCGCTAGAAAGGTAACTGTCACGTGTCATGCCATGCATCAACCTTGGATCTTCTAGTGGAACTTAAGAGAAACATACCACTGAAAAATAACTTGGTCATCCCAGCTTCTGTCGTCTCGTTTAAGAACGGATTCGGTGAATTGCTGATAGTTAACTGTCGCCGAGAACTGCAGATCCTTCCAAGACGCATGTGTTTTGAGAGACATTTTATGAACACACAAAAAGACTGAGGACATACTTAAGTATCTCCAACAAGGCGGACTGAAACTTTGGAGCAAAAGAAATTAAAATACTTGGACACCTTGTATCAAACGAAGGTGTGCGACCAGACCCAGAAAAGGTGAGATCTATAACGGAATTTCCTATTCCCAAAAGTATTAGAGATGTGAGAAGCTTCCTTGGATTATGTTCTTGTTACCGTCGTTTTATGAAAGACTTGTATCAAAGCCAGGCCACTCCAAGAGTTGTTAAAAGTCGATGCTAAATTTATCTGGGGTAGTGCTCAACAAGATTCTTTCGATGTAGTGCGAAAAGCTCTGACGACTGTCCCAGTACTTGGTCTGTATGATGAGAGAGTTCACACAGAACTACATACAGATGCCAGTGGATTTGGGGTCGGTGCTGTTCTGGTGCAAATTTCGGGTGGAAAAGAGAAGGTTATAGACTATGCTACTAGGACACTTACAAAAGCAGAGAGAAACTACTCAACTACAGAAAGAGAATGTCTTGCTGTGACCTGAGCCATGTGCAAATTTCGACAGTATCTTTATGGAAGGCTATTCACAATTGTTAAAGACTATCATTCACTTTGTTGGTTGACAGGTCTTAAGGATCCAACAGGACGACTCACCAGGTGGGTACTACGACTTCAAGAGTATGACATTACCATAGTATACAAAAGTGGAAGAAAACACCAAGATGCCGATTGTCTCTCAAGAAACCCTACGCAAGGCCATCAAGACTTTGATGAAGATAGTGACTGTCTCGCTGCACTCCAGGACCTCTCTGCTGAGAAGAAGAAGGTGGCCATGATATCTCAAATTATGCTTGCCTTAAATCGGTCAGAAGATATTAAAGGACAATTTAAGGTAGTTAATGGATTACTTTGCAAGATAAACTTTAATCCCTTTGGAAAGAGGTGGCTACCAGTGATTCCTAAACACATGCGCTTAGATGTTCTACAGAAATTCCATGACACATCTGAGGCCGGACATTTAGGATTTATTAAGACATACCATAGGATCCGCAAGAGATTTTTCTGGCCAAGTTTTATTCAGGAATGACCGTCACTATGTATCGAACTATCGAGAGTGCCAGAGGAGAAAGGCAGTTGCTCAGAAACCACCCGACCGACTCATATCAATTCCACCAGCCGAAACGCCTTTAAGCGTGTTGGGATTGACCTCCTCTGTAAGTAGCAATAGATGGATTATTGTTTGCACTGATTACCTGACACGCTATGCCTTACAAAAGCAGTAGAAACACCCAAGCTTCCGATGTAGCCAAACTCATCGTAGAAGACCTTGTATTAAACCATGGTGCCCGAAGATCGTTAATTAATTATGTGCAAGTGCTGAATAAACCTTCGTTAAGTGAAGTTTGTGTTCGTCATTCATCTAATAACACCTTCTTCTACGTGACATTATACACAATTCTACGAGAAAAAATTATTAATCTACTTAGGTAGAAAAATATTTCACTATCTGCACGAGGGAACACGAAATCAAATATCAAGTAACCGCTTTATATCGTGGAAGAAGCTTTCATTAAGTAATTCTAGCTGCTCATTAAGAATGAGGCCATCATTCCGACAAAGATGTTTAGAAATTTCTAATTCTTTGAGAACATCTATTCTACGCCATTTCTTCTCAATGAGCAAAATATTGATATTGTGACCAGCATTAGGTGCGTGACCTGTAACCAGAAGGTGGTCGGCAAAAGACGTAGTTTGGGTGCTAGTATCATTTTCTCTTAAAAGATGTTCTTTGTTCAAATGGTCCAAATGGCTCTGACTTAACTTCTGAGGTCATCAGTCCTCTAGAACTTAGAACTACTTAAACGTAACTAACCTAAGGACATCACACACATCCATGCCCGAGGCAGGATTCGAACCTGCGACCGTAGCGATCGCGTGGTTCCAGACTGTAGATGTTCTTTGTATTTGACTGTAAAGGAAGGTCCTGTTTGTCCTATGTAGTAAGAAGAGCAGTGTTGCAAAGAATCTTACAGACACCAGAGTTTTTCAAAGCGGAACAGGTCATTTTAAATTATGAATAAAAGTTTATCAAACTATTATTGGTTGAAAAGGTGACATCACAGTTGTATTTATTACGAAGAACGCGCTGAATCTGATCGGAGCTGGGCCCTATGAATGGAATAGAAAAAAACTTCTTTATGTTGGACTCAATGATAGAGGTGCTGAGTGTAGTAACTCTTTTAACAGTTTTTTAAGGATGTTATCCACTATGGCAGGTTCGTATACGTTATTAACTGCTATCGTTTTGATTAAATTAATTTCTTCCTCGAATTTTTCTTTTGAGAGTGGAATAGAAGTAGCTCTGTGAATAGCAGAGTGAAATAAAACATTCTTATGAGACTGTGGGTGCATAGAAGACGCAGGTACGATGTGATCGGTTTATCTTTCTTTTCGAAAAACCTTAAATGACATTTCATTTTCTTCCACTGTATTCGTCAAGTCAAGGAAATTCAATTGACGGGCCACGTTTTGGAGTTCGCTGCTGAAAGATATTTTCTCGTGAAGTTTACTGAAGAGATTGAAAATACGGTCAATGCCATCAACAGGTCCTTTGTAGATGACTAAAATATCATCGACATATCTGAAATAGGAGATAATGCCTAGCGCTGTTCAAAAATGGTTCAAATGGCTCTGAGCACTATGGGACATAACATCTGAGGTCACCAATCCCCTAGACTTAGAACTACTTAAACTTAACTAACCTAAGGACATCACACAATCCATGCCCGAGGCAGGAATCGAACCTCTGACCGTGGCAGCAGCGCGGTTCAGAACTGAAGCGCCTGGAACCTTTCGGCCACAACTTCCGGCGCCTAGCGCTGTAGCTGCTAAACAGTTGAAGAACTTTTCTTCTAGAGAGTTAATGAAAATGTCAGCAAGGATAAAAGCTAACGGATTTCCCATAGTGAGACCGTCGGATTGCTGATACAATTGTTCATTAAATTCAGAATTGTTGTATTTGACTACGACTGTAATTAGATTCATAAAGTCAGTGCTTTGTTCACCTGAAAGTTATTTTTTGAAAGGACGTAATTTTTTTTTCTGCGACTGTAACCGTATCTTGTACGGGAACGTTTGTATAAAGATTTTTGATGTCTAGTGAAAACAGTTTGGTATCTGGGCTGCATTCTAAATTTCTTATTTTATGGACTAAGGCGTGACTATTGGGAGTGGAATAATTGTTCCCGAAAACAAATGATTTTTTAGAGTTTCATGCAGAAATTTGGCTAATTCATTTGGCTATTTATGCTATTAGAAATCTGGCGTATCGGATGATTAGGTACGTGATTTTTGGATTGATAACGAAGTTTTGGGGGGCTGAGGGTTCATATTGATAAGAATTTTCTTATGGAAAGGTTTGGTTACACATTTTACGTCACTGATAGTGGGCCTTTCTTCTTTTTGTAATTTCATAATCGGATCCTCATGCAGTTCCGAAATATTATTTTCGTTGCAAATGAAAGCTAAGGTTTTGGAAATATATTCAGAATTGTAGGCAATAACCAAAGAGCAACCTTCGTCAGTTATTAAAGCATCAGTTTCTTTTAAGTTTATTATTGATAGATTCAACCAATTTACAATCGTTGTGTGTTTTTACTGAGAACGTTACCTAAGTCGAAGGCAATTCTAGTTTGACATGAATTATCCATTTTCATACAATAAATACCAGTTTTTAGGTCGACAAAGCATCTTTTCTATTACATTTTTGTCTGACAAGTTGGGCATGACATTGTGCTTTAGGCCTTTTTCGAGTATGAAAGTTTCATTCTGTGTAAAAGTAATGTTAGGCTTTTGTAACCGCCGCGCGGGATTAGCCGAGCGGCGCTGCAGTCATGGACTGTGCGGCTGGTCCCGGCGGAGGTTCGAGTCCTCCTTCGGGCATGGGTGTGTGTTAATTTAGGTTAAGTAGTGTGTAAGCTTCGGGACTTAGCAGTTAAGTCCCATAAGATTTCACACACATTTCAACATTTTTTTTGTTGTGTAACTCTTCAGGCTTTCCCGGTGAGATATTGACATGTGGAATAATCGGGTCTACTGCCGGATGTTTGTGTCGCTCTGGCACTATATTTCGGCCACGTAACTCGTTGCCTTCTTCAGGTGCTACCTGAGACTGCCGTATTGGAGGATCTTGTCCAGTAACTGGATGATACAGGAAATTAAAATACACTGATTCGTTATGCATAGTGTTCATGGATTTTCAGTTCATTCTGTGATGTCAGCAAGCAACACACTTTTGAACACACTTCCATATTGCACTGAGACGCTGGTTTTCTTTCCATTTTTTAAAGCTATCTTCAGTGTAGACTTATATTTGAATATTAGAAGTAACGGATCCTCACTCGAATTCCGCTGGGTGTTAACAGCGCGTTTGTAGCTTTGTCAGAGAGTCGGCGTATATGTAATGTAATTGGTGGGCGGCCATGATAAATACAGCGCAGTGTATGGTGTAGGTTTAGTTGGTAAAAAGTGTTTTGTTCTCGGGAAAATGTGTAGAGACTCCCATTGCACTCCCGGGCTTACTATAATGTGAACACCGTACGTTTTGTTAATGTGATCAGACAATCAAAAAGAAAATGTATATTTTGCCGTGTAGGGACAGCACGATTTCGATAATCGACACCGCATAGCTGCAGTGGAAAATGCGTGACTAGAACAACTGCTTGCTGACATCTTGCCCTGGCAACTGGTAAATGCTGGTAAATGAATGTGTATGAGAATGTATAAAGCGTAACTGAGAAGTTCCCTTAAAATTTTTGTTAAAATCGGGAAGTATTTTCGCTGGCCAGTGTGGCCGGGCGGTTCTAGGCGCTTCAGTCCGGAACCGCGCTGCTGCTGCGATCGCAGGTTCGAATCCTGCCTCGGGCATGGATGTGTGTGATGTCCTTAGGTTAGTTACGTTTAAGTGTTTCTAAGTTCTATGGGATTGATAACCTCCGATGTTAAGTCCCATAGTGCTCAGAGCCATTTTTTTGAAAGTATTTTCGTAACTTGTGAAACGTTGTTTAGGCTTCCACTTGTGAAGCACACATATTGCCGTTGCTGTATACTGTGTCATGTGCCTGAACCATGAATCACAAAAAACGTGCATACTTTCCACTAAAACCATTACAATACACTTATTTCTAAACCTTCTGGAAGTGGTTTGTAGTCATCAGTTCTTTAAGGTCGAAAGTTGGCATTGCAGCACATCATTTCTTTCAGAAAGTTTCTTGTGGTCCATATGCGTTGGTCTGTAAGTTTAGTGACCACAACACAGAAAAACGATATTCAAGCGCTTCCGAGCTGATTCATAGCCATTAGTGACATCTCTCACAAAAAGTGAATTACCGATGAATTACAACTGAAATCGTGAACAGTTAATCCTTTATAAGTTAATCCTTTATAACTGTTCTATGTATTTAATTACTATTCGAGAAATACAACGACTTGTTCAACAATAATAACAATGTTACTGTGGTCCTGTTGAATAAGGAAACAAACAAATGTTGTAACAAAATACGCTTTGGTATTGAAAATGTAAAAATTCACTTCCGCTTCTTCTGTTACTCTCATGGAATACATTTGCTCTGAGTTTCTTTTTCGTACCTATAAGTAGGCATTGAAAACAATAATAATAGGAGTCTACTGTAGTATTAAAAAGCAAATGAGCTTTTAGACGTAGTTCCTGAACATGCAAACAGATCTGTATCATCTATGCGCAGTATCACATACTCTGACAACGGCTACTTGCAAACATGGCCGAAAGGTTCTAACATCACTTTGCTTCATGAGCCGGGGATCTTCGGCTCAGAGGAATTTTATGGTAATTGATTCGAGCTTCGAAAACTTATGAACGTACAATCGCATGCTACACTGACTCATAATATTTTATGAAATCGGGAATTATTTAATAAAACAGGATTTTAGGAAAAATTGTCAGTGATTCTGTTTGAAGTAAATCATATTGTCTGAAATCTTATTGTGTCACTTCAAAACGTGAAGGTAGTAATGACGGGATATTTTTTTGGCTATGTAGATATAATTACTGAGTAGTGTAGAGCATTTATTCCGTGAACGCTGCAATAGACAGTGATTCTTGTAGATATCCTCTTCCGAAGCTGAGCAGACGTTTTCGGAGGGCATGTTCTGCTAGTGTGTTAGATAGACCTGAGACCCTGTTTGTTTATGGACGTCGGGACGAGAAGTTTATTCTGTCAAGGAGCCGTCAAGAGATGTCGAGCAAACGGTCGCGCACATTGGGGGAACACGCTGAGAGAGGTGTGGTTTATTCGGACAGGCAGACAGCTGTTTACTGTAGACTCTTAGTTAGGGGGAGAGGGTCTGGAGTCTGGTGCTTGGAACACGATCCAGGCCACAGGCACCGGGGGATGATCAAAGGAGGAGTGACCGACGATGCAGACTATTTCCCTAAACCGCAGTAAAAAGAATGGAGGGTCAGACGTCAAGCGACTACTCTACAAAAAGAAATAAGAATTATTCAAAGTTTGAACTTAATGGAAGGATGATTATTTGCGTAGGTGCTCTAGTGCGATGAGAGCGTTTTCTAAACATTAGGTTTCATCATTTAAAGTAGAATTTTTCAAGCATTTTGAATAAGTGAAGCCTTTCCGACTAAAAACATTCTGGCGACCCTCTAGAAAATTCTATGTCTGTGATTCAAAGGCGACGTATTCCAATTTCTTTGTATTGATAGTATACTGACGAAGAAATCAACTGCACTGTGGAAGGTAGTTGCAGCGCTCAGTGGGGAGTGGTGTGTGTGTGTGTGTGTGTGTGTGTGTGTGTGTGTGTAAGTATGTGTATGTGCGTGTGCTGTGTGTATGTGTGTGTGTGTGTGTGTGTGTGTGTGTGTGTGTGTGTGTGTGTGTGTGTGTGTCGCAAATTAAAGAAGCAAACGTCCAAGATTCCTTTCATTTTGTAACAAAACAGTTTAAACAGGTGCTAGTACAGTAGAGACAATGTAAAGAACACAGAATATGCATAACGGTAGATAGAAACATTCTTCATTTTTTCCGACTTAACGGATTTGCACACAGATTCTGACTACTGGTTAATGTGCTCAGTATGGGATGTGACTACCTCTGGCAGCAATAAAGTTCTGACAACGACGGGGTATGCTGTGAATGATGTCATCAGTCTCATGTTGAGGCAATAACGCCATGCATGCTTTATCTTCCATTTCCAAGAAAACTTCAACCACCCATACTCTATGAGGTCGAGAATTATCGTCCTTCAGTACGAAGTCTGGACAAACAGAACCTCGGAACTACCGCATATGAGGTTCGAAGCTCTAGTCACGCTGCCTGGCAGCAGATACACCTAGTCGATTTAACCATACAATTTTACGAAGAGGTGTTCGGGTGGTCAACATAATCCTTGCTGACATCATGGAGGATCTTCCTAGATATCGGCCTCTTTCCCCAATGTTTGGGTCCCAAAATCGTGTTACAAGTTCACTCCAGATGCGAATCCATCGAGAATCACTTTCCAGACTAAATTGGGACTCACATTTGAAATTTACATTGGCTCATTGTTCGACCGTCAGGTGGCATGTTGATGACTCTCCTTTAGACGTTCAGAGGTACACTTAGAGCAAATCTCCGACAGTAAAGGGCACTCTGCCGAAGCCTTTTGCACACCGTCTGGCTCGATACGACACGTCCATGGAGGCTGAGAGCTCATACACCACTTGCCGTGAAGTACTAACGCGGTACTGTCGTGCTCTTACAGCCAAATTACCGTCCTCTCTTCTGAAGTTCATTTGGACAGCTCTGTCCTGTCTTCGGGATGCAGTTTCGGTCTCCATACATTGTCGCCATATCCGAGAATCTACAGAACGATTCACACAAAGCAATTGGGTCAAATCCGTTTGTGACTGTCTTCCTTTCTTTCTCCGTCCTCCACCGCAGAGAGTCTGGTAACCATGTTTTCTGTGCCATACTGCAACGTCTGTGACTGTGTATACAGCGATTGTGGATGTGGGGCTACCCAGCAAATACAATCTTGTTTCATAGGTGCCCTACGTCATCGCTGGTGTGACGGTCCAGTAACCGGATTGCCATCTTCCGTGCAGTACGCGATCGTACGAACATTTGGTTCACAGTCTGAATGATTATATCGTGAATTAGACACAGGACGGGGAAATAGCGTTTGTTGCTTTAATTTTGGACACCAGCATATATATTGGTCATATAAGCACGCTTTGTGATTATGTATTTGTTTCTTCCAATTTAACAATATTTTTATTCGACTTCAGGCATCCAGTTAGTTATCCAGTGTCAACGAGATAGTGTCATAGGCCTGTATATAGTTGACTCTATGTTAGGTATGCAGGTGCCAAAGTACCTAAAAAAAATATCACTTTCTGATAATACTACTGAACGTGCGACATTCGAGAACAATATTAGTTTAATGAACAGACTCATGTTACTGATTGTGGGCACTTTATGGTATTCGTGTGCTTTGAAGCAGAAGGAAGGAAGGAAAGAAGCTTGGGTTTAACGTTCCATTGACATCGAGGTCGTTAGAGACGGAGGACAGCCTCGGGTTGTGTCAAAGATGGTGAAAAAAACCTATCATGCTCTTTCATATGGAACCATCCCTGTATTTTCCTGGAGCGATATAGGGAACTCACGGAATCCTAAATATGTATGACCGGTTCGCGTATTTGAACCGTTGTCCTCCCGAATGCGAGTTCAGTGTACTACCCACTGCGCCACCTTGCTCGATTTTGGAACAGATGAAAGCATGATAAGAGACCTTTTATTGTGCAAATCTGTTCCTGTGAATACTGTTCAAATGTTCAAATGTGTGTGAAATCTTATGGGACTTAACTACTAAGGTCATCAGTCCTAAGCTTAAACACTACTTAACCTAAATTATCCTAAGGACAAACACACACACCCATGCCCGAGTGAGGACTCGAACCTCCGCCGGGACCAGCCGCACAGTCCATGACTGCAGCGACTTAGACCGCAGGGCTAATCCCGCGCGGCCAGTGAATACTACTGGCCAGTGTTTGTAGGACGCGTTTTTAGAACGCTCTCGCAACTACGAGACTCTGGACAAAGTGTATCGCCATTTTTGTGATGGTGCTAAAGGTATGACTGCCAATAAAAGTGATTTCGTTGAGAAATTAAAATCAATAATGCCAAATTATTTCATAGACGCACTGCCTTTTTCATCTTCATGTTCTGGCGGTCACTGTTTCATCTTCTTATTTAAATCATGAGCATAAAGATGTGATCATGATTGTGAACACTATTGATGGTAAAGCGCTGCAAACTCGAGGCTTTAAAATCATTGGAAAGACATAGATTTGCTCCATCAGTATCTCCGTAGTCACACAGAGATCAAGTGGCTTTCTACAGGGGAGGTATTGACACAAGTTCTGGAACTAGAAGCTGAACTGTTAATGTTCTTTAAAAATTCTAAATGTGGATACGCGAATTACTTTTGTGACCCTGACTGGCTATTAAAAATAACACTGCTCACTGATTTCGTTAACCACCTAAGTACTTTAAACAAGAGTCTCCAAGGCAGAGAAGAAAACATTATAACAGTCAAGGACAAAATCAAAGCATTTCTCTGAAAACCTCGTTTGTGATCAAAGTCTTTGTAAAATATGGGAAATGTAGTCAGAGTTACAAATCTGGGCAATTCCCCCCCTGTTTAATAGAACGACGGTTTTGAAAATTTGTGCCAGAATGGGACTCGAGCTCGAATATCCCGCTTGTCGCGAGCGGCCATCTTAACCACTTAGGCCACTCGTGGACGCTTCACGGCCAGACCCAAACTTCCATGTGTTGTCGTCCTTGTATCATTAACTTGCACTCGTACACTTTCTGTAATTCCCGAAGACGTGAGACATTTGATGGAGAGGAAAGTCGCTATCCTTGTATCAACGGATATATAGGATAATGCATTACCCGTGTTTATAAAAAGTACCATGCAATGGTCACGCATGCATGTCGGAAAGAACGACATATTTTAAGTTCAAGCTTTTCGTTGCACTATTTACTTATTTACTCACGGTGACACAAGTTACACGACGTGCTTGTTTTAGTGTTTTGTCTTTATCAGGGGTACCTGTGAAGACGTTATAATAAGTATTATATTGTTCTTATGTCTATGTTAGTCTATATCTACATGTGACATCTTATGTTTACCTCTTAGCTCGTACGTCATGATCCATACGACATCTAGGAACGTGAACGTCGATTGTATTTTATTATGATACGACCATGTTATCTGTAAGTTTTCTTTTTACTTACGTGACGTTGTATAGTTACTTTTAACAGCTCTTTTGAAAGCTTCGGCACCAGCGCTGCTACAGTTTACTATGGAATTTGTATTTTGCGGAAACTCAGTGACTTTGTTCTATTGTTTTGTGTTTATCGTCATAATTTATAGTTTTATTTTATAATGGTAATAACATTTTCGAGGTATTTTTATGTTTGAAGTCTGTTTGTTCGTTGAGGATGTCTTCTGGGTATTTTTTGTGTGAATGTAAATTTTCATTTTCTCCAAAATATTCTTTTTGTGTTCTTTTAGGTCTTTGTGTAGAAGTTTTAGGGCATTATAAATATTTTGCGCTATGTTCTTGGTTTTTTAAGTGCGAGTAAAATGTGGATTGGCTGCCTTCGCAGTTTCCTGTACGTTCTTTAAATCATTCAAAACCCCGGCCTGTTTGTACGATATTAGAATTTATTGCAACCAAAAAAACTGTCAAAAATCACTTTACAAGATCACACGAATAAAAAGTAAACATATAAATAACATGATAGTATCGTAACATAAAGACAATCGACATTTACGTTCGGAGATGCCATATGGGCCAAGTCATACCATCCAAGACGTAATTAGTAGGTGCCATATGCAGACAGAGACAAACATAGATGTAAGGTACAATTTTATGCCTATTATACCATCTACACAAATACACTTAATAATATCGAAACGCCGATACGAGCTCTTCGTACAACTTTCATCACTATGAGTAAATAAGTAAATAGTGCAGCAAAGAATTTATACTGAAAGTAAAATAAATCATCAAGATTGAATAACCGACTTTGAGAATTATGGAAAATGGCCTACTTCTTCACAAGCTGACTATACAGTGGGACGCCCCTTAGCGAACATAACTTGCTTCTAAGTCTTATCTGCAACGCGAAGCGGTCGTTATACAAATTATATTTACATGAAAACACGAAAATGCGTTCCATTCCGAAATAAATTACTAAAACAATTTATAAAATAGTAATACTTTACAGCATCATTTTACAAGAAAATTTTCTATAGTCATTTGTTTCAGCCTACTCTTCAAAAAGAGTGCTAAACGGAGAAGACAGCTGGTGGAATTAAACTTCTTTCTATGTATTGGTTAATGAGCAGATTACTTGAATTAATTTTGGCTAAGGACGAAAAATCTGAAACTGAATTCATAAATAGATATTTCAAGGCCATGATTTACGACATCGTCACAGAGAATTTGCAACATCGTTAAGGGGGGTCAAGCGGAGGTAGCGGAGACAATAATTGCAATGCGAGGAGTGTCGCCAACATTACGGCAGAATATTGCATTATCATCAGCGTTATCATGTGTCGAAACTTCCACTGTACATGGGGGAAAGTCATGGAACAGCGAGTGATTTATTACCCAACTACAGCAGCTGAAAGGGACTATCTAGGTCAGAAAGGTGGTTTTTGAAACGGTTACAGAAGAATACAAAAAAGTGGCAATGAAAAGGCAAATTATGCGAAACATTGCTCGTATAGCTATTCAACGATTTACAAAATTCACTGTGTATTACTCGTTATGCAAATCGCTCTTTGTAGTAGATGCTCGTTAATCGACGTTTAACTAAACTTTCTTCATCTTAAAAACAACACTGATGTAAACATTACGTTATTTATTTTTCCACGTTTTTTGTTATCTAATTTTCATTTCTTGAAGTGGAGCATGAGCCATACCATTAAGAGGAAAGTTAATAACAATAATGGTACGAATTATTGGTTATACGCAAATGCTGAGAACTTTGTCGGCACAACTGCAATTAGTATTGCTTAATATCTTACTTGACATTTGTCAGTATTTTATTGTGTTGAACAGTTGTTATTCACAGCGTAACATAAGCGGTATCAGTCACTGGTGCCACTTAGCCACATAAAAATAAACAAAGGTTGTAGGTCCTACACTACAATGACACACTACAATAGCTGTATAACAATTTGAAACAGAAGGTTGTGCTTGTTTATTAATAAATAATTTTTTAAATAGTGTGTCTATGTTCGAGACATAAATAAGTCATTTCTTAATTGAAGTGTACTTCTCTTCTTAGATTTAATGTTTACCATTAAAGAGAACGATAATTTACATAGGTAGGAAGTGGTGATTGGTGCTAATAATTTCGAAACTTCCCTTACTAGCTGTGGATACTATTATTTTCTCCTCTTCCAGAAGAGAAAATCATATGCGAATTAAATTAAATTTTAATGAAGTCGTCTGCAGCAAAATCTTTTAACGCTTCTTTAATCTTCGTGCTCCGGCTATCCAGTTGTACTGACATTTCGAAAAAAGCATTTACCGTCCATCTGCTGTGCTCATGTTCAGTTTCAGAGTTCATTTCTGGAAATCATTGTAATAGCTCCTCTGGCATATTAAGCAAGGAACATGGGAACTTACTGCCATCGAGTGGCTATTCAATTCGTTTCAAAATCTTCTGAAAGCGGGGGAAAGACTGAAACATTGTCTTTTGTAAAGACGATATTGTAGTGGCTGTGTTTGTAAGAAGTACGTTGTTACGTTCTTTCCCACATGCGTGTATTTCCGAAGTCTTTCTTTATACGAAAATAGGCACTGCACTACTGTATTTTTCCGCTGATTGCGCGTTAGCAACATTCCATCAAATTGCTCCCTTATACGGAAATTACAGGAATTGTATGACTGCAGGTTAATGACACATGGACGACGACATACGGATATTTGGATCTGTCCATGAAGTTGCACGGATAGCTGAAAAGCTTAAGGAGACCGCACTCAACAAGATTTACTCCTTGAGTAAACTTATATGTGCACCCGTATCCATTAAAAACTTCAATTCTGTAATGAATTCCTTGCAATAAGTCGTCGCTACATCGTTCTCTGCCTCGTATCCTACCACCCTCACCTTGCGTGGCTACGCTTAACTGCTATCCATACCACCTGTTTCGTTTTCCGTCCATTTCTCTGGAATATTTCTGAATTTTTCTCTACACTGTGGCTCTGTGTGCCCATTTTTAGTCATCTATAGCATTTGGGAGCTCGACAGTTCTTCTCCTTGTGCTCCCTTCTTTGATCATTTTGCATCCGTATGTCCTGACTCATCAGAATAATAACAATAATTTTCGAAATTCCGAGCTTCTTCTGTTCCGTCGGTTATCTTTACCCGTCGTACCCGGGTACTGTGGTGGCAATGTTTAGCTTCGTCTTGCTACACGTAAATGATTTTACCTGTCTTGCTTGTTTCACACTAGCGTTATGCAAAATTATTACCCTTGAAATTTGATTCTTTTCTTTCACTAACATAATCATGCTGTCTTCTTGTTGGAGTATTTCCACGGCTTCGCCTAAAATCACGGTTTGGCATCGACTGTGCACAATCGTTCGTATTCGCTTGAATGAAACATTCACGATCTTGTGCATAAACTAATTCTACAGCAGCTTTAAGCTGCTCCCTATCAGTTACTCTCATGACGGGAACCCTGAACGATTTGGATAGCTGATGTATCCTTCACTACTGGCCATTAAAATTGCTACACCAAGAAGAAATGCAGATGATAAACGGGTATTCACTGGACAACTATTATAGAACTGACGTGTTATTACATTTTCACGCAATTTGGGTGCATAGATCCTGAGAAATCGGTACCCAGAACAACCACCTCTGGCCGTAATAATGGACTAGATACGCCTGGGCATTGAGTCAAACAGAGCTTGGATTGCGTGTACTGGTACAGCTACCCATGCAGCTTCAACACGATACCACATTTGATCAAGAGTAGTGACTGGCGTATTGTGACGAGCCAGTTGCTCGGCCACCATTGACCAGACGTTTTCAATTGGTCAGAGATCTGGAGAATGTGCTAGCCAGGGCAGCAGTCTAACATTTTCTGTATCCAGAAAGGCCCGTACAGGACCTGCAACATGCGGTAGTGCATTATCATGCTGAAGTGTAGGGTTTCGCAGGGATCGAATAAAGGGTAGAGCCACGGGTCGTAACACATGCGGAATGTGGCTTTCACTGTTCAAAGTGCCGTCAGTGCGAACAAGAGGTGACCGAGACGTGTAACCAATGGCACCCAATACCATCAAGCCGGCTGATACGCCAGTATGGCGATGACGAATGCACGATTCCAATGTGCGTTCACCGCGATGTCGCCAAACACGGATGCGACCTTCATGATGCTGTAAACAGAACCTGGATTCATCCGAAAAAAATGACGTTTTGCCATTCGTGCACCCAGGTTCGTCGTTGAGTACACCATCGCAGGTGCTCCTGACAGTGATGCAGCGTCAAGGGTAGCCACAGCCAAGGTCTCCGAGCTGACAGTCCATGCTGCTGCAAACGTCGTCGAATTGTTCGTGCAGATGGTTGATGTCTTGCAAACATCCCCATCTGTTGACTCAGGTTTCGAGACGTGGGTGCACGATCCGTTACAGCTATACGGATAAGATGCCTGTCATCTCGACTGCTAGTGATACGAGGCCGTTGGGATCCAGCACGGCGTTCCGTAGTACCCTCCTGAACCCACCGATTCCATATTCTGTTAACATCATTGGATCTCGACCAACGCGAGCAGCAATGTCGCGATACGATAAACCGCAATCGTGATAGGCTACAATCCGACCTTTATCAAAGTCGGGAACGTGATGGTACGCATTTCTTCTCCTTACACGAGGCATCACAACAACGTTTCACCAGGCAAAGCTGGTCAACTGCTGTTTGTGTATGAGAAATCGGTAGAAAACTTTCCTCATGTCAGCACGTTGTACGTGTTCTTGTGTGAATGCTCTGAAAAGCTAATCATTTGCATATCACAGCATCTTCTTGCTGTCGGTTAAATTTCGCGTCTGTAGCACGTCATCTTCGTGGTGTAGCAATTTTAATGGCCTGTAGTGTATTTCCCCAAGACACAGTTGATACTCTCGGGTATTGACGAACTTTCAACATACGGCAAGCATAGAAATCTACAGTTTTTTTTTATCAGTATAGCTCTTCTGTAAAATGTTTCTCACTTCTGGCCGATTATTTGTGTTTTACCTTACTATCAATTTTTCCCTTGCGTCCCCTGTTATTTTAGACTACGCATATTGAAATAATAATTTCGTATCCTCAATTGTGACTGCAAAAGTGGCAGTCACATTTTCAGCGAATTGTTGCAATACTGTTCTTTCCATCAAATGTCTTCGAAACCAAAACTAAAGCATCCATAGCAGGTATGTTAACGTTATCGCCACTGGAGGACATCATTTTGTTACAATCCAAGGGACCTTATTCTTAAATCGTCGCACTGGCTTGCCTGCTCTTTTGCGTTGCAGTACCCGTCCTTCCTTCGGCGTGCTGCGCTCTGCTGGTTCGCTGCGTCTTGGGCGCTGCCACTCATATAGTCTACTGGTCTCTCTTGGAAGGTTCGGCGCTGCTATGCCTAACGCCTTTTACTTCTTGTGGTGAGACTCGGTGAAACAACTGCTACGTTTTATTCTCCTACATCCAGTGTTTTTCCATTATCTACCTGATTGAATATCCACATCAGTTTGCCAACACCAACCCATACGTCTGACAACAAATTTTTATGTCGCACAGTTCTCCTACTCTGTTTTTTTTTTTCTTTTATCTTCGGCGATATCTGTGTGGCTCAGTCAGGACGTTAACGACAATATGGCTTTCGTTATCTTGTTCGTCAATGTTTATAGCGGAGATTGGCAGGAGGTCTCCTGGATTGGGAAGGGGGTTCAGTTACAGCAGGTTGGTAAATTTCAGGGAAATTGTATGACTGACCTGTCTGAAGTAGCCAGTTTTTACACTTAGTCAAATAGTGTATTGTACATCAACACGTTGGTGTCAGACCAAATCTTCTTAATAGACTGTCAGAAGCTTTCAGTAATCACTGCGAAGGCGAGAGCTTTCACCACCACTCCGTCTGCTAACTATTGGCGACTTAGCCCGAATCATAAATCATCAACGCTTTGAAATAATTTACTACCAAGCTAAGGCCACTTGCCCTATAGTAAAAGAGCCAGAAACCAATTGGTAACTTTTTCCTGCTATCCCCCGACATTCTTCTATCTTAGGTATTTGAGACAGGTGCACGCAAGCTCTGTTTAATAAATTTCTTTATTTTCGTCTATGATAACATCTTTGTTAGGTCCCAGACTACGGTTCCAGTCAGCGATGACCATCTTCAGACCTGCTGCAAAACTCTGGAAAAATACAAGTACAGCTAGTGGATTGTCTACAGCTTAAAACAATAAAACAGGCGGTAATGAAAAGTATTACTGAGAAACACGTTAAAATTATGCACTTTAAATATGAAAGGCATACCTGTTTCTAAAACGTGTCCTAATGTAGTGGAGCCATAGTGTCATCGTCGGAAGATAAACACAAAGTCAGCTTAGCATCGTCACACATATATACAATATGGTATCTATTACAGTCGTGTTGTTAGTAGCGCAACTGTTCATAACAAACAGCTGTACAGTAGCCGCAAAATTTTCATGTCGTAAGCTCGTTAGACGTCCATACTGTTGGCGTACACACATTCCTTGATCATATAATCGTGTGACATGGACTAAAAAGAAGAATGCAATGGGCAAAGTCTGAAGTACACTTACCACGTGTATAAGTCATTAAGATAATAAAATACAATAGGTAAAAAAACGACCAAAGCTAGATTATTCAGAAGGAAATACCTAAATGACAATAATTATGATACGCTCTTTCTGATACGCTCTTGTGGTAAACTTTAGTTAAAAATATGACGACATATGAAAGAAAATGCTTACGAATTTCACAGAATAATATAAAAATGACAAAAAGGGAAAGAACCCAAATGAATGAAAACAGACAGTAGTAAGTAATCAGCGCCCTTTGTCAGCGTGACTGCCACAAAGTCGCGTAGGCGAGCAGTGGTCACAGGAACTTAACCGCCAGGGCGAGCAATCCACGTATCTTATATACTACAGCGCCATCAAATTTGCAATAAGCCCCTTTTCTGGCTCAAATGACTCTGAGCGCTATGGGACTTAACATCTGTCATCAATCCCCTAAAACGTAGAACTAATTAAACCTAACTAATCTAAAGACATCACACACATCCAGGCCCGAGGCAGGATTCGAACCTGCGACCGTAGCAGTTGCGCGGTTTTGCACTGAAGCGCCTAGAACCGCTCGGCCACCCTGGCCGGCGCCCCTTTTCTCTTCATGTTTTGCTCGCAGCGCTATTAACTTGAAAGCCGCGTCCAGTTAGATTTTCTGAATCATTTCGCTGTTTACTGAGACATTTTAGCCTGGTTTTCATTCGTTCTTCATTCGTTTTATTTTCTGGGTGAGTGAGCGTCTGCCTGCTGCTTATTACTCGTTTCCTTAGCGCATTGTAATGGCGCGTGGTATCATTTACAGGAAAACCATTAACTACTGCAATTTGCTTTAAACTGTTAAGTTCTTTATGCATTTCGCTTTCGGCCAAAGGTAGACGCAGAGCCGGCGAACCATTGAGGTGAAGAACGCTTTTTGTATTGTGGACGATAGCATGAACTATTAATTTCTTATTTCTATATTATTCTGTGAACTCCGTAAGATTGTTCTCATGTATGTCATTATATTTTTATCTGAAACTCGCTAGAAGAGCGTATCAGAATTATCGTGACTTAACTATTTCCCTTTTGAATAACCTAACTTTGGTCGTTTTTTAATTTTTTTAATTATAATACTCTAATGTCTTATACATCTTCTAAGCCCACATCAGAGTTCACCGATTGCATTCATCCTCTTATTCCATATCGTACAATTACATGATTGAGGAATGTGCGTAAGGCTATAGTAGCGACATCTAACGTGCTTAAGACAAATATTTTGTGGCTACTGTACAGCAGTTTGTTATGAAAAGTAACACTGTTAACAATACGACTCTGGTAGATACCATATTTTATACATGTGTGACGATGTTAAGCTGATTTTGTGTTTATCTTTTGACGGTGCCACTATGGCTCCACAATTTAGAATCTGTTTTTAAAACAGGTATGCGTCGTCGTATTTAAGGCGCTTAATTTTCGCAAATATGTCAGTAATACTTTTCTTTATGGCCTGTTTTACTGTCTTAAGCTGTAGACAATCGACTAGTTTTATCTATGTTTTTCCCATGTTTTGGTGCAGAGCTGGGGATGACATTTGCTGGCGGAAACCGGTAGTCTGAAGACCTAACAAATATGTGATCATAGACGGAAATTAATGTATTCTATACTTCTGGATCACTGTTCTACCTGTATTCGCGACCAAGTTGTAGCTTAAGAAGCTAGTGCCATGTCTGCATGTCAGCATGCTGGAATAGCTTGGGTCAGCAACTTCTGTTCATCAGTAGAACTAAAAATCAATACAAGGTTGCAATTTTTACTTTTTATTGCTTTTATTCACTAGATCACTGGTTTCGGGCTGAGACCTCTTTTCAAATGATTGTGACATAGTCAAGAACGTGCAGTGAGCAGTTACAGAGGGTACAAATACTTATCTGTATGTATTGTAACTGTTTACTGCACATTTTTGACATCTTCGGAAATGCCTATTCCGACTATGTCCCGATGATTTCAAAATCGGTCTCGGCCCGAAACCAGTCATCGAGTGAATTAAAACTAAAAAGTGAAAATTAGTAGCTTTGCACTGTTTTATCGTACTACTAAAAGGCTCTGAAAACGTATGCAGTAAATCAGTACCGAGATAATGAAGTAAGCAGTATCTTGCAGCTGGTGTCATGCCAAACTATGCGAAAGTGAAAATTATGCAGCAGTCAGTCGTTGTCTTATCAGCTACAATCAAAAGTTGCGCGAAACCTATAAATACAAAAAGTAGTTGCGTAAAGAAGCTTCCGAATTGTATTTGCAACTTTGTTGTACTCGGTTTCGGTTGCAAGAGATTTCTAATACAGTCAGGAATAATATTGAGAAAATCGGAAAGAGGCATAACAAAAAGTTGACTAAACTGATGAAACCTTAAAATGTAAATTTAGCAAACAGTAAGTATGAAATTGGGCAACATCGATTCAGTGACAGGGTAGGTGAGTTCACAAGTACTGGTGAACTTGCAAATATACTGCTTGGAGGCTTGTTGACCAACCTCGAAGGAGCAAATAGTGTCCAGCTCCTTTGAGCTGCGTTATCAGTCTCCTATGGGTAACAGAAGAAATACTCTAGCTGATTGATAAAAGAAGGAAGTACAAATATGTTCAGGGAAAGTCGTGATTACAGAAATACAAATCACTGAGGAATTAAATAAATACGAACTGCAGGGAAGCTAAGACGAAATGACTGCATGAAAAACGTGAAGAAATTGAAAAAGAAAGGATTTTCCGGAAAAACTGACTCAGTATATAAGGAAAGTCAAAACAACATTCGTTACAATTAAAAGCAAGGGTGGTAACATTAAGAGTGCAATGGGAATCCCACTATTAAATGCAGAGGAGAGAACGGACAGGTGGAAAGAGTACATTGAAGGCTCTATGAAGGGAAAGTTTTGTATGATGTGAAGAAGAAGCAACAAGAGTCGACTTAGAAGAGATAGGGGATCCAATATTAGAATCAGAACTTAAAAGAGCTTTGGAGGACTTAAGATCAAATAAAGGGGGGGGGGGGGGGGGAAGGGGCGTGGCAACAAAACGAGTATTCACGTTGGCGTGTTGAATGTATGAGTCTGGGTACATACCATCTGACTTTAAGGAAAAATATCATCCACTCAATTCCGAAGACTGAAAGAGCTGACAAGTGTGAGAATTACCGCACAATTAGTTTAACAGCCAATGTATCCAAATTGTTGCCAAGAAGATTGAAAAAGTAAACTGAAGGTATGTTGGATGGCAATTGGTTTGGTTTTAGGAAAGGTAAAGGCACTATGGACGCACTTCCGACGATGTGGTTGATAATGGAAGCAAGACGGGCAGAAATAAAGAGACGTTCATATGATTTGCCAGCCTAGAAAAAGCGTTCGACAATGTAAAATGGTGCAAGATGCTCGAAATTCTGAGAAAAACAGGGCTAAGCTACAGGGAGAGACGAGTAATGTACAACAGTACAAGAGTCAAGAGAGAATAATAACTGTGGACAAACAAGGACGAAGTGATTGATTTAAAAAGGGCGTAAGACAGGCACTTAGTCTTTCGCCCCTACTGTGAACATCGAAGATGCAGTGATGGAAATAAGAGAAAGGTGCACGAGTGGAATTGAAATTCAAGGTGAAAGGATATCAGTGACACGAATCGCTGACATTGCTATCCTAAGTGAAAGTGAAGAAGAATTACATGATCTGCTGAATGGAATAGACAGTCTAATGAGTACAGAGTTTAGTCTAATGAGTACAGAGTTTCGATTGAGAACACATCGAAGAAAGACGAAAGTAATGAGAAAAAGCGGAATTCAGAACAACGAGAAACTTAACATCAGGATTGATGGTCACGAAGTAGATGAAGCAGTACAATAAACAATGACGGATGGAGCAAGGACGACATCAAAGGCAAGCTAGCACTGGCAAATAGCTCATTCTTGGCAGAGAGAAGTCTACTAGTATCAAACATAGGCCTTGATTTGAGGAAGAAGTTTCTGAGAGAATGCGTTTGGAGCATAGCATTGTATGAATGTGAAACATGAACTTTGGGAAACCAGTACAGAAGAGAATCGAAGCATTTGAAATATGGTGCTACAGACGAATGTTGAAAATGAGGTGGACTGAGAAAGTAAGGAATGAGGACGTTCTGCGCAAAATCAAAGAGGAAAGGAATATGTGGAACACAGACAAGGAGAAGGGACAACATGATAGGTCATCTGTTAAGACATCAGGGAAAAGCTTCCATGTTACTATAGGGAGCTTAGAGGGAAAACACTGTAGAGGAAAACAGATGTGTAATGCATCCAGCAATGAGGACCTAGGTTGCAAGTGCTACTCTGAGATGAAGAGGTTGGCATACGAGGGGAATTCGTGACGGGGCGAATCAAACCAGTCAGAAGACCGATGACTCAAAAAAAGAAAAAAGTAAATAAAAATCTGCCACCATATCCCATTTAACTTTCCCCTATCACATATGTGGGCCATCTACATAAGATACATAGATCGTTTCTTATTTTATGTAATTAGGATTATTACATTTTCTCATTCTATATGTAATTTAAATAACTGATATTTTCTATGATCCTGACTACAGAGCCGGCACTTATTCGAGCTTCATGAAACTGTAGGGGCTGACGTGGGAATCTTCCATGATGTTACAGAAGAGGTAAAACATAGCTGTGAATTCCACATTAGATAAGATGTATCCGGATACATTTGATCATCAGACGGTGTATATTGTAAGCAAAGTTGGCCTAACTATGTTTTCTTGGATGCGATATACGTGAAAAAAAAAGAAAAACATTTTTTAGGAAATTCCAAACTGTAGAGAAGAAAATTCTCGCAATTGGCATATGTTTTATAGCATGGAAGTTTGTTTTTACTAGCTCTCTGAATTGATATAACCCAAAGTTAAATACTCAAGTAGCGAATGATTCACCACATCATGACAGAAAGTCACATATGAATCTGGATAACAGTGACGGAGGAGCCTTCACTGCAAAATGTGTATCGGAAAAATAGTGAAGTACAGACTGTTGATTAACTTTTCTTCATAATTTCGCTTCCTCTGTGTGCCATGCGGAACTGGCTAAAAATGGACATGTCTTGTACCAGAGAATCACTGTTCTAACCATCGTTAGTTGATTCGTACTGACATTCTATACAACTGAAGATGCGACTGTTGTCCTGAAATGGCAGCAGGGCACTGCAGTTCTGGAAAGAAACGGTGACTCATTATCTCCCAGCACTGTTTTATCTGTTGTCCTATTATAGTGGAGATAATTGCACATGTCATATTTCGCATATTTAGCTTTAGGCTAATTAATCATAAACCAATTTTTAGACCATAATAATTGAGTGGAGACACTCGCAACCTTATTCCACTCTGTCATCTTACACAAAAGAAAACAGGTTGACAACATATTGAAATTCATAGAAAACGTAGAAAGTGGTTCATCTATTCTAAATCAGCAAAAGTCCTAACAGTATCAAGAAATGAAATACTATTTACAAAATTAATCAGAGTACATGGTCATAAAAACAGGTAAATCATAATACGCAAATTAATAATTAATTATATAGAACACACATTTTTATATAACCTTTTCATAATTAGTATTTCTGTCATGAGAGTCCACTTAACGCTGAACAAGAAAATAATACACAGCAGATCGAAAAAACATACATATTGACAGCAGAATTATTTCACATCAGCTGTCCGGGAAGAAAAACAACTCCGCCTTCTGTACCCGCAAGTACAAAGAATGCCGATAGCGGCACAGGAGCCGACAGCGGCTCCGCCTCGCCAGTGTTGTTGCGCCCGCCTGTGCGGCACGCTTGATCTCACTGGAGTGTGTAACGGCATTTCCAGAACGTCCGTTTCACTGAATTCTTTCGGAAAAACTCACCCCCGAGTAATCCCAAGGAGTCCATGAACACTATCACAGTGGATAACTCAACAGTGTCCATCATCACACGCATGTACTAGCCTGAAACTTAAAACAGCGTCTAAGTACATCGGCAGTGACTAGTAAATCACATATTTATGATATATTACAGCTAGTTACAAAATCGTATTTACATTCCTTAATCTACTGTGACTCAGTTGAAAACATAAACCAGAAGCTTGGATTTTTCAACTGATTAATAATCAGTTACTCTTAAATCATTTAATCAAAATTAATTGCTTATTAGTTACAACTTCTTTAATGACCTCTTGGTCAGGCAAAAGCATGGCAAACCAGCAGATCTTTAAATCTTACACTCTATATTTACATACTGTACCAATTACCCATTCTGTGGTATTAATCAATCCTTGGTTGGTACAATTTCAAATCTACAATGTTCCGTATACCTAATAGTTTCCCAGAGCTTGGATACTCTAAGCAATAAGCATATGTGTGAGGTATACCAATGACTTTGTATGGTCCATTATAAACAAACTTAAATTTAGAGATTTCATTGTCTTTCTCGCTAGATTTCTCATGAGCTTTTACAAGTACTAAGTCTCCGATTGCAAACTTAGCAAAACGCGCTTTAGCGTCATGATGACGTATGTGAGCATCGGCTTTGCTTTATTATTTCTCGCATACAATCTTTTTCCACACCAATACTAACGTCAATCTGTGGAGGGAATTTGATTATCTCTTCCACTAAAATTTTACTTCTGTCATCTAACAGGATTTCCTCTGGAGAAAATCCCGTAGACTCATGTCTCAAAGTGTTCATAATTCTCTCAAATTCTCCTACATGTTTGCCCCATGTCCTATGGTTGTGGTGGCAATAGGTACGGCAAAGTCAGCCTAGCTCGCGCATATACCTCTCAGCGGGATTTCCAGCTCGACAGTAAGCTGAAATATGGATCACTTCGACCCCATTACTTGCCATGCCTTAATTCAACAACTTAGAAGTAAATTGTGCCCCATTGTCTGATAGAATCGCCTTGGGCTTACCAATATGAACAAAATAATCGTTCACAAGGATGCTATAGACCGCTTTGGCTGTAGCTTTCCTAATCGGGTATAGTTTGATGAACTTGGAAAAAGCTTCTAGCACTACTAAAATGTAGGCAAAGTTTCCTGATGACTTGGGCAAAGGTCCGTACAAGTCCACGCACAGTAATTCAAATGTGTCGTTAGGCCTTATACTTTGCATAGGACCACGACTCGTACAGTTTGTAACCTTCACCTTCTGACATAAATCGCAAGTTTTCACTCTGTCAGTAATGCGTTTTAACATGTGGTTAAGATGCACTACTTCACTCAGCTTTTCCGTACATTTCTTTGGTCCGCAGTGACCATACGCCAAATGGTAGTAGTCTATCATTTCTGTGACGTATTTGGTGGGCCAGCATACCCGCCAAATTTTACTATCTTCACCCTTACGTATGTACAAGATATGATCGTATATCTTGTAATACTTCCTTAATTTCTCTGCTTCTGGACTCCCTTCGTCATACCGGGTTTTCACCATATTTAAACAACCGTCCTCGTTCTGATGATGACGTAGACCCTTACAGATGTTCACTATTAATTTACGTCCCTCAACGTCTTTAAAATAGCATAATTTGACCACTCCATCTGACTCATCTTTCAATACATCTTGATTAGACTCGGGCACCCGCGATAGCGCATCCGCTACGCAATTGTCGGTCCCTTTTACGTAATAGATGTCATAGTTAAATTTCTGTAAATACAGCGGCCACCTAGTCAGTCTCGTGAAGTAGTTTACAATCCTTCAGATAAGTGAGCTCTTTATGGTCCGTATGAATAATCACCTTACGGTCCCAGAGGTAACCCTTGAACTTCTTGAATCCCCACACGATAGCGAGACACTCCTTCTCCGAAATCGTGTTGTTTTGCTCACTTTTTGATAAAGTCCGAATCGCAAACGCTATCGTCCGGTGTTCCTTATCCTCTCCTTCACCAACTTCTTGGAACAGTTCTACCTCCACCCCGTAATTCGACGAATCCGTCCCCAGATGGAAGGGTGGCGATAAATCAGGATGAAATAGTATGTTAGATCTTAACAATTCGTCTTTTAATCTCTCGAAAGCGGCATGACACCCGTCAGTCCACACAAACGGAACATTTTTGCGTAAGAGGTTATTCAAAGTTTCATCATGAAACACCTGTCCTTATACAAATTTACGGTAAAATCCTGTGAGCCCTAGAAAACTTTTTAACCTGTTCCTAGACTTGGGTGGAGGACAATTCCTTATTGCTTCTAGTTTCTCTGGGTCTTTCGTAATACCAGCAGTGGTAATTACATGCCCTAAAAATTTCAGTTCCTGCTTCACAAATTCGCATTTCTTTAGCTTTAGAGTCATTCCGCCACGGCGCAATGCTCTAAAAACTTCATCTAACAGGTCACAATGGTCATGCCAAGTGGCATTGGCCAACAATAGGTCGTCAACATATACAGTCAATCTCGAACTCAAAACCGGGCCTAGCACTTAGTCTAGGGCCCTGATGAATACGGACACGGATATATTAAGTCCAAACGGCAGTACTCTATACTGATAACACCTGCCTGCAAACAAGAAGGCGGTGTATGGCCTAGATTCTTCTTCAAGTTCTATTTGCCAGTAACTAGCCGTCAGATCGAGGCTAGTCTTGAATTTAACGTCATGAAAACGTTGCAAAATCTCGTCCATACTCTCTGGTCTGTCTGTCTCGCGTTGAACGACCCTATTCAACGTGGGTGCGTCAATCACAATACCCACACTACCATCCCGTTTTGCTACAATGACCAAACCGTTATTATATGGACTCGTACTTCTTTCAGTCACTCCCCATTCGATCATCTTATCTATCTCCCGTTGCACTGCTTCCTTTTTGGACAGCGGTATAGCATACGGTCTCACAAAGTATGGTTCGTGCGGAATTACATGCAACTTGCATTTATATCCTTCAACAAGTCCTGGTTTGTCTGAAAACACACTCTTATTCCTCACTATTACTTCATACAGGCCTCATCTTTGTTCGTGTGTTACGTTTGACACACCGTCTACAATACTTTCCAATACACTTTCTACATTATTATCAATGCCGAGATTCCTCACGTTACAGTAGTTCAAATTCATACCTACGTCAATGGCATCCGGCCAGTTAACAATGTGTATAGACTGGTATTGCCTATTCACACCATCTCCTGCCTCGTCAAAACTAACTACTATTGTTTTATCTTATGAAGTACATGTCAAAGTTTTGCTTTCGCAATTAATCACTGCACGATACTTTAATAGCCAATGTAACCCGATAATGACTTCCGTAGTTAAGTCTGGCACGACGACAAACTCTTGTTCAAATCGTGTCCCCACATATCTCGAAGTTGACAAAAATCTGTTTTGTGACCGGTTTACTGGCGTTCCCAGTAGCACCGATAATTTTCACTCCTGTTACTGGCATAACTACGATACTAGGTCTGTCTTTCAGTAACTCAAATATTTTCCCAGATACAGCACTCAATTGTGCACCGGTGTCAATCAACACGTTTAGTTGTAGGTCGTGCATATTAACAGACACTACTTTCTGTCTACACTTGTCCTCGACTATTTCTTTATTATACTACAATAAATCCTCGCCTATATCCAGGTCATTCCAGAAAAAACCATCCGGCTTTGATCCTAAATCCGGCTTATCTGTCGGCTCTTTCAGCCTCTGTTCACAGTTTTAACTTCAACACGTTTGTCCTGAGGCTTAGTTTGTAGCTTCGCCTCCAATACTGAAACCTTTTCCTCTAACTCGTCAACTAGTGAGTGTTGCTTTGCTATAAATTCACTAATTGTCACCTTCGTTGATTCCTCTTTGGCCAGATTGATCTCATCTGCCAATCTACCTGGGGGAATGTGCCCAGTAGTATCTGCAATTACTTCCTCTGGATATGCGCAACCGACACTGCTATCATCCGACCGTATAACGTCAGCTCTAACCTCATACACGCTGTAATATACGTTCTTTTCTACCAATCGTGTCCTGCTATCACTAAAATTCTCGTAATCTTTCTCCTTAATACTCTCGCAATGTTTAAACTGGAGTTTTGCGTCGGATGGGTCGGCTACTTTTACCACTACAACTTCCGGTAAGGTCTGCCGGTTAGGGCCAGAACTTTCCGTTACTACTTCAACATCCAACTCCTGCGGGACGAAACACGACGAATCTTGCTCGTGCTCCCCATTAACATCAACTATTTCTGCCGGTTAGGGCCAGAACTTTCTATCACTTCACTAACACTATCTTCCTGCGAGACGAGACGCGGAAAATCCTGCACGCGCTCCCCATAAACACTTCTCCCATACAGGCCCCTATAATCTCTTACTTCGTCGTATAAGCGACCGAACTGCCTTAACCAGACCTCATCCATCTCTGCATCCCCTCGCTCGATGACGGACGTTTTATCCGACATCTGATCTTCTCTCAACACTTGCGAATCATTCTTAAACTCAATCTTCAGTTCCGCTATGGGTTTTACAGCTGCCACTTTATAATCGATTTCTGGAACACTACTTAAATTGTTCTCACTGACAGTGAATGTATTTTCTACTGCCGTGTCTACAGCTGATCTACTACTTGTTGGCGCACTCCCGCCGTTGATTATTCCATACGCAATTTACATAACGACAACACCTGGGTTTTCTCCTGTTATTGGGCCGCCAAAATTTCCCCACGCCCGGTCGGCCCCTCATCGGCGCGGCTAATGGTTTCCCTGTCTCGTCCCAGCAGATCTGCTCCCCAGATGCAGCTGAGGCGGCTTATCACACCCTCTGGCGTTATTACTATTCTGCGAAGCCCGTATCACGCTAGTATGATACTGGTTTCCATCATTCCTGTTATTATTTGCATTGTACCGATTGTCATTACAGCCCGAACCACTATTGTTATTGCTGCCAAGGTTGCGGTATGCATTATTCCAATGGTTATCGTTGTTGTGGTTGTTGTGGTACCCGCTGTTGTTACCACAGCCTCTACCACTATCGCGATTGTTGCGCAAATTGTCTTCGTCCTTAACTCTTTCCAGGAAATCATTGTTTGTCTTGTAATTGCTTCCTACGTAGCGTTTTGTATCATCTGGAAGCTTCTTGTAGAGTTCCCCGACTATTTCGGATTCCGTGCGGCGATCACGCAAATATTCCATCTTGCGGATCCAGCCCTCACAAAACTCCTTCATCGAGCCACACGAATTCGCATCGGAAGGCCTCGACACGACAAATTCGCGCCAGACACTTTGTTGTTGTTAATCTGACCAGTATTCAGCCAGAAACAAATTTTTAAACTCGTCAAAAGTCAGGTTCGTAATGTTGAGGTTTAAGTCCCAATACTTGGCATCAGCAGCCAACACGTCAATAACCGCATTAATTTTTCTCTCATTAGTCCCTGATCTGGGTAAAATTCTTTCACAATTTTTAATGAAATCGGTCGCGTGTATACCGCCTTTTTTCAAGGGGTCGAACCGCTCCTCTTTCGTCAACAATTCCGAACTACACTCCTGGAAATGGAAAAAAGAACACAATGACACCGGTGTGTCAGACCCACCATACTTGCTCCGGACACTGCGAGAGGGCTGTACAAGCAATGATCACACGCACGGCACAGCAGACACACCAGGAACCGCGGTGTTGGCCGTCGAATGGCGCTAGCTGCGCAGCATTTGTGCACCGCCGCCGTCAGTGTCAGCCAGTTTGCCGTGGCATACGGAGCTCCATCGTAGTCTTTAACACTGGTAGCATGCCGTGACAGCGTGGACGTGAACCGTACGTGCAGTTGACGGACTTTGAGCGAGGGCGTATAGTGGGCATGCGGGAGGCCGGGTGGACGTACCGCCGAATTGCTCAACACGTGGGGCGTGAGGTCTCCACAGTACATCGATGTTGTCGCCAGTGGTCGGCGGAAGGTGCACGTGCCCGTCGACCTGGGACCGGACCGCAGCGACGCACGGATGCACGCCAAGACCGTAGGATCCTACGCAGTGCCGTAGGGGACCGCACCGCCACTTCCCAGCAAATTAGGGACACTGTTGCTCCTGGGGTATCGGCGAGGACCATTCGCAACCGTCTCCATGAAGCTGGGCTACGGTCCCGCACACCGTTACGCCGTCTTCCGCTCATGCCCCAACATCGTGCAGCCCGCCTCCAGTGGTGTCGCGACAGGCGTGAATGGAGGGACGAATGGAGACGTGTCGTCTTCAGCGATGAGAGTCGCTTCTGCCTTGGTGCCAATGATGGTCGTATGCGTGTTTGGCGCCGTGCAGGTGAGCGCCACAATCAGGACTGCATACGACCGAGGCACACAGGGCCAACACCCGGCATCATGGTGTGGGGAGCGATCTCCTACACTGGCCGTACACCACTGGTGATCGTCGAGGGGACACTGAATAGTGCACGGTACATCCAAACCGTCATCGAACCCATCGTTCTACCATTCCTAGACCGGCAAGGGAACTTGCTGTTCCAACAGGACAATGCACGTCCGCATGTATCCCGTGCCACCCAACGTGCTCTAGAAGGTGTAAGTCAACTACCCTGGCCAGCAAGATCTCCGGATCTGTCCCCCATTGAGCATGTTTGGGACTGGATGAAGCGTCGTCTCACGCGGTCTGCACGTCCAGCACGAACGCTGGTCCAACTGAGGCGCCAGGTGGAAATGGCATGGCAAGCCGTTCCACAGGACTACATCCAGCATCTCTACGATCGTCTCCATGGGAGAATAGCAGCCTGCATTGCTGCGAAAGGTGGATATACACTGTACTAGTGCCGACATTGTGCATGCTCTGTTGCCTGTGTCTATGTGCCTGTGGTTCTGTCAGTGTGATCATGTGATGTATCTAACCCCAGGAATGTGTCAATAAAGTTTCCCCTTCCTGGGACAATGAATTCACGGTGTTCTTATTTCAATTTCCAGGAGTGTATGTGCACAGATTGGCACATAAATCTGTTTTTCATCAAGTTTCTTTTCTAATTCCGACACTCTCGTAATTACTTGGCAAGTGGTTGTCGTAAGCGTTTCCACTTCCCTCTTTTTCTCTTCGCAGGTATTAGCCTGCTTCCTCACATTAGTATCTACTTCGGATACTAAAGACTTTAAAGTTTCCACCTCATGTTGATCCTCTTTTTTCACTAATTGAATTTGTTCCGTCATCTTATTCTCGATGATCGAAGCAACTGCTAATCATACACTTTTCTCGATTGTGCTAATTTTGGAGTCAAAACGAGTAGTTACGTTCGCAATTTCCGCCTGAATGACTATCATTTCCCGTTTAAGATTACCGATTTCGGTATCAATCACAACAATATCTTGTTTGATTTTATCAACTTTTCTGTTAACAACTCCAACATTGTTGTTAACAACATTAATAGCTTTATTCTGATTGTCTAGCTTCCTGTCAATTCTTTCAGACTGAGCTTTAATTTCTGCCGATTGAGATTCTATCTTGCTATACTGAGCCTTGATCTCGTTAATCAAAACATTCAATAAATCAGTTAAATTCCCGTAAACTACCGGTTCTACTTCCGTAGCGGCTTTCTCTTTAATTGTCCCCCCGTATTCGTCATCAAGGGGTTCAGATTTGATTTTCACTTCCGATTCCGAAACATTTTCTAAAGTTTGGAGTAACATTTCTGCTCTTTGTTGCGTTTCGGCGGTCGCGCCTATCATGCTAGCCGCCTGCCCCTGAACAATGGGTTCCGCGGTGCGCGTTTCCCACTGTTCGACCGATTGTTCCGTACCCAAGTCTACCAAATTATGGTAATTGTTGCCTTCACTCATTTTACAAATTTTCAATATAAATGACAAATCTCAAAACTAATTAGGATTCCTCCCACTACTTATTCTCGCTGACATAACGACCTGTTCGTAACCAGTACTTTGTTACGAGATTTGCACAATGCAAAATTAGTGTCCAGAACAACCTCAAATCCGAAGATTGTCCTGTCACCAGGTCGCCTGGTGTAACCTCCCCCTCACTTGTCGACCTTAATGACAGTGAAAAATTGAACTGCGTGCAGCTAATGGAAATTTGGGAAAAGCAATCGTCACCGAAGTTAATTTGTCGGTGAGGAGGGAGGAAAGGGTTACATCTAAATGATAGGAAAGATGCAAATGAAATTGGTGGAAATTAATTTTGAAAAGGGGTAAAGTTAATAAAGAAAGTAAATGAGCAGTCGTTACGTTAACAATTAATTGGCGTTAATTAGATATTTGAGATTTGGGGGAAATTATGGTCGCCAGTCCTATGGACAACTACTACAATAACTGAAAAAGAAAGGTTATTGCACATATAATTAGCACTAAAGCGTGGCAACTGAAGATTGACACGTGCTGTGTGAAAACTGAATGTTTGTCAGAAGTAATAAATTTCGCTACACTCTGACTTAATTTAGCAAAAGAATTAATAAAACCGGAAAATTGAAAGTTAATTTAGTGACTGAAGTTAATAGTGAACTTTGTTTCTGAAGCACTACGAAATTCAGTAAAATAAGGTTAGTCCTGGGCTACCTCAACAATCATTTCAAAAGCTACTTGAATCTACGCAATTTAGAAATAAGAGATTTAACTTTGAACTTGAATTAAATGATTCTGAACAATTAAAAATAGTAAAATTTAGTACGTACCAAGCTGAGCTGCAGTTACAGCTAAGCTAAAATATGGTAACAAAACTCGCACTATTAATTTGTCCTTGTGTAATCTAAATATTGTAGCCAGCTATGAATACTTTAACTGAACTTTGAAATTAAAGCAGTGAAATGGAATGATATTACTTTAATGCTGACGTTTGAGTTTCAACGAAACTCAGGTTCATTCCGGAAAAGGAAGGGACCCTGCTTGGTAATGCAATTGGGACAATGAGCAACAAAGGTTCATGCTACGTTGCTGTAATTTTGAAACAGTTTGAAAAGCTGAGGTCTGCCATACAGTTCTAAAACTTTACGTGCTTCCAGTCTCCCTTGTGGTTGAATGAAGGTTTGAAGTCGTCGATCGAGGAGGTGGCGACAGTCACTCATTGTCGGCCGTCACTGTTGCAGAGGCTGGATGTTGGCGTGCCTTCTTCTCGACACGGTCACCAGGCGAAACGGGCTCTTGATGTGCGCCAGCTAATGCTTCCCGTCCGCGACACCGTGTCAGAAACTATCAGAGCAAGTCGAGCGCAATTACATGCTGCCAAACCCCGAAAACGCGGCAACTCGCGGGAGCGTCACACAACACACCTGCTCCACCGCCCTCCTTCAGCCAGACCCTCTCTGCTCTGCCCGCGCTCCACGCGGCAGAGTTAACACTACCAAAGATTCTAAACACTTTGGTTCTCCACACGACCTATCGACGTATTCGTTCGACAGCATAGTTTTCCCTAGGCCAGACCCAGCGTAAAAATACAAACAGTATTTACAAAACAAACCAATTATAATCGACATAAATGCATAAATATATATATACAAATAGTAAAACAATTGCAATATATAAAGACACAGAAATGTCATATCTTCAGGTAACAAAATAAGGAAAAATCTATAGTACAATAGATGGAAATAGAAGGATATGCATTTCCGGCATTACACTACGTCAATATTGTGTTTGGTGCTGTTCTGTGTGTGCAGGACGGTGATTTTAACTGGATTTGTATATAGTGTTACTGTAAGCGATCGTTATGTGCTACGCCGTCCATCGCTACCTTTATGTTCCAGCCATACTTCGCCTTGTGTTCTTTTAATTGTACCAGTGTGAGGTTTTTTGGGTGCAATACTTTTTTATGGTTTTTATCTCCATGTTACAGTCGCCCCCTTTTTGTCTATTCTCTTTCATTATGTTCCACCTTTTTTAATTTTATGTACACCATATTTTCTTCTCTGTAATTTTAAATGTCTGCTATTGTACCATTAACGTCTTTCGGCTGAAGAGCAGCGCATATACTGCTCCCAGCCCGCCCCAGATGGGGCGTTGAAATACAATAAAGGAAAAAAAGTTAGTGCCCAAAATTCTGAAGTAAGTATCCCAATGATAGATTTCAGCATTTGACAGTAATAGAAGTAAGGCCTAAAAATTTGATGTCGCAACGATCCCGACCTAGCTTATAACAGCAGAGTACTTGTACAAGTTAGCTAAGCAGGCATGTAGAGAGATTGATTTTTTTGAGTCATCAGTCTTCTGACTGGTTTTATGGGGCCCGCCAATAATTCCTCTCCTCTGCCAACCTCTTCGTCTCAGAGTAGCACTTGCATCTATGTCCTCAATTATCTGCTGGATGTATTCCAGTCTCTATCTTCCTCTACAGTTTTTTCCGTCTACAGCTCTTTCTATTGCCATGGAAGTCTTTCCCTGGTGTATTAACAGATGTCCTATCATCCTGTCCCTTCTCTAAAAAAATGGCTCTGAGCACTATGGGACTCAACTTCTCAGGTCATTAGTCCCCTAGAACTTAGAACTAGTTAAACCTAACTAACCTAAGGACATCACACACATCCACGTCCGAGGCAGGATTCGAACCTGCGACCGTAGCGGTCTCGCGGTTCCAGACTGCAGCGCCTAGAACCGCACGGCCACTTTCGGCCAGCTGTCCCTTCTCTTTGTCAGTGTTCTCCACACATTCCTTTCCGCTCTGATTTTGCGCAAAACCTAATCATTCCTTACCTTTTCAGTCCACCTAACTTTCAATATTCGTTTGTAGCACCAGATCTCAAATGCTTCATTTCCCTTCTGTTCTGGTTTCCCACATTCGACGTTCCACATCCATACAATTCTATGCTCAAAGGTATACTCTGAGAAACTTCTTCCTCAAATCGAGGCCTATGTTTGATACTAGTAGACTTCTCTTGGCCAGGAAAGCTCTCTTTGCAAGTGCTAGTTTGCCTCTGATGTCCTCCTTGCTCCGTCCATCATTGGTTATTTGGCTGCTTAGGTAGCACTATGCCTTAACTTCATATACATCACGACCATCACTGCTGATGTTTAGTTTCTCACTGTTCTCATACCTGCTATTTCTCATTATTTTTGTCTTTCTTCGATTTACCCTCAATTCATAATCTGCACTCATTAGACTGTTAATTACATTCAGATCATATAATTCCTCCCCACTTTCACTCAGGATAGAAATGTCATCAGTGAATCGTATTATTGATATCCTTTCACCCTGAATTTTGATTCCACTCAAGAAACTTTCTTTTATTTCCATCATTGCTTCTTCAATGCTCAGATTGAACATTCCTGTCTTACATCTTTCTTAATCCGAGCACTTCGTTCTTGGTAGTGCAATCTTATTGTTCTCTCTTGAGTATGGTACGTATTGTTTATTACCGGTCTCTCCCTACAGCTCAGACCTATTTTTCTCAACACTCCGAACATCTTGCATCATGTTGTAACGTCCCCTTAGAACAATTTATACAAGACTGTGCTTAAACTGACACACAATATTATTTAGCGCAACGCAATCTGACTTTCAATATTCCCTACAAAAGAATGGCCCTGACAAACATTAACCTATACCCTTCACAAATCACTTACCTCACAAAAATCTTCGTTACTCAAGCTACAGCAAAACAGCGAGCGCCACTACTGCCAGCTAAATAACAGATTCAAACTACGGAAGGCACTAACTACTGATAGGGATAGTTACCAAATGAAAGGTATTAATAGAGAACAAACAATGTATTTACCTTAATAGTCATAATATATATAGCAGTTCATGACAAATTACAAAACTCCGCCATCTCTCTCCCCACATCCACCACTGCTGGCGGCTCACCTCCAACTGCGCAACGCTACGCGCTGTTCACGTCCAGCTGCCCAACACTACAATGGCAGACAACAATGCAAACTAGCCACAGACTGCACACAGCACAGCCAGTGATTTTCATACAGAGAGCGCTACGTGGCGGCGGCGTTACCAATATAAGAACCTAAACAGCCTACTTACAATGTTACAATGTCGAACGCTTCTTCTAAGTCAACAAATCCTACGAAAATGTCTGGATTTTTCTTTAGTCTTGATTCCATTATCAACCGCAAAGCCAGAATTGCTTCTCGGGTGTCTCTATCGTTCCAAAGTCAGACTGATTGTCATCTAACACACTCTAAAGTTTCTTTTTCTTTCTTCTGTATATTATTCTTGTAAGCGACTTAGATGAATGGTCTGTTAAGCTGATTGTGCGATATTTCCCGCAATTCTCAGCACTTTCAGTCTTTGGAACTGTGTGGATGACATTTTTCCGAATGTCAGATGGTATGGTGCCAGACTCATACGCTGTACACACCAACATGAATAATCATTTTGTTGCCACTTCCCTAACGATTTAAGGACTTCTCATGGAATGTTATCTATCCCTTCTGCTTTATTCGATCTTAAGTCCTCCACAGCTCTCTCCAATTCTTATTCCAATACTGTTTTTTCTTCTATCACGTCAGAAAAATCTTCCCCCTCATAGAGACATTCAGTGTACCCTCTCCACCGATCCGCTCTCTCCTCTGCATTTAGCAGTGGAGTTCCCGTTGCACTCTTAATATTTCCACCCTTTCTTCGAATTTCACCGAAGGTTATTGTGACTTTCTCATATGCTGAGTCAGTCTTCGCGACGATCATTTCTTTTTCGATTTCTTTACATTTTTGCGACAGCTATTTCGTCTTAGCTTCCTTGCAGTTCTTGTTTATTTCATTCCCCAGTGACTTATGTGTCTGTATTACTTAAGTGTCCTGAAAATTTTTGTTCTTCCTTCTTTCATCGGGTGGTTCATGGTGTGGGTTCCTGTAGTCATGTCCTAGTTCATGAACCACGGGCAACGTATGAGTGGCCAAGTAAGTGGTCCGGACAGTCAGGATACCAGTTACTTTGGAATAAGGCTGGGCATCTCGGACATATTCTGAGTCGTGGTCACCTTTGTGCTCATACGCCAAAGACTACCAAACCCACCGGTTAGTCCCTCAGTCGTTAGGGGTAAAACCCAATGGGACTCGGGGCAAGTAAGGCTAGCAACCTGCTTCCCTGGTACTTTAAATATGATGCTGGCAACAATCAGAGCAAAATGCCTCGGACCTTTGGAGGTGACGGAGTCCCACCTCTAACTGACAAACCAGGGACTCCTAAGATACGACCTGGCAAATAAATGGTAATGAGATGGGGAGCTATTAATATCAATGGGGGCTACTCTGGGAAGAAGGTAGAGCTGGCAGAGGCTGCAGGTAAGATGGGGCTGGACGTTTTAGCTGTTAGTGACATTCGGGTAAGGGGTGAGAAAGAAGAGGAAGTGGGAGAATACAAGGTCTACCTGTCAGGAGTCAAAGCAGGAATAGCACAATGGGGTGTAGGGCTTTACATCAGGAAAGAAATGGAACCCAGCTTAGTTGCAATAAGGTATGTAAACGGACGACTGATGTGGATAGATTTGACAGTATCTAGCAAGAAAATTAGGATTGTGTCAGTATATTCGCATTGTGAAGGGACAGATCAAGATAAGATGGATAGTTTTTATGAGGCACTCAGTGATGTAGTTGTTAGAGCAAAGGACAAGGACAGTGTTCTGCTCATGGGTGATTTTAACGCCAGGATTGGAAATCGAACAGAAGGGTATGAAAAGGTTATGGGTAAATATGGAGAGGATATGGAGGCCAACGGGAACGGGAAACAACTCTTGGATTTCTGTGCCAGTATGGGCTTAGTAATCACAAACTCCTTTTTTAAACATAAGAACATTCACCGGTATACTTGGGAAGGCAGGGGAACCAGATCTGTCATTGACTATATAATAACAGATCAGGAATTCAGGAAGGCTGTGAGGGACACATGTGTATTCAGGGGATTCTTTGATGACACTGATCACTATTTAATCTGCAGTGAAATTGGGATTGTGAGGCCGAAAGTGCAGGAGGTCATGTCCATATGTAGGAGGATAAGAGTGTAGAAACTTCAGGATAAGGAAATCAGGCACAAGTACATAACAGCGATCTCAGAAAGGTACCAGTTAGTTGAATGTAGTCAATTACAGTCATTGGAAAAGGAATGGACAAGGTACAGGGACACAATACTAGAAGTGGCTAAAGAATGTCTTGGAACGGTAGTGTGTAAAAGTAGGATGAAGCAGACAGCTTGGTGGAATGATACAGTCAAGGCAGCCTGTAAAAGGAAAAAGAAGGCGTATCAAAAATGGCTACATACCAGAACCCAGGTAGACAGAGAAAGTTATGTTGAAGAAAGAAACAAAGCCAAACAGATAATTGCAGCATCCAAGAAGAAATCGTGGGAAGACTTTGGAAACAGGTTGGAGACTATGGGTCAAGCTGCTGGAAAACCATTCTGGAGTGTAATTAGCAGTCTTCGAAAGGGAGGTAAGAAGGAAATGAGAAGTATTTTGGACAGGTCAGGAAAACTGCTGGTGAATCCTGTGGATGCCTTGGGCAGATGGAGGGAATATTTTGAAGAGTTGCTCAATGTAGGTGAAAATGCGATCAATAATGTTTCAGATTTCGAGGTAGAATGGGATAGGAATGATGGTGGAAATAGGATCACATTTGAGGAAGTGGAAAAAATGGTCAATAGATTGCGGTGCAATAAAGCGGCTGGTGTGGATGAAATTAAGTCGGAACTCATCAAATACAGTGGAATGTCAGGTCTTAAATGGCTACACAGGATAATTGAAATGGCCTGGGAGTCGGGACAGGTTCCATCAGACTGGACAAAAGCAGTAATCACACCAATCTTTAAACACGGAAACAGAAAAGATTGTAACAACTACAGAGGTATCTCTTTAATCAGCGTTGTGGGTAAAATCTTCTCAGGTATTGTTGATAGGAAAGTGCGAGTATTAGTTGAGGACCAATTGGATGAAAGTCAGTGTGGGTTTAGGCCTCTTAGAGGTTGTCAGGACCAGATCTTTAGCTTACGGCAAATAATGGAGAAGTGTTATGAGTGGAACAGGGAATTGTATCTATGCTTTATAGATCTAGAAAAGGCGTATGACCGGGTTCCTAGGAGGAAGTTATTGTCTGTTCTACAAGATTATGGAATAGGAGGCAAACTTTTGCAAGCAATTAAAGGTCTTTACATGGATAAATGGTTCAAATGGCTCTGAGCACTATGGGACTCAACTGCTGAGGTCATTAGTCCCCTAGAACTTAGAACTAGTTAAACCTAACTAACCTAAGGACATCACAAACATCCATGCCCGAGGCAGGATTCGAACCTGCGACCGTAGCGGTCTTGCGGGTCCAGACTGCAGCGCCTTTAACCGCACGGCCACTTCGGCCGGCTTTACATGGATAGTCAGGCAGCAGTTAGAGTTGACGGTAAATTGAGTTCATGGTTCAGAGTAGTTTCAGAGGTAAGACAAGGCTGCAACCTGTCTCCACTGTTGTTCATATTATTTATGGATCATATGTTGAAAACAATAGACTGGCTGGGTGAGATTAAGATATGTGAACACAAAATAAGCAGTCTTGCATATGCGGATGACTTAGTTGTGATGGCAGATTCGATTGAAAGTTTGCAAAGTAATATTTCAGAGCTAGATCAGAAATGTAAGGACTATGGTATGAAGATTAGCATCTCCAAAACGAAAGTAATGTCAGTGGGAAAGAAATATAAACGGATTGAGTGCCAAATAGGAGGAACAAAGTTAGAACAGGTGGACGCTTTCAAGTACTTAGGATGCATATTCTCACAGGATGGCAACATAGTGAAAGAACTGGAAGCGAGGTGTAGCAAAGCTAATGCAGTGAGCGCTCAGCTATGATCTACTCTCTTCTGCAAGAAGGAAGTCAGTACCAAGACTAAGTTATCTGTGCACCGTTCAATTTTTCGACCAACTTTGTTGTATGGGAGCGAAAGCTGGGTGGATTCAGGTTACCTTAACAACAAGGTTGAGGTTACGGATATGAACGTAGCTAGGATGATTGCAGGTATTAGTAGATGGGAACAATGGCAGAGGGTGTCCACAATGAGGAAATCAAAGAAAAACTGAGAATGAACTCTATAGATGTAGCAGTCAGGGCGAACAGGCTTAGATGGTGGGGTCATGTTACACGCATGGGAGAAGCAAGGTTACCCAAGAGACTCATGGATTCAGCAGGAGAGGGTAGGAGGAGTCGGGGCAGACCGAGGAGAAGGTACCTGGATTCGGTTAAGAATGATTTTGAAGTAATAGGTTTAACATCAGAAGAGGCACCAATGTTAGCACTGAATAGAGGATCATGGAGGAACTGTATAAGGGGGACTATGCTCCAGACTGAACGCTGAAAGGCATAATCAGTCTTAAATGATGATGATGATGATGATGATGATGATGATCTTTCATCGGTCAACGTAAGTAACTATTTAGCTACCCATGGTTCTTTCGCAGTTACCTCCTCTGTACCTATGTTTTCCTTTCCATTTTCTGTGACTGCCCTTTTTAGACATTTGCGTTCCTCAACAATTGTACTGCCTACTGAGTTACTTGTCATTGCCGTGTGTATACCCTTAGAGAACCTCAAGCATAACTCGTCATTCCTTAGTACTTCCATATCCCACTTCTTTGTTTATTGTTTCTTCCTTACTAATTTCTAAAACTTGAGCCTACTCTTCAATTCTACTACATTGTGATCTGAATGTATATCTTCTTCTGGGAACGCCTTACAATCTAGTACCTGATTTAGAAATGTCTGTTTGGCATGATGAAATATAACTGAAATTTTTCCTAACGTCGTGGCCCTTTCAAAGTTTACCTCCATCTCTTGTGATTCTTGAAGAAAGTATTCGCTATTATTAGCTGAAATTTGTTACAGAACTCAAGTAGTCTCCCTCTTCTCTCATTCTTTCTCCCAAGCCCATATTCTCCTCTAACCTACAACTGCGTTATAGCCCCTATGAATATCAGATTTTCACTCGCCTTTATGTACTGTATTACCCTTTCAGTATCCTCATATACCTGCTCTATCTCTCCATCCTCAGCTTGTGACTTTGGCATGTATGGCTGAAGTATCGTTGTCGGTGTTGGTTTACTGTCTATTCTGATAAGAACAACACTGAACTGTTTACAGTAAAATACTCTCTGCCCTACCTTCCTGTTCGTAACAAATCCCTCTCCCGTTATACCATTTTCTGCTGCTGTCGATATTATTCTATACTCATCTGACCAGAAATCCTTGTCTTCTTTCCATTTCAATTCACTGATCCCTACTATATCTAGATCGAGCCTTTACATTTCCCTTTTCAGATTTTCTAACTTCCCTACCACGTTAAAATTTCTGACATTCCACGCCCCGACCCGTAGGGCGTTGTCCTTTCGTTGGTTGTCAAAGTTTTTGCTCATGGACACCTCTCCTTTGTCAGTCCTCTCACGGAGATCCGAATGGGGCACTTTTCCGGAATCTTTTGCCAGTGGATGGATCATCATGACACTTTTTCAGTTACAGATCACATGCCTGTTATGTGCCGGTAATGCAGTGGTTTCCATTGCCTTCTGCATCATTATGCTGTTTACTATTACTGATTCTTCCGCCTTTAAGACCATTTTCCAATCACAAGGACAAAAGATTGCCGGAACCTCTGTCCGCAGTTTGGTCCCTTTATCCCTCAAACCAACCAACCAACCTCCGTCCGCTCTTTCGCTCTCTTTCACATGTCCGTTGGCAGGAGGAGGGTCCTTCTTATGAAGGAAGTCTTTGGCCGCCATTGATGATTAGTAATCGAAATTTAAGCGGTGGCTCGATTCGAACCTTGGACCGAGAACTATTTGGGTACTAACCAAAGACGCTGCCCCTAGACAACGTCTGCAACCCTAGACTGAATTTAACTATCAAGATGCACAATTAAAGAATGTATTTCAATATTTTTAAATAGTTCTCAAGCACTAGTTTAGGAGGGACAGAGAAAATTCATCATGACATTCGCTAGAAAAAGTGTAATCTAAGCCATTCGTTACCAATTATTGCCAGTATTGCAAATGAGACAGACCTACTAAAGGCCATGTAAGTAACCGGAGTGTGTAGTCAGAAAGCTCACTAAAATTTTTATAGACTGTATTTGTCCGATATTATTGCACACATTATTACGTGCACTGTTCACGCATATAAATACCCAATGTTAGTACTCGATTTGTGCTGTTGCATTTCCTGAAAAAAAAAAAAAAGTAACCAGGTGCACCACCACAAACACACGCAATACAGTTGCTTTATTAGGAAAGGAAGGAGGAACAAGGTTTTTTTTTTCCAAAAACATTTCGTACAGAGCAGAATAAATGTCGCCTCCGGCGTGTAGACATACGGCCAAACACGGTAATTGTGGGACATGTGACATTTCAAAAGATAATTGTCAAAGTCGATGCCTCGAAAAAAACTACGTACCATAACACATTGCGGTTCACCTCACAATTTTCTAGTACAAATTAAATATTCTATCATTTAAATTGTCTCCTTAATTCATTAAAATGAATGCCTATCGTAAGATAAAAAAAATAGCCACGATTGGAGGGAAGCGTGGAAGGTACAAATCGTAGAGGGAGACCAAGGGATGCATATAGTAATCAGATTCAAGGGATGTAGGTTGCAGTAGTTACTAGGAGATGAAAAGGCTTGCAGAGGATAGAGTAGCATGGAGAGCTGCATTAATCCAGTTTTTGCACTAAAGACCACAACAACAACACCAAACCAAAACCACATCGTCCACGTTACGGTTTCCAATAAGCAAAGCTAAAAGAAAATGGCCGTAAATATTACAAGGTATGGTACTTCAACATTGCAGCGTAACAGTATGACTGTGCCGGTTTGCAGACACAACGATATCGACGTTGTAATACACGGATAATAACGTGGCTACTCCTGCAATAGCGGTGCTGAATCAGCAATAATTGCTGAATTGACTTAATTATATTCCAATGCAGAATAATTGAAAAGTCATCAAGTAAATACCTAAAAAACCTTGCACAGGGATCAAACACACGATCCATTCGGCAGTGATCTCCAGCCAGGTAATACCAGCCTTGTCACTTTATAAAACCTATAAGATGGTCACCAATAACGTTTCCCGTTTCTGGGCGTGTGATGTGTTTTGCTCTAAAATTGGAGGTCACCCACATTAAACAGACTTATCACATAGAATTACCTCAAGGTATCGCTGTATATGGGAGATATCAGCTGCAGCCGAACATTATTCTCTAGCCTTGTAAAACCTATAGAACTACCGAACCAGGCTAGTTCCGTTAATGCAGATTCATGGTGTAGTTTAGTGAGGTAGAATGCGAGAACTGTGTACAAATTAATATCGTCATATCATATTCCGCAAGAAATAGCAGCGAATAATAACGTAACGAGTTAATTTAATGGTTAATTCCTCGATGTGTGTGACGGAGTACCAAGTAGCAATGGACAGATTGTACCGCCGACGGTACTGTGTAGAAAAATGCTTACTCTGTTTTAATATAACACTAGTATCGGAGTCAGAGACAGAATGTAGTTAATGGTCTGCCTGTGCGCTAGTAGAGAAACAGCAGAAGGGGATACCTATCCAATGCTAGTAAACTGAAGGAGTCGCATCACAGAAGTGTAGGAGTTCTCGAATACATTGAGTGGAACCTATTACAGCTGAGCAATAGTCAACTGTTATCTGTAGTATAGTTCTTTTGTGCAGTAAATGTTTTGACTGCAGCAGTAAGGTGCGGCTGCAGCGGTGTTAGTGTCCGACAAGCCGATACTGCTGACATAGTGCCTTCAAACCATGTCATTCAACGTATAATACTTGATGAAGTCTGCATATACAGTACTGTAGTAATCAAACCAACTTATTTCATAATAATAGCATACACTGGTGACAATGTAAATACTGTTTGCTAATGCGAATTTTCGAGTGCTCAGTCGTAGCCAGGGGAAATAATTTTTTTAATGCAGGAGATTGTTCTCTAGAGTATGTTCAGATATAATTATTGCCGAAATAGGACTGGCGCCCACAAACAACATTATCCCGCAAGTCCTAAGAAAAAGAGTCACAGCCGCAAGTAAAGAATATAAATTGCAATTCGAAGAAGAGAAAGCTATTGCAGGTGTGCAGGCAAGGCTTATATATTGCTTTAGACACTGCATGGCCCAATCTAATTTCACAAACGATTTTGTTTATATTACGACAGATATGCATTTTAACGTGTTAAACAGACATTTAGATGCGTCAGTATTTAATTTCTGCTTCCAAAGGGTGAGGCGACGCGCAATATACTATGATGCGTAGGTTTTCCGAGATGTCGAATTTGACATTGTATTTGGTCGTGTGTTTAAAAGCTGGATGGTACATGTTGTTCTGTTGTCTAAATAATATTTTTAGTAATAAAAGCACACTTTCTTTTCTCCTTCCTTTACTAATAAGGCAACTGCGTTGCGTGTATTTTTGATGGTGTAGTTGGTTACAGATTTCTATTTTAGTAAGCCATATTTTCAGGAAAAGCAAGTGCACAAATCGCATACTCTCTTTGCTTATTTATCTATGCGAAAATCTCTGGTGAAGTATTTTCTTTTTAGAATATTGAGAGGAGTAATATCGGACAAATACAGTCAACAAAACTTTTATCTAGCCTTCTGACTGCAAACTGCGATTGTTTGCGTAGCCTCTAATAGGTCCGTGTTTGCAGTATTGGCAATAACTGGCGATGAATAGCTTCGCTTGTGTTTTTTGTAGTGAATAACAAGCTGCATTTTCTCTGTCCCATATAAATGGGCGCTTGGGTACTATTTATAAGATCTGAAATATATACTTCGAGTGTGTTTTGCGCACAGTTAAATTCAGACACTCTATATGTCTACTTAGGTAACACGTATTTTTCTGGAGTTATAAAACACGTCAGACTACTTTTATGACATCACATCTTTTGGCGTAAGCCTTATCGGGGTACTTTTACAGCTATGAATATTCAGGCCCAGTTCCTGAAATGTCAGCTGAACTCTACTATTGGGCACGTATCTCAGAATTTTGGGCTCTAATGTGACGAATATGTCACTCAACGTTATCTTTTATATTCAAAACGTTTTTGCAATGTCGTGACTCAAAACAGTGTTTTACCGTGCATGAATCTCAACCAGTATTGTAAACATCGTACCTTTTGCACTGCCTTGGAAATATTTTATTTCTGGGTGTGTTGTGTGTAGTTACATTCAGTCAGCTGCTTAGCTAATACTTATTCTTCTGCAGATTATTTTTACGACATCGAATTTTTAACCCTAATTCCTGTGAGTGTCAAAGGTTAAAATCCACCATTGGAGTACATAATTTAGAGTTTTGGACACTACTCTGACGAATATGCGTATATTTGGAAATTAACTCATTCTTTCTTTTACAATGAAGCTATTTCTTTGCAATGGTGTGACATCAAACAGCGTTATTTATGTAAAATGTGGGGCAAATAAAATAGTCCGGGCCAGTGGATATGATTGTTCGTGAATGTATGCATTAATGGAGGAGGAGAAGACATACAGATACTTCCAACAGGATGGAGCAACTGCTCATACATCCGGATGAACCTTGGAGCACATTTACACAACATTCACGCTGACAGCGTTGTAAGCAGATGACAGTCTGGTCGCGGCTCTAGCTGGCCACCCAGGTCACTTTAGCTGTCAGTATGCGATTGTTGTGTGGGGATACTTCAAGTCTAAGGTGTATCGCAACATGCCTCATAGCCTTCAAGATCTGCAGTAGAATATTTCGGATGAGACTGCAGCAGTTCTAGTAGGCCAGCTTTGATCCACCTTCAGTAACTTGCTGACCACGCCGAAAGTGCCGAGAGTGCCGAAAGTGCTGAAAGTACCGAAAGTGCCGAGAGATGAATGGTGGTCACTATCAACATCTAGTATAGACATTAGTACTGTATTTCCTTTAATCTGCGGTGTGTATTTGTATCTTGAAACCTCGTTCTTTCGGCATTTTGATTTGCCCCCTCTTGTATTAAATTCTACTAGAAAATTAAACATCAAATTTTTCGCACTGCTGCTGTAATTTGTGGAAATTTTTGAATATTTGCAATATCTTAGACGCAGAAAATAATTAGTTTAGATCTGCTGCAGTTTTTCACCGCCATTAGACCTATCATGGTCGTGAATTTACAGTGCATCCAACTGCTGGTGAAGGGGCAACGAGAATGTGAAAATGGACCTTGCCTTTATTTACGTTTTCAGCGCTTGTGGACAGCGTTTACGGTAAAAAACTCATTTTCAACAACTATGAATTCCTATATCATTATTTAAATTTTATGCACATATGTTAGTTTTTAATTATACACACATCAAAAAAAGTTTTGCATCACCCTGGTCCCCAGAACTCCTGAAGACAGACGTTAACTGTGGATATTGTAGTATAGACACAGTCCCTTTGACTTCAGAGATGTCACTAAACCCACCCAAAGATGTAAACAACCATGCATGGCGGATTGGGTCTGACTGCGGATCAGTCAGGAAGGAGGTGCACGGCTCGTGTTGTCTGTAGTTCAACCATGCCTATACGGTCTATACCGCGGTTCGATCGCGTCGCATTGTTACTTCATGCCAGGAAGGGCTCTCAACGAGGGAAGTGTTCAGGCGTCTCGGAGTGAACCAAAGCGATGTTGTTTGGACGTGGAGGAGATACAAAGTGACAGTAACTGTCGATGACATGCCTCGCTCAGGTCTCCCAAGGGCTACTGCAGTGGATGAACGCTATCTAGGGATTAGGGCTCGGAGGAAGCCTGAAAGCAACGTCACCATGTTGAATAATGCTTTTCGTGCAGTCACAGAACGTCGTGTTACGACTCAAATTGTACGCAATAGGCTGCATGATGCGCAACTGCAATCCCGACTTCTTTGGCGAGGTCAATCTTTACAACGACGACACCATGCATCGCGGCACAGATAGGCACAACAACACGCCGAGTGGACTGCTCAGGATTAGCATCACGTTATCTGCACCGATGAGTGTCGCGTATGTCTTCAGCCAGACAATCGTCGGAGACGTGTTTGGAGGAAACCCGGTAGGGGTGCACGTCTTAGACGTACTATCCAGCGAGTGCAGCAATGTGAAGGGTCCCTGTTGTTTTGGGGTGGCGTTATATGGGGCCGACGTACGCCGCTGGTGGTCTTGAAGGGCGCCGTAACGGCTGTACAATACGTGAATGGCATCCCCCGGCCGATAGTGCAACCGTATCGGCAGCAAATCGTATTCATGGACAACAAATCGCGCCCCAATTGTGCACGTCTTGTGAATGACTTCCTTCAGGATAACGACATTGCTCGACTAGAGTGGCCAGCATGTCCTCCAGACATGAACCTTATCGAACAAACCTGGGACAGATTGAAACACGCCGAGTCGCCGTTGAGTAGTGGTACAATCTAGACCAACAGTGCCTTGATGAACTTGTAAATAATATGCCACGGCGAATACAGGCATGCATCAACGCAAGAGGACGTGCTACTGGGTGTGTACAGCAATCTGGACCACCATGTTTGAGGGTCTCGCTGTATGGTGGTAAAACATTTGATGTGTGGTTTTCATGGGCAATAAAAAGGGCGGAAATGTAGTTTATGTTGATCTCTATTTCAATTTTCTGCACTCTCGGAACCGAGGTGATGAAAACTTTTTTTATGTTTATTATACTATCTATTCGGTCCAATATTCGGTGGGGAATGATGTACAGCTTAAAACCAAATTTATCATCGTGAGGGATTGTGAACAATCCTCAAACTAATCTTTTGGAAGTCAGTAATGCAGGCATAGTCGCAGAGAAGAGATGCGAAAGAGCACAGGAGCATATGGCGGAGGGTGATTGGTGCTTTCATACAATATTTGCAGAATTGTAGAGGTCCCTCTCCTGTTTCCTTCCCTCTTTGACCTAGGCACGTGACGTGAAGTCGTGGTTCGTGGAATAAACTTGGAGATAAGGAAGCGCTGATGCCGATGTCAGCGAAATATGACATGCGCAATTGCCTCAGACGTAATATGAGATAGCTGATAAGAAAGTGCTGACAGATAAAGAGTCAGTGTTTTTTTTTCCAGAACCTGCAATGTCCTTCTACTGTTAATCGTCTATAAATGTAGAAAAGGACTAATGTATTTAAGTGCCAACAATTTTCTACTATGAACCGCACAATCACGAAAAAATTGGATGTATAGACGTTTCCCTTACTGTTTTGTAGCTTCTAACATTTCGATTTTTTTAAATTTTACTTTAAGATGGGGCCGTTTGTTCCAAATTTTTACACCCGCATCTCGCACTACAGAGGCGCTTCTCTCGAAGTGTTTCTTCTCTCGGTAGGTGCGCGCACTTTCCTTAAGCTGATGAAGAGGCTGCGAGGTTTATTTTTAGAGCGGCAAGTGCGGCGCGCGCTGGTACTTTAATCAGAGCAGTCTGGGCGGTCCGTGGACGAGTGATATCCCAGCCGCTCCACTGCGAGAAGCGCCAGCCGCTGCCGGCTTGAGCAGAGGAGGCTCATCTGGCCCCGGCTGAGCGATGGCTGCCATTTGTCCAGGAGCGGCGGCGGAGGAGGCGGGGGCGGGGAACAGCTCGGCTATACTGCTGCCCGCCTCTTTCTCTCTGATAGCCGCCCACAGCTCCGTCCGCTTGAGCCTTGCGAGCGAGATTTTATCTCGTATTTAAGCTCCCATCCTGAAAAATGTCTTCAGATTACAAGAGTCATCCCTCAAAAACGTTTAGCACCTTCTAATAAGTTATACGTTACGTTTCCCAGACAGCAAAGTTTTCGCTCTCCGTTTCTACTTTCTCATTTTATGACGCATCTTTTGTTTTACATCGGTAATGAGGAGGTTTTAGAGGTGTTGAAAATGCTTCAGATGGCTCTAAGCACTATGGGACTTAACATCTGAGGTCATCAGTCCCCTTGACTTAGAACTACTTAAACCTAACTAACCTAAGGAGATCACACACATCCATGCCCGAGGCAGGATTCGAACCTTGGACCGTAGCAGCAGCGTGGCTCCGGACTGAAGCGTCTACAAACGCTCGGCCACATCTGCCGGCCTTAGAGGTGTCCTATGGTACTGTCAACGCAGGTATTTCACGTCTGCCATTATGTGCTTGGAAACAAATCAGAAATTACTTTCCCAAGTTTTTGATAAATAAATCTTTAAGAATATGCCTCGTAAAGCACGCTAGTCTCAAACCGCTGATCATAAAACTATATTTAGTTGAGTATACTTCTTTTACTACTATTCTCAAGTTTTCCGTCCATTAATGCTCTCGGTCTAGTGGGTTACAATTTCCTACATGCATTTGGTCTGGTGCTGTACAGTTTAAGTTTTTAATATTTACAATGAAGTTTTCGTAACAGCCTTCAATTGAGATATTATTTTATTTTATTTTCGCTACCCGTTTCGGCAATTTATTATGCCGTGTTCAGGTCTCATACGCACCTCACAAAAATAATCGATATTGGCCTAGTGGGGCCATATGTTTCTGAATGTCACGAATTCATATATGCTTCCTTCGAAGACTTGACTGCAACTGCAACTTGAGATATGAATTCGTGACATCCAGTAACATACGGCTCCAGCGTGCCAATTTAGATTATTTTTAGAAGTGCATATGAGGCCTGAAGATGGCGTAATGAATTGCCGAAACTGGAAGCGGAAATAAAATAAAATAACATCTAGGCCGCACGGCTGTTTTGCGAGTTTCAGTGTTAAATATTTGACCAACCGCTGTCCCATGTCCACAACGGAGTCAACAGAGATAGTTTAAGTTTGTGGCTGATGCTATTTTATAGCAAGGGTGTGTAGGTCACAACGCTTGCCCTACGTCACTCTCAAACTTCAGGCGGACTACTTTCGATTCTGTACTGTAATGGCGATTTCGTAGTATTTTCTCTATGGCGTACCGAAAATGAAATAAACGAGCTTCACGATTTTAGCTTCAATTTTAAATTTTAATATTACTTCCCAATTTAATCTGGTGATTTCATAAGACCCTTTAAAAGCTTAGTTATTTTATTTACTTGTTTATCGTGGCATGATTAACTCCATCACAGTCTCTCTTACAGCTAACCAGGCGTTTAAAAACGCTTACATTTAATTTACAATAATACACATAGAACTTACTGTAACTTAGTGGAAAGAAACTGTAGATATAGCATTAAAAAGTGTTGAATTCTGTTAGTTCAGCAAAAGTAGAACAACAAAGGAAGACTGTATCACGGAGATTTAAACTGAGGGCACTAGCGCAATTGGACGTGACAGAAACAGGGGGAAAATGAAACATAACTAATGAATAGAGGGGAAAGGCAAATGGCGTGGCTGAATGAGAAGCCAAAAGAGAGCAGAGCATTTGCTTTACTATTTGACAGACAGGAACTGTCAATATTAGTTCAATATTAGCGAACTTTTAGAGAAAAGTTACGACACCGAAAGACAAAAGTGTTTCAGCTTTTTAAAAAAACCCAAAAGTCTAATCAACTTTGTGTGGAGTGCAGAGTAACTTGTTTCACAACAGCAGGAAAGTAGTTTGCGAATGTTTTCGCTATATGGACGCGCACATGTAAAAGCACTACTTAAGTCCGGCCATGTGTTACGATTAGGATAACAGGTACTTAACATTTCATGTGTGTTGCGGTGGAGTATACAGACTAAGGAACCGAAGAATTTGACGTGTGGGACGGTAGTTACACAACCTGTCCAGCCGCAGACATTCTAAATGTTCGTATGAAGCACCGACATAATCAAAAAGATTTACAGGGTGATTATAATTAAAGTTAAACATTTAAACCGCTGTGCAAATAACACCATTGGTCAGAATGACGTCAAATTGCAGCGGAATATTATCGGAGAAGGGGGAAAACGTATGGCAGACGAAACATAAATAAAATGTAGCAATAGATGGTACTTTAAGCATCATAATTTAATAGTGGTCGACTACAGATGAAAAATGAATCATATAACAAAGCCTAAGGTGTACGTTCGACGTTAAACTCGCCGTACTACTCAGTGTGGATGGGTGTACAGATGTGATACTGTTAGCGACGTAAGCCCATCCATCACGGAAAGGTCATATCACATCGGGTGGAAAAAATCGGTTTTTAATTGTACTGAGGTCTAAATCGCATAAAAAGCATGAATCGAAATCAAATCGGATTATTAATTTTCGTGTGACTGGTGCAGAACATGTCCAATATGTTGTGCACTGTTTTCTGCAACAATTTGAAGCCGAGAAACAGCATGTTCCACAACTGGTCGAAGCGTTTCTGGGTGTTACGCTGTGCATGCCTTCAATGGAGCTAAGTTTGCAATTGGAACACTGAACACAACATCTTTCAAATAGCTCCACAGCCAGAAGTCACACGGATTAAGATCAGGTGTTCGGGACGGCTAGGCTGTAGGGAAATGGCGGCTGATGATTCTAACATTTTCGAATTGGCGCTTGAGCAATTGCTTAACTGGATTTGCAATGTGCAGAGATGTGCCACCCAGCGTAAAAATCATCCCATCCACACATCCAAGCCGCTGGAGAGCTGGAATGAAGTGGTAGCACAAAAGACACTCATAGCGCTTACCAGTGACGGTACAGGTAACAGGACCATAAGCACCTGTCTCCTCGAAAACATATGGCCCTATGATAGATGATGCCGTAAACCCGCAACACACATTCACCTTATCAGGATGAGGTGGTACTGTTTGATTTGCGTGTGGACTTTCCGTTGCCCATATTCGACAGTTCCGTGTATTGAATATTATGTCAGATGGAAGTGAGCTTCGTCTGTCCACAAAATCTTCCACGGCCAATCATTGTCCGCTTCCAAGCGAACAAGAAATTATGAAGCAAAGGTCTCTCTTCCCGGCGGTCAACAGGAAGCAGCTCATGCACATGGGTAATTTTGAATGGATAGCAATGAAGGATGTTTTGTAAGATTTTATGTACCGTGTTTGCGGGTATGTCCAATGTTCGGGCAATTCTCCGTGCACTACACGTTTGCACACCACCACTCGTCTCCTCCTGCATTGTTTCCACTGACGTCGAATCAATTCGTTTCCTCCCTCTACCAGGTTGCACACCAAAAGAACCCGTCTTTTCGAATTTCCGAATCATTTTCTAAAGACCCATGCCGACGCCAAAGGAGGAAAAGCTGTGTACCCGGCGTGTTTATACCAACGACAATGGGTCGTGCGCATGACAGGTGTTTTCATTTACGTATTCTGTCACATACAGCACCATCTATTGATCAGTTTTCACACTATTCCTTTTTCTTCTGCCATACGTTTTCCCCCTTCTTCGATAATATTCTGTTACAACTGGACGTCATTCTGACCAATGGCATTATTTCTAGAGCGTTTTGAAAGGTAACTTTAATTATAATCACCCTCTACTGTGCAGATATAACGCACACAAGCAGTCATGATTGGTTCTAACGATCTATAACTTTAGCCTGTAGACATATTTTGTTAATTTAGGTCTTAAAAGACCATCAAAGCTAGACATGATAGTCTTAATGGGATTTTCGCGATCGTTCTTTAAATAAAAATATGGTATTTCAGTCTTTGATCGCTATTTTTTATTTTCAATGACCGGTTTCAGGCTAGGTGCCCATCTTCAGATAATATATTGCAGAGTAACTTGTCAGTACACAACTATCGGTTCACTGTCATGACATATTTATCAATATTTATTGCTTTTTCAACATGAAGAACAAATAATTAATTACAAATATTTTTGTTATTGTAGTTCATAAACAGAATTTGGTACATATTTTTAAAGTTATTTGTTTCCTTACAGAACTGTTTTAATACTAGCCTTTTACAAGTTTAAGTAGTCACAACGTCTTCAAAATATGTTGATTTTTAGACATTTCAAACCAATAGTACTTTATTTACATGCATTGAGTATTATATTGAAGTATTCCTTAAACATGGTCTTGCACTTCATCCACATAGTCATTTTCGCTAGAGTCTCGTGCTCCTTGGCTGCTGCTTGGTAAATTATTATAAAATTGATGATATGTTGGAGGATTTAGACAAAGTGTAGATTTAAGGTCTTTTAGCTTTGGAGCAGTCAATGGTTTTCCTGCACGTTATTTCAATTTTAGAGCAATGTTATGAAGCTTAGTTACTTGGCCTCTAATCTTTTATGTAAAGCTGACCTGGTGAAACTCCATTTCCTCATTGTGAGTGTATTTGATTTCCATAATATTTTCATTTTCTTTACAGACACGAATACATCTCATATTCATCCATGACACAAGGTGACCTTCAACTTCTCTTCTGATGGTTAATGCCGATGTCACGTTTTCTGAAGAATAAAAGTCTTTTGTCTCCATATCTACTAATTCAAAAGCTTGTTTTATAATTCTGCAAGTTTTTATTATATTTTGAAGCAAACTAGGGTGATAAATATGTTGATGCTTCCTAATTTTGTTGTCAATATAGCAAAAGTCAGTATCGTTGGACAAATAACTATGTCTTGGCATTTTAAATTTTTGAACAGTCTCCTTGATACAGTTGTTAGGATCTTGTATGACTGCATCAATAGGCTTACTAGTTTTCTATTTTGACCACCACATGAGTCAGACCACAGTACAACCTATTCCTTCTCATGATGCTCATTTAAATACTTGAGAATACGGGAACCTATTTCATCGGGTCCTTGTCTGGTTATACCTTCATGCCAGATATTCATTGTGCGTTTGGATGTTTCCAAGTCGTGTATTACGAAGTTGAAAGAAGATAGCTGCCATTTTTAGTATACATAGTATACAATACCAGTTGGCACTTTTGGAAGGGAAAAAGTCTTCTGGAGGTCAAAAGAAAGCACAGTACATTCTCCATTCTTTGTCCTCTCTATGTCTCTTTTCATGGTTTGTTGTGCAAGATAAAACTCCCGCTGATGATATTCTTTCTCTGTTTGCACATGCTGAAGTGCTTAAAATTTCAGGAGATTTTTCTTCTGTCATAAGTGAATTTGATTTTATTTCAAACATATAACACTTCTTGCAAGTATCTTTATGAGGAGGCTTGAATCCCAAGTTGAATTCTGTTCTAAAAACTTTTTCATAAAATCGTTGAGACACAATTTCGGTTTCTAAATTGTCTTTTCGCATCTTTTGTTTGTAGAGTCTGTACATCAAGCTCAAATTTAAAGTCTGTGGCAAATATTGTTTATTTGGACTCTCTTTCCTGTAGTAGTGACTTTAATATCGAGGAAATAAATTTATGTGGTTCTTGACATGCTGGAACTTTTCCTCTGCAAATTTTTTATGTGGTTCATGTCTACCCCTTTTATCCTGTAAATCACCTGATTTAACTATCTGAATGGATCTGTGTACTTTAGCACTAACAACACACAGTGTGTTGAAGAACATATCTTGACATACTTTCACATCTCCTGAATCTGTAGGAATGAAATAATTTCTACATAAATGTCTTTTGAAGTTTTCAGAAGTAACCCTTCTGTCCGTCACTGGCATTGATTTCACAGATCGTGCAAGTATCGTACTTTGTGTTTCGAAAGATCCCTCTTTGTAACACAGATCGAAAAATCGTCTTCGATCTTCCACATCAACTTTTTCAAAACATTTATATTTGCAAACTGCAAGAGCATTCTTTAAGAATTTTTTCAGGTATATTTCTTCCTGTTCTTGAAACATAGGATTTCCCACTGTTTCTTCGTATTTTTCTTTCATTCTTCTTCAATTTCGCAGGATTACCTTCCTTCTTGAATTTTCTTCTTCTGGGTTTACTTACATCTCCTGAAATTAAAAAAATCGAAAATTAAACTAATTTTTGTTAATGTTATTCCAGGACATATTTCGTGACAGATCATTGATGAGAACAGCTCAAGTCACATATAAGTGAGTTAACAACGCGCAGCTCTGTGTTATTACTTAAAACTTAATGTTTCATTCACGCTATCCCAGAAGATTATTAATAAGATTTCTCAAATGCCAGACTGAACCAACTCCATTAACGCATCTGTCTAATTAGGCTAGGTTTCACTGAACATCACAAAGTGCCCTCTATTGAGCATAGTTCATAGATAAGTACTTAGTTGTATGTTTAAGACATAGATGGCAGCACCTCAACGCTTCGAGTAGGTGGTTCATTCTGGCGTATGACAATATGTGAAAATTACGAGTATAAGTTAGAATCTATATTTCATTATTTAGTAACAAAATTTCAAGAAATTCTATGAATTTGCGTACCATTACTACTTAAAATATCTGTTGAGAGCAATTAATCATCACTTTCTGCAACCAAAGCACTGTTATTGAGCACATCTTACACAAAACCAACATTTTCGGCTGCCATTTTGACAACTGACTTATATCACTTTTCTGAATGAAGTGTTTGTCAATTGTTCAGCCACAAGTAGTGCCAACATGGTATATTGTGTGCTGCAATGCCTGGAACATTACGTCGCTCTGTCATGTGAAAGACAGAGTATCGATTATATCAAATACGTTAAAAACTGAATTTCGCCATATTTGGAGTTAGTTCTTCCTGGCGTAAGGCCGTCCACTTCTGGTCAGCTGAATACAGGGTTATAAAAACAAAATCAAATAACGGTTATGCAGGTTTAATAATCAATAAAAAAAATAGGAGCAAGGATAAGGTAGTACGAACAGCATAGTGAACGCATTATTGTAGCCAAGATAGACACGAAGCCCACATCTACCACATTAGTACAAGTTTATATGCCAAAATGCTCCGCAGATAAAGAGATTGAAGAAATGCATGATGCTCTAAAAGAAATTATTCAGATAGTTAAGGGAGACGGAAATTTACTAGTCATGGAGGAACGGAATTCGATAGTAGGAAAAGGAAGAGAAGGAAAAGTAGTGGATGAATATGGAATGGGGGTAAGAAATGAAAAAGGAAGCCGCTTGGTAGAATTTTGCATAGAGTATAGCTTAATCGTAGATAACAAATGGTTTAATAATCATGAAAGAAGGTAGTAAACATGGGAGAGGCTTGGAGACACTGGAAGATTTCAGGTAGATTACATAATAGTAACACAGAGATTTAGGAACCAGAGGCAGATATGGACTCTGACCACAATTTATTGGTTATGAACTGTAGATTAAAAGTGAAGAAACTGCAAGAAAATATGAATGTAAGGAAATAGGACCTGCATAAACTGAAAGAAAATGAATTTGTAGACAGTTTCAGAGAAAGCATTAGGGAACTACTGACAAGAACGGTGGAAGAAATACAGTAGAAGATGAATGGGTGTCTTTGAGAGATGAAATAGTGAAGGCAGCAGAAAATCAAGCAGGTAAAAAGACGAGAGCTAGTAGAAATCCTTGGGTAACAGAAGAGATATTGAATTTAATTAGTGAAAGGAGAAATAATAGAAAATCAGTAAATGAAGCAGGCAAAAAGGAATACAGACGTCTCCAAAATGAGATCGACAGGAAGTGCAAAATGGCTACGCAGGGATGGCTAGAGGACAAAAGTAAGGATATAGAAGCATGTATCACCAGGGGTAAGATAGACACTGCCTATAGGAAAATTAAAGAGACCTTTGGAGAAAAGAGAACCACTTGTCGGAATAACAAGAGCTCGGATGAAAACATGTCCTAAGCAAAGAAGGGAAAGCAGAAAGGTGTAAGGAGTATGTATAGGGTCTATACAAGGGCGATGTACTTGAGAGCAATATTATGGAAATGGAAGAGGACGTAGATGGAGATGAAATGGGAGATATGATACTGCGTGAAGAATTTCACAGAGGACTGGAAGACCTAAGTCGAAACAAAGCTCCGTGAGTAGACAACATTGTATTAGAACTACTGCTACCCTTGGAAGAGCCAGCCATGAGAAAACTAGCACACTGGACTCGCATTCGGGAGGACGACGGTTCAATTCCGCGTCCGGCCATCCTGATTAAGGTTTTCCGTGATTTCCCTAGATCACTCCAGGCAAATGCCAGGATGGTTCCTTTCAAAGGGCACGGCCGACTTCCTTCCCCATCCTTCTCTCCGTGCTCGGTCTCTAATGACCTCGTTGTCGACGGGACGTTAAACACCAATATCCTCCTCCTCCATGAGAAAACTCTTCCATCTGGTGAGCAAGATGTATGAGACAAGCGAAATAACCTCAGACGTCAAGAAGAATATAATAATTCCACTCCCGAAGAATGTGAAAATTACGGAACTATTAGTTTAATAAGTCACGGTTGTAAAATACGAACCGAATTCCTTACAGACATATGGAAAAACTGGTAGAAGCCAACCTAGGGGAAGATCAGTTTGGATTCCGGAGAAACGTTGCAACACGCAAAGAAAACTGACTCTACGACTTATCTTACAAGATAGGTTAGTGAAAGACAAACCTACGTTGCAAGCATTTGTAGATTTAAAGAAAGCTTTTGACAACGTTGTCTGGAGTAGTCTCTTTGAAATTGTGAAGGAGGTAGGGGTAAAATACGGGGAGCGAAAGCCTATTTACAAGTTGTACAGAAACCAGCTGGCAGTTATAAGAGCCGAGGGGAATGAAAGGGATGCAGTGGTTGAGAAGGGAGTGAGACAGGGTTGTAGCCTATTCGCGATGTTATTCAATCTGTATATTGAGCAATCACTAAAGGACACAAAAGAAAAATTAAGAGTAGGAATTAGAATCCATGGAGAAGGAATAAAAACTTTGACGTTTGCCGACGACACTGTAATTCTCTCAGAGATAACAAAGCACCTGGAAGAGCAGCTGAACGGAATAGACAGTGTCTGAAAGGAGAATATAAGATGAACATCAACAAAACCAAAACGAGAATAATGAAATGTAGTCGAATTAAATCAGGTGATGCTGAGGAATTAGGAAATGAGACACTTAAAGTAGTAAAGGAGTTTTGCTATTTTGGGAGCAAAATAACTGAGGATGAGCGCAGTAAAGAGGACATTAAATGTAGACTGCCTGTGGCAAGGAAAGCGTTTCTGAAGAAGAGAAATTAGTTAACATCGAGTATAGATTTAAGTGTCAGGAAGTCATTCTTGAAAGTATTTGTATGGAGCATAGCCATGAATGGAAGTGAAACATGGACGATACACAGTTTAGATACGAAGAGAATAGAAGCTTTCGAAATGTGGTGCCACAGAATAATACGCTAAGCAGCTTCAGAAGAATGGTGATTGCAGTAGTTATTCGAAGATGAAGAGGCTTGCACAGGATAGAGTAATACGGAGAGCTGCATCAAACCAGTCTCTGGGCTGCAGACCACAACAACACAGCATGAGATGGCTGTTACTAGTGCGGGGCTCATTTTATCTTCATGTATTTATGGTTGTACGAGACAGACGTTCCAAAGACGTGGGAAATATCTTTAGAGGACTGCCATCACGTGCAGCTGTTATACTTTCGTAGTCGTTAACATAGAAATGTGAAACATCCGATGTGTGCCAGTTGTTGCAGTAGTACTAGTAGAAACAGAATTAGGACCACAGAAACAACTATCAAAGTAAAAGTATGAACAAGCGAGTTGGCGCAAAAAGGTCATGAGAAGAACGAACACTACGTTGTATAAACATGGAACAGAAAATGTGCTTACTACTGAGTGTGGTTGACTGTTACGAGGAAGTAGGTCTGGGAGGAGCTATAGCGGACCATGATACGTTCCACCACAGACCAAAAGGTGTTCTGCGGAACACTATTTTCAGATGTACACATTTGTAGAAGATGCGAGAAACCTTTGAATACTTTTCATAAAACAGTGTAACTCCAAATTGCCATGCGACAACGATAAAAGTAGTTCTGCATTTTAGCTGCTGAGGTTTTTACCAGCGTTCTGTTTATAGACCAACTGTGCAATAATCACTTTCAGGACAGAGAAATTTAAAAGGGAAAAAGATATTTTACAATGAAGTAAACGAGTTATGGAGAATATGCTGCAACTATTTGGCAATTTTTAGTTATCTGCTAAAGCGTTCTATTGCATATGAAACGGATGGAATTTAATACGGTGATTGTGTTTTGAAGAAACAGTCTACAAGTAAAACATGTAATATTAGGCACAAATCCTCCCACAACTGTGCATACACTGATGTGCAAAACATAAGGACGAATGTAACATTGTTAAGTGACATAGCTCGAAGGAACATGTTTCATACATAGAAATAACTGCTGCAGTACAGTACAGTACAGTGCATTACAGTACAAAAGGTAACAGAGAGATAGCCACAGGGAGCGGCCGCGCGGTTAGAGGCGCCACGTCACGGATTTCGTGGCCCCTCCTGCCGGAGGTTCGAGTCCTTCCTCGGGCGCGTGTGTGTGTGTGTGTGTGTGTGTGACTGTTTTTGTTGTTGTTGTTCTTAGCGTAAGTTAGTGTAAGTTAGTTTAAGTAGTGTGTAAGTCTAGGGACCGACGACCTCAGCAGTTTGGTACCTTAGGAATTCACAGCCATCTGAACATTTGATTTGAAAGAGATACGCAGTGAGACGAACTGTAATTAGATTTTTTTTATCACACTGAAATAACTACTGTTGTTCTCACGAAACTATGTGGTTCTTTCATGAAACTCATAGAAAACATTATTAATACCCTTTCTAAGAAAATTTGTAATTTATATGGCAGCTGAATTAAATTTTAAACGGAACCACGAAATAATGCGAAACTAATATTATTTTCGTCAAGTTCTCCTTATATTGCGTCTAGCGTCATACGGCAAATACATTTTGTATACGATCCTGCTGAGTGCTTTTATCGATGGCTCTGAGTCCATAAGAGATTGAACCACTTAAGGGGCTCCGGAAAGGCTCAAAATCATGAAAAGTTCAATTTTTACTTTTTTGCGTTTTCTGAATCTGCAGACTATTACCTTTTAATAGATATATAATTTATTCAATTCCGAAGACTACAACTATTTTAATATTTTTTTTTAAATGTGTTCTACATGGGCGTGACCCACTGTGGCGCTGTGCGATATGTTAATTACCTTGGTGACGGTGATGCTAAAAGTTTCAAACATGTTCAAGGACTGAAGCCCTATGGTGGTGATGTTGTAGTGCAGAAATTTGAGTGTATTGGACACGTACAGAAGTGAATGGGAACAAGACTTCGGCGACTGAAAGCTTCGTACAAAAAACAAAAACTCAGTGATGGTAAAGGTTTGGATGGGAAGGGAAGGTTAACTGACAGTGTAATTGACAAAATACAGAACTATTATGGAATGGCTATTAGGCAAAATACACAAAGTGTCGACGAAATGAAGAAGGCTGTTTGGGCTCTTTTTTTTCATACTTCTTCAACCGATGAAAATCCCGACATAGCTTGTGTCCCAAAGAAGAAGACAGTTGGTGTAAATATAACAAAGGATCGCTAACGAGCGAAGTGTACACTCATAAGCATAGTCTGCCTCATGCAATAATGGAGGTGATAAAACCTATTTTCAGAGACTTAGCAGCACCTGAACTGTTGAAAAAGTGTATTCACGGAAAACCTCAAAACCCCAATGAAAGTGTAAATAGTGTTATATGGTCGAGAATCCCCAAGACTGTATTTGTTGGAATAGAAACACTTCACTTTGTTGTGTATGATGCTGTTGCGACTTTCAATGATGGCAACATTGTAAGGTGCGAGGTATTTAGAAATATGGGAATGAAGATAGGTTCTAACATGGTACGAGCGATGCTTGGTTTAGACAAGGAACGCCTTCGGGCTGCAGACAGGGCTGTAAAGAGTCTAGAAATACAAGCAAGCGTAAACAGGAGGAGGAACAAGAGGAAGCTGGAGGAGGAGTTTGCAGAGGATGAAGATAATCCATCCTATGGACCTGGAATGCACTAAAAAGTTAATCCAATCTTTGTCGCTCGATTCCCAAAACTTTTATTTTCTCATACTAATTACATGTTTTCTAAGGATCTTCCAAACATATTTGTTTCAAACTTTCAGTAAATGTTACACAGTACCTTCTGCATAATTTAATACAGCCTTTTTCCAAAAAACTGTATATTTTTGAATATATAAATAAAAAATTTCAAAAAAATGTTGTGTATTTTCATTACAATTGAAAAAAATCATCTTTAATAACTGAACTAAAATTTTGTAAAATCCCTGTGTTAAGTTGTAGCCCATATTCCAATAAATAATCTGTAAAAAGTTCAACTTCCTACCTCAAATACTTTGTGAGGAAAGATGTAATTTATAAGCGTTATTTTAACATTGCAAGTATAGGGCGTTCCGGAGCCCCTTAAACGTATAAGGAAAGAAAAGAGGAGCTGGACGATTCGTCTAAGGAAAAAAAATCCGGTTAGGTGTGTGTGTGTGTGTGTGTGTGTGTGTGTAAGAGCATATCTGTTTCTGTGCACACAAGATACTGTAGGTAACTTGCTCAAATTTGCAGCATATCTACACCGTGCAATATTACCTTATTTTTGCACTCTCTGTACCATGTATAGGAGCAAGCCGTTTCAGTTTGAGCCTGTTGAAGAGTCCTGGCTTTTTTCAGCCAGGTTTTTCAGCACGCTAGCATTGTGGCACAGGGTATTCCAGCTACAGGAATTTATGAGGATAGTCCTGACATACACCTAATGACCAAGGGAACCCACCCATAAACCTTAGGTCAAATGGATCTTTACGTTGGCAAAAAGCATTAAACTGCGACTGTGTCTGATACCGTATACTCACTCATGGCTCGTTGATCTGTTGCTAGATGTTTCAAGCAAGCGTTCTTGTTACAACAACATATTTAACATATTCCTCTACTATTTAATAGATCACTTGTCTTCAGTTAGTTGCCATTGTTCGTTTCAAAATGAGGCACTGAAGGCGCTTCGGCCAATCTGAAGAAATGACACTACTGGAAATGACTTGGAACTTTATTTTGAAACTTGGTTTTTCTCTTGGAAATTTCTCCCAGGTTGACGATTGTCTGATTTATTTTTATTTTTTGTTGCTTATTTTCTTGTTTAAATTCTAAAATCAATTTCAGTTTGTTGTGAGTCTCCAAACTACTTACGTAGTTTTCCTCTGAGTTAGACATTGTGTGTTTCTTGAGCATAATGAGCAATTAACAAACCGTCTGTGAATGCCGTTGAAGTTGTTTTAGGAGAGGAGACGGTGTATAAACTTCCTCTATAAGCCGTTTGAAGACTGCGCGAAGTACCTACAGCTGGCGACTCATTTCAAAATACGTTCGAGCAACTACATTCCCACAGCTTGTAAGAGAGTTATTATTTCTGCCATTTGATGGAGAGCTGTGCAAAGCGAAACTCTGATCCTGACGTAAATATTTATCTACCCTCGCGATTCAGACTGGAGCCCTTGGGAACTTCCTCTGCTTTCGCAGATGGTGTTCGTCCATGAATTTTTTCTGAGATTGTCGACAGACAGATAAAAGATACATACTGGCTTTTTATTACATATTAAAAAAAAGGAAGCTGCAGTAAAGTGTTTGTTGGTCAACCTTCTTGTAATTCGCCGAAAATACAGTATAAATAATTTTTCAATGTAAGCTTATATTACGTTCTACAAAGCAGTGAGTAATACATTTTGCTAAATTCTCATAGTATGGAGACTTTTTTTTGTAGTTTACTCATTAATTGTCATATGTTAAGGCTACGAAAACAATAAATGAAAAGCACCAGGTTGCTTTTGTTCTACAGTATTAATTTTTATTGTGTTAACCGGTTTTCGGCTTACAACGCCATCATCAGACGTTTACTGAGTGTTGTCACCATAGAAGTTACAATGTTTGCAAACGACATTGGAAGAGAAGTAATACGTCTAGACTGAAGCAGAAACATACAGAAAGTAACATCTTTGACGGTGTGGTAGTAATGCAATGAAAAAGTATCACCACACTGTCAAAGATGTTACTGTATGTTTCTTCTTCAGTCTAGACGTGTTACTTCTCTTCCACTGTTATTTTCAAACATTGTAAGTTCTTTGGTGACAATAGTCAGTAAATGCCTGTGATGGCCTTGTAAGCCGAAAACAGGTCAAAACAAAAAAAAAAATTAATACTACGGAACAAAAGCAAACTGGTGCTTTTCATTTATTGTAATGTTGTTCTACCAAAAACCGACGGAAGATTCTGTTAACATGCTACGAAAATAATATTATTTATGACAAATGAATTATAATCGTCGCGGATAGCCTAGTCGTTTGACTACTGCTACGAGGAGTCGATATCGGGATTCTAGTCTACACCTGGAGCGCATTTTTACTATCAGGAACGTTTGCAGCTGCTTTTATTCAACCGAATAGTGAAAAAGTTAATATGGAAAGTAAAATATTCTGCCATTTCCCTATTTGTTTTTATCTTGTTTGAAAAGTGTGCATGATAGCTGTTGCATTTATTACGGAACGAACCCTTTAATTTTCCAATAAAATAGCTGTACCTGGCCATGCGATGCCATGGCTCTCTTGTTGAATGGAAAAAAAGAAAAGATGAAACACATTTTTGTAATATGCATGGGAATTGGATATACTCTTACGTCATAACCTCCTTTTCTCCCCTGTATTGCATCTACTCCTCTCTCTATCCTTCTCCATCTCCTGCTGCTCCCCCTCTCTTTGACTATATCCTCGTCCTTCCCCCTCTGTTTCTCGATCAACTCGTCTCCCCTCTCTCCGTCGATCTCTTTTCAGCTCTCTATGTCCATTTCCTCTCACCCTTGGGTTCATCCCCTCTTCTCCCCTTCCCTTCTCTGACCTTCAATCTTGTTAATTGTTTTTTTTTTTTTAATTCAGCTTCCATAGTAGTATTCCAATCATATGCCGATAAGCCAGAAACAGCGCTTCCCTGTTACTCTAAAAGCATTTGTGAGGAATTAAATGAAACAATACCCTATTGTGCACGTAACGTTAAGAAATATACATGATGACACAAATATACGGAGGTAAAAAATTGTCTAATGGTTGAAACTGCCTGCAAAAAAGAAAACATAACCACACGTTTTTACAGCAGAGCACTTACGTTTTCGCAGTTAGTTTTAACAGAAAAACTGTACATTTTTGTTTAAAAATGTGTGTATTCTACATCAGTCTGAATGTTTGATAGAGTACAGTTTAAAATTGGAAGTACGAGCAAATCGCTCAAGAACTTTTCAAGATTTGTGCTGTCAACGTTTCACTATTATATATAGTTGTACATTATATATATTAAAAAATATATCTCCTTCATTCATCAGAAGGTTTGTTGAGTAAGGTATAAAGATCTTACCTTAATTGGCCAAGTACATTCTGAGATTTTTGGTAACAATGTTTGCATTTTACATATTACATATACATACGCACATATTGCTTATATTAGAAACATACAGCCCATGTGCATCCGATTGTTCATTAGAATATTGTCTAAAAATTTTAAGTAATCTGGTCAGTAGCATTTTCAGATTTTTGGTAACAGCATTTCCCCTGCTTGTATTACATATTTACACATACTGATCAGCCAGAACATTATGACCACACACCTAACAGCAGCATCATTTGGCGAACAATCACTGCCTCTCATACTCACGCACGGTGCATTTAGGATCAGTGAGCGTGCTATCCGTGTATAGAATGGGGGAGGCGAGTTTCACCAAGAGCAGACTGTGATGCCTCGGAGGATCGGCACGAGCGTATCTGAAACTGCACTACTTGTTTGGTGTTTGTAGAGTGCTGTGGTGAGTTTCTTCATCAGGTGGCGAACCCAAGGTGAAATCACGTCAAGACGTTGTGGGGTTGGGTGACCACCTCTCATTACAGATGACGGACGTCATAGGCTGGGCAGACTGGTAAAACAGGACAGACGGTGAACGGTGACGTAATCCTGAACAGAGTCCAACTGTGTCTGAACACGCAGTGCACTTAAAACTCCCAACGATGGGTCTCCGCAGACTACAACCCATGCATGTACCAATGTAAATATCATGACATCGGCAACTACGAATGAATTGGGCATGTGACCACAGGCGCTGGATGTTGGCGCAGCGGCAGAATGTTACACTGCCTGATTCATCATGCCGATGGGAGGTCGCGCATCTGTCGTCTGCCAGGGAACAGCTCCTTGATATCTCTACTGCAGGATGGACACAAATTGCTATGTAGAACATTCACGTGAGCATCCATGGGTCCAGTGGCTGGCCAAGGAGTATCATACGTTGGTTTCAGACCCCTTCATGAGAGTGTGCTTCTCGACGGCAATGGCTTTTTTCAACAATATAACGTTCCATGTCACAAGGCTATGAGTGAATTGAGAGATTCAAGATCCAATAGAAGTACGTATAGTACCAAATCTCGAAGTGGAACAGTCAGTACCGTTATACGTATATACAGTTGGCTGCTCCTCTTGGGTGGTTCTCCAACCTCCTCTCAATGGAGTTCAAATATGGCAACATCAAAATCAAATTTATATCAAATTGATCGAATAATAAAATGAGATTGATGTGCAAATTAATAAAATTCAAGATGCCAGGAATTTCAAAAATTGGTTATAATTTAAGAAGGGCAGGATATTCGAAAATTGATGGGAATTTCGAATTTTGGAGCTCTAGCTCTCAATACTACTACCAGAGGGCACTTTCAAACTCCACCCCACAACCCACTTCTCAGTTGTGAACTGGCGGGAAAGAAGTAGGTAAAGTCTTTATGTATTGGTTTATTTTGGCGGGAAAAATGTTTTTGGTGGTCTACTCCTGCTGCTGGATTGTCTTACAGATGCCTCCACACTCCGCCGCCCGATGGCTCCACTTTTCGCAGCCCCCGCTCCCGCTTTTCGTCGCCCGCCACCGACATTTTTGCCAATAACATGTATTATGTTCGCTTCAAGTTCGAAGACTGACTGCCCTCGTTCACCATATAGCCACCAGAGTGAGTTAAAACCGTCGTACAACCATCTCCCTTCCCTTCCCCCAACGAACCCTCACTTTTTAGCGCCCCGCCCTCACTTTTTTCCGATCTTGTGAGACTTAAGCAGAATTAACACTCGAAATTTTTCTACAGCCACCCCACTGAGAAAATAGCTCTATTGTTGATGCAGTTGTTACTACATGTCCTAATTATGTATTTGCGGTGCGACCGATTAGTGGGAAACGTTCTATGTATGCTCTCCTGACATTCATTTCTAAAATTATCGTGGCCATTTCATAAATATGCAACACTGAATCACATCCCTTGCACTCATACATCGTTCAAGGCACTTAGTATGAAGTGATCCGACGCCAAACTATCTCTGAAGTACAGGAAGGGTGGCGTCCTGCCACTCTACATACGAAAAGCTGCTGGGTATGGGACGTATTCATAGTTTCCCACATACCAACACGCTCATACATCGTTGAGGGCACTTAGTCTGAAAGGATGGAACAGCAGACAATCACAGAAGTACAGTAGGAGTGGTCTCCTGCGAATCTACATATCGATATGTGCTGGGGTTGGGGCATGTTCATAATTTCACACATACAAGCGTACTCATAGACTGTTCAGAACACTTCGTGTGAAAGGAATGGATAGAATTGAGTGGAAACCATCCTACTGCCACTGTTCATTTAAGTTGCTTCACTACTACGAGGAAATATACTCTTAAGTTACTCATGTGCTTATTTATAAATCTGGAATATTTACTTCGTCTTCTCTGGTGAAGGAATTTCGGAAGACCGTGCACAGTAACTCTGCTTCAGCAGCACGCTCATCGATAGTACTTCCATTGGTATCGCGCATTGTGTCTTACCGCTAGCGTTCTTTACATATGACTAACGTCTCTTTGTATTTTCTGCCCGGTTTCGAGACAAAGTATCATTGTAGAAACTATTGTAAGCATCTCGCATTAACGTCAGCGCTAAATTTCAAGCTTCTCTAAAAGATCACCAGTCTTGGGGATTTTGCGTTAGTTTAAATTTTCTCGTTGTTATTGCAACAGTGTCCAAACCAAGGGGGACCATGCCCGTCGGATGTTAATTTATTTCTTATAAATCTTTCAGTTGCTGTCAGTACTATTCCACTGAATGAAAGCCACATCTGGTCTACACCTACATTGTTGGTTTGGAAGGAGTGGAGATTGTCTCTCAGGAAGGCGCAAAGCGAATTTTTATTTGTTTTGTTGAACAAATATATTTTTCGTTTAATTTCGGAGGATTTGGAAGTTACGGTATTCAGTCTCGCTGCGACAGCCCTGTGTTCACTAATCCCTGTATCCGTTTAGATGCTCGTTATTAGCTCAGGATTATTTGTTGCTAAGAGGTTAAGGGTGTTTCCACAACCATTTACTATTCCAGAGGGTTCATGAACTAACTGATAGAAATAGTTTTCAGAGAATTCGTTTAGCCCAATTTAGAATGACGTTTTATGAGTGTCTCCGGATTACACATGTATTTTTTCCATCATATCGAGGGTAAATGAAAGTCACTAGTAATTATAACTGTATGAGTGTGGCATGTGACTCAAGTTTCTTCCTTTGAACTTGTCAGCAAGAGAATCATCTGCGTTGGGAGGTCGGTAAGAGGATCCTATTTTTATAGTATTTCCGTTGCCGAGAATGGCCTCTAGCCACACTAACTCACAGGAACTGTACATTACTGTCCGCACCAGATAAACTATTTGAAAGAGCAACAAACACGCTACCGCCAACTGTATTTAGCCTATCCTTTCTGAACACTATTAGGTACTTCGCAAAAATATCGGCTGAATTTATTTTCGGCTTTAGTCAGCTTTCAGTGGCTATAACAATTTGAGCATTAGAGCTTTCTATTAGTGCTTGCAGCTCTGATACTTTCCCAACACAGCTACGACAAATTAAGACTGTTATACCTATGGTTCCTAGATCTACATTCTTCCTGTGTTCGAATTACTCCCTTTGAGACTGAACCCCTTTTTGTGTTACCCCAAGACCCTCTAACTTAGAAAACCGCCCAGTCCACGCCACACAGCGCCTGCTAGAGTCCACGCTGGATAAGGTGGCCAACGCACAGTGACCAATTTTCGTCCAAAGCGTTGGGCGAGTTCGGAAGGGAAGGATTAAAGCGTCTGCTGCCTTTACTCTGGTCGGCGATGACAGAATCGTGGTTCACGCCCTGCAATCTTTCTCAAAAGATTTTGCAGAAGCTATCAAGTAAAAAAAATTATTTTTTGCTTTAAATGTAGCTTTGGATGCCAGTGTCTTTACTATGTACATATAATTTCGTTAATGGTCATAGTTATTGTGTTATTTACGTCGAAGTAAGACGCTACGCGAAATTCTAAAAAGTTTACAGTGGAAAGTAGAGACTTACAATTTTGTGTTCGGTGCATATAACGCAATATGTTGGTACATATGAAATTTACCTAAGGTATTGAATTTTTCTTTACACTTTTGTAGAGTTTTCTATCTGTCGTCAATCCCGAGAAAATTGATCAGACATAGCACACTTATTTGCAGTTGCATCATTCCAGCGATAAAGCGGAGGGAAATATCCACAACATTCCTCGTATTTCATAAACGGTTTGAGGTAGGTTTTGAGAGGGAAATATCCACAACATTCCTCATATTTCATAAACAGTATGAGGTAGGTTTTGAGAAATGATAGCACACAAAGAGGAGGGTACTTATGGTACTTAGGCAAAACTTCATTATCGACCGTTTTATTGCATCTATTAGATATTTTCAATAAAAGAATGTAATGTTTAAGGCCATCGACAGCTGCTGAAACGATAAATGCTATGAGCTTTGGAACAACATAAGTGAAGACATTACACGTTTCTTTTGTAACGAGGTTATGCCTTCTCATAAAATACTGAACTTACTTTTCCTCATTTCCTCAATTAATAAACTTAATGATCAACTGTTTAAGAATTCTCTCACAATTGTCTCTGCGCAACATGTTAGTGGGTTGAGACTGTGTAAAGTCGGCTGCGTTTTGGCAAAAAAAGCAAATTTTAACATGACAACAAAAAATGTAGGTTTTACTCAAAATTTGCCATTTATGACTCTTCTGTGACAGTTACAAATTGTTAACAAGCCAGGCGAAAATAAATCGCTGCATTCTCGGCGGAATTCTTTTTAGATACTAACCAAAACGGAGGTGACGGATCATGCTGGTGTGGGCCTGCTGGGGCCCTCCTTAATATTTACAAACAATGTGAGTGGAAGCTTCAGTTTAGTGTGGCACTTCCCCTGTAGCGCTCGTCATTTCCCTAATATGCCTGACCACCACCCCCACTACTACTGCTCTCCCCATTTGTGCCCTTCCGTCCGCGCATGTACCAGTCTTGGTATTTTGGGTGACCTCCATTCACGAAGCCACCTCCTCCATATAATGGACTCCGACCTGTTCAGTGAACCCAAAAATTCACCGCCTTGTGGCACAAGTCGGGGAATCTGCAGCCTTCACAGTCGCAGCCTCTGATTCATACCCTTGTCTCAGGTGTGTACCAGAGGTCTGCAGTAGGTCCTGTCGACTATGCTGCAAACGGTAAGCTCTGCTTTCATCTTGCAGACAAGACTGGCAGCCTTTATCACTTCTGACAGTCCCTCAAAACCAGAGAGTATCTCTTCTGATCCAAAGCAACACATCTCACTGATATCGACATGAGCCACCCTATGCTGTTCATAGCATCCAGAAGTATCCATTCCACATCTGGAATGTCTCCGCCATGTATACACATGGAGTGCACAATGGCTTTCTTTCCCTCCTTGGCAGCCATGTCCCTAAGAAGCCCCATAATATGCAGCCTAAGATTGTTGCTCCCAACTACTAGTAATCTCACCCTCTGTAACTGTCTGGATCTGCAAGCTGACAGTTTCTTCTGAAACAGGACAAGTGGCTGCATTTGGTTGAGGGACAGTGTCAGCCTCAGGAAGCACCTGGAAATATTTCTCAGACTAACTGGGAAGGCTTCTTTATGTTCAGCCCCCCCCTCTCCCCCACACCCTGGGAAGTTTTTGCGAGCTGCCACTCCCCATTGTGAGCTCCCATTGGACCAGAGCTTAGGGGACAACCTCAATGAGCTGAGTTACTAGACTCGCCACTGGTCTGCACTGATTGGTGGATGGTTGGGTCGTCCTAGATGTCTATTGGATCTCCATGACCAGCCCACAAAAGCGATGCCATCTACTGCAGCCTCAAGCTGTGTAACCAAAGCCGAAACTCGGTTCGCATCCACACACAGCAATCACAGTCCATATCCACACTAAAGACTGGCGAAAACTGCACTACACAGTGAAGCAAAGGACTATCGACATGTGCTGTGGAACTCTACTGTAGACAGTGACTAAAACGTAAGAAATGTGTCTAATAAACTAGATTGACATGAAGATATTCAAATACTGAACTACCAAAGCCTAAAAGTAGACTAAATAGTTCGCTCCCGATTAGGAACTTCTAACATGTCACGAAAAACGTTTTGAATTCAGACACAAATGAAAGCGCGAGACCAGCGTCTACTAAATGTTAAATTAACATGCAGTAATTCGAAAACTAAAATGACAAAGTATACAAATGAAACTTTGTAATTCGCTCCTGGTTAGGTACTCCTAAAATGTCAGTAGATCGGTTACTTCCCTGTTGCTGCTCTTCCTTGGCTGGCGGCTGCTGGCTGAGTTTATTCTGGCATGGTTTAGCCTACTGCAGAATGAAGTGCAAGTTGGGGCAAACAGTGAGTGCCTTCTAGGCTCTGAGGCAATACTTAGATCATTACAGTGACTGGCAGAGAAGGCTGAGATTACCAGAAAAGGTTTTGTCGCAAACTAGGTGCGACTCTCTGGCCACCCTCCATGGCTGAAGACGTCATCTGTTTCTTAACCATAGTCCTCCAAAACATCCAGCCTTTCCATCGCCCTCACACCCTTCAACAGATGCCCCCACCACACACTCCATCTTTCACCTCAACACATTCGCCTCTTACTTCCACAACCAAGCCCACTTCTCCTTCAACTGCCTCGACACCCTAGTTTAAGCCTTTGCTCTCCCTCCCCATCATCCACCCCTCTCTTGACATCATGGCGTGGCATGAGTGTCACATCCTCTTCCAGAACATCCACTCCTTCCACACCCTCCAACAGGTGCCCCTCACTACCTGTTTCATCGTTTACCTCAATGCCTTTGTCCCTTGGTTCCACAAGTGGGCAGAGATCGGTACTGGCTGGGAACCTGTTGTAGGTGGTGCAGTGAGTGGCGGGAATTCTGAAGACGGCGATGGGGCGACAGCTAAGGGTGAGGGAGAGATGGGGGATGTGACAGCCGAGAACAGTGCAGGAGTGGGGTGGACAGGGAGGGAAGGGAGGATGGGGATGGGGATGGTGGATGAGCTCCTTGTGATGGTGGTTGGAGCAGCTGAGAGGGGAGGTGAAAATGATGGAGGTGGTGGGTTGGCGCATGGAGGTGGTGTGCAAGTGGGGGGTGAAACTGTGACTGTCGTGACGGCGACGGCGGCAGGGACGAGAAACGTCGGCAGCAGCGGTGGCGTGGGAGCCGACAGTGACAGGGGCGGCAGCCCCTCTGGCAGGTGGCGAAGGTGGTCCGGCGAATCCCTCTGAACAGTGGCTGGATGACGATAGCAAAAGGGGGGGGGGGGTGGCCCAGGATCGACAGGCGGCGACGGCGACGGCGGCGGTGACGGTGGAGTTGAGCAACCAGGCGGCGGCGAGCACCAGACACCAACAGCAACAGGCCCTTCGAAATCGTAGATTGAACCCTGAGGATAGCCCAGGCTCTGTAATCTGTCGACTTTGATGAAACTGCAAGTTTTTTCTTTCTTTATTGTTATTTTAATACGATACAAAAGACAGGCTGGCAGCTGCGTATGTACGCCGCTCTTCGGCCACAGAAAAACAGGCAGTAAACATGGAGACAGGAAAACAGACATACATGAATGGTAAAAACAGGAGACATACATAAGAAATTACATTAAGGCCTTCACAGAAGGCACTGGTTGTACAAGTGAGTTCAGCAGTGCACACAAATGTAGACAAACAGTGTCACATGTGAAGAAAGGAGCACATTGAAGAAAAACACCAACACACTTAGATAAAGAGAACACTGTAGCACATTGGTGATGATCTTTGGCGCACTGTACACACTGAGGAGATGAGGGGGCCTGCCACTGGGTGAAGAAGGTGGAAAGGGGAGAAGGAGAGGGGGAGAAGCCAATGGGAGATTGGAAGGGGGGATGGGAGGGGAGGGGGTAGAGGAGAGTGTAGGGTTAGGTGGGGAAGCCTGGGGAGGGGGCAGGGAGTAGGAAACTGGGAGCGAGAAGGTGGGAGGGAGAAAGGAGTGGGAGGACGGAGAGAGGGAGCCCTGGAGGAGAAGGGGAAGGAAAAGAAGGGGGGGATTAGATTGGATAGGAGGGGTATATGGAAGGAATGGGATCATCATCAGGAAGAGGGAGTTGGCAGAAGCCACCTTGGGTAAGGGTGTGGAGAGTGTGGGGATGGAGAGCAGGTGGGATGCAAGAGTACAGGTGCAGCAGCAGGTTTGAGTGGGAGAGGATGGGAGAGACAAGTGGGTGGGGAGGTTAAAGCTTGTGGGAGGTGTAGAGGATCCGTATCCATTCGAGAAAAAGGAGGAGGTGCAGGAAAGGAATTAGGTCGTAAAGGATCCGCGTAGGGGATGGAAGACAGATGCTATAGGCGAGGTGGAGCACATGGTGTTCAAGGATTTGAAGGGGCTTATAGTATGTGGGAGGGGCAGATATCCAAGTGTGGTGGGCATAACAAAGAATGGGCCGGATAATGGAGGGGTCCAGACCTTATGTTCGGCCAGGGGAGACTGCAAGTTCCCGGCGTCGGCTTTATAGCAAAAATTGGCGTGAAAGTGCATGCGCATTGGCTGCTGTCACAGGAGCGCCTTATATTGAAAACACCCTCTGGATATACTGTTCTATCTGTAGCACGCAGGTGCATATGTAAAGGGGGAACTACATGTCTGCCCTCTGTCGGAATGCGCGCACGCGTCGTTAAAAACAGATGTCAGATGTCGCCATCATGTCATTACGAATAAGCTGCCTTCTCTCATAAGTAATTAGAGAGATTATCGGGTCGCAAGGCTTATCCAGTTGAATACCGCCGTCACATTTTATAAGATTTTGTATTAGGCATATCTCCACAGATTCTTTAATTACTGAATTCCAGATGGTCCTCTCTGGGGCCAAGATTTTCGTGGCGCAAAAATCCATAGCGGGTCCTATGGCAATACAATGCTCAGCTACGGACGACTTACTGGGCTGCAAAAGGCGAGTGTGGCGCTCTTGGCCGGCGGTTGTGGCCGAGCGGTTCTAGGCACTTCAGTCCGGAGCTGTGCTGCTGCTGCTGTCGCAGGTTCGAATCCTGCCTCGGGCATGGATGTGTGTGATGTCCTTAGGTTAGTTCGGTTTAAGTAGTTCTAAGTCTAGGGGACTGATGACCTCAGATGTTAAGTCTCTTAGTGCTCAGAGCCATTTGAACCGTTTTTGGCGCTCATGTTCAACCCACCTTTCATCCACTGTGCCTATCGTCTGACCAATGTAAGCTTTGCCACACTGGCAAGGCATTTTGTACGTCCCGGCCTTCCGCAGACCCAGATCGTCTTTAACTGAACCGAGAAGGGCACTAACCTTCGCTGGTGGCCGGAACATTACTTTAAACTTGACGTTTCCTTAGGATCCTGCCTACTTTAGATGAGAGGTTGCCAACATATGAAAGGAACGCCCTGGACTTGAACAGCTCCTTATCTTCTTGATGTTGTGGGTGGTCACATTTATTCCTCTTTAGCGGTGTGCTAATCTGATGTGGAGAGTAACCATTACATCAGAACACCGGCTGTATATGTTCCAGCTCCTTTGTAAGGGTGAATCGATCAGAAACAACATGAGCCCGATGCACGAACGTTCTAAGGACGCCGGTAGTTTGTGAAAGGTGACGGCAACTCGACGCTAGCAGGTAAAGATCCGTATGTGTGGCCTAAAGTAGATAGAATGCCCTAACGACCCATCCACTCTCCCAGTAACCAAGACGTCAAAAAACGGTAAGCTAACATCCCGCTCTATTTCCGTCATAAACTGTTCTTGTGGATTTCATTTAGATGTTGCAAGCAACGTGACGGTTCTTCACCATGAGACCACGATACAAAGTGTCCTCTACTTATCGCCAGAAGACTTTCGGTTTAAGTTCTGTCGAATGATGTGCCCTTTCCTCAAATTCTTCCAAAAAAAAGTTTGCTACCAAAGGCGAGAGAGGACTGTCCATGGCAACAGCCTCAATCTGCTCAATGCATTCGTTGTTAAATAAAAAGTACGTTGAGGAAAGGACATGATGGTAAGTTGCTGTTGTATAGGCCATGAACGTATTGCTGAGGAGCAACAAAGAGTCCATAAGAGGAACCTTAGTGAAAAGTGAAATGACATCAAAGCTCACTAGTAAGTCAGTTTCACTGAGTTGACGTGACTTCAATCTACTGATCAAGTCATCCGATTTGCGAATATGATGCGAGCATTTCCCTACAAAATGTCTCAGTACAGAGGCGTGATGTATCGTCAAATCATACGTGGGGGCGTCATTATTAATGACGATCGACCGTAACGGAACCTCTTCTTTCATGGGTCTTTGGAAGATGATAAAAACTGGGTTTGCACAGAACTACGAGGTCTTAGTCTTTTGGCCACTTCCTGCGGAATAGAAGAATTCAGCAGTGCTGATGTATTTCTGTCCACTTTAGCTGTAGGGTCTTTGTTAATCTACCGATAAGTTGGTTCACTCAGCAAGTTGTAAATCGTTTGTTTATAAACCTCACGCGCAACAACACAGTGGCGTTTCCATTATTAAAAATTCCGGCGTCCATAGAACGTTGGTGGATCGGGCTCATGTTGTTTCTGATCGAGACAGACGTACAAAGGAGCTGGAACATCTACAGTCCGTGTTCTGATGTAATGGTTACTCTCCACATCAGATTAGCACACCGCTAATGAGGAATAAATGTGACCACCCACAACATCAAGAAGATAAGGAGCTGTTCAAGTCCAGGGCGTTCCTTTCATATGTTGGCAACCTCTTATCTAAAGCAGGCAGGACCCTAAGGAAACGTCAAGTTTAAAGTAATCTTCCGGCCACCAGCGAAGGTTAGTGCCCGTCTCGGTTCGGTTAAAGACGATCTGGGTCTGCGGAAGCCTAGGATGAACAAAATTCCTTGTCAGTGTGGCAAAGCCTACATCGGTTAGACGACACGCAATGTGCATGAATGGTGCGTTGAACGTGAGCGCCACACTCGCCTTTCGCAGCGATAGCTGAACATTGTATTACCGTAGGAACCGCAATGGATTTTTGTGCCACGAAAATCTTGGTTCCGGCGAGAACCTTTATAAATTGAGGAATTCAAGAATCTGTGGAGATATGACTAGCAAAAAATCTTATAAATCGTGACGGCGGTTTTCAACTGGATAAGACTTGGGACCCGATGATCTCTCTAATTTCTTCTGAGAGAAGACAATTTTTTCATAATGACACGTATGGCAACATCTGACGTCTGTTTTTAACGACGCGAGCGCGCATTACGACAGAAGGCGGACATGTAGTTTTCACTTTTACGGATGCGCTTGTGTGCCACAGATAGAACCGTATTTCCAGAGGGTGTGGATTTCGATAGAAGACGCTCCTGTGACGACCGCCAATGCGCATGCGTTTCTGCGCCAGTTTTTGCTATAAAGTCGACGCCGGGAACTTGAAGTCACTTTTCCCAGGATCCTTCTCCCCCACCCCCCTTCCATCCTGTGTTTTTCCCTGCCTACCCTCTCTCTGCCTCCCTTCTCTTCCCCGAGGCCTTTTGCATTCCCCTCCTCTGGCTTTCCACACTCCATCTTGCGTCTGCCCTGCCCTCTCTTATGAGTCCTCTGCCTCCATCTGTTCCCTCAACTTCGTTTTTCCTCTCCTCCCTCCTTTTCTTCCCCTCATCTGTCCAGGTCCCCCCCCCCCCCATCTGCCCTTGGACGTGGTGTGTCATCTTCGTGCAGACTTTTTAGTGCATTGTTTCCAGTGAGTGTTAAATGTTGTGCGTCTTTTCCGAAGTGTTGCGAACAGAAATCATACGCTCGCTGGGTGTGATTTTTATGTCTCTTGCGAACAGAAACCAGAATGTCGCAGTGTTTTTTAATTGTCTGCCAACTATTTTACCTGTCAGCTTCCTGTGTATTTTATTAGTATCGCCAACCCTTTGTTTTATGTTTTAATTTTCACAATTTTCCGCCATTTTACAATTTAAATCACCGTCTTTATCACCTGCTTTTATTGTTTATCGAAATCATATAAAGAAAAAAAATTGCAGTGTCCAGTGATGAACACTCACCTGAAGATGGATGGACGATTGCCAGCCGATAAAAGTCATCATGATCCCACTGCAATCCCGAAACCTCGTCGAACATTCAATGTGCCGGGAAAGCTTCAAGAATCACAGTTTTGTATTTATTTACGTTTTAATTTTGCAACAATTTTGTGTGGAAGTCTGTCTGAACACGTTTAGTTCTTGTATGTAGCTATCTTTGTTCATTGGAAGTCTGTTCAATCTGTGTAGGTGTTAGCTGAGGCTGGCCTGCTTGTGGACTGTTAGGTAGTTTGACTGGTTGATGTAGGTTTTCTGTAGTTTGAGAAACGGTGTTTAGAGTTTTTGTCTTCTAGTGGGATTTCTAGGAAATTTATTTATTTATTGTTTATCTGTTCCGATTTCAGAGATAAAGTGGAGTTTTGGGTGGGCTGTATTGATGTGTCTGTATAACTGTTGTCTCCAGTCACGTTTTTCAGCAACCAAGCAAATTATGTCATGAACACAGTGGTACCAGTATATTACTTTATCTTGTTTTAGTTTAATTACTTCATCAAAAATTTTGTTTTCAAGTAGGCCACTTATGAATGATCCCATTGGTAGTCCATGTTGGATGTAGAATTCATGTAGAAAGAGCAAAAGAAAATACCATTAACTTTCAATTTAACTTCAGTGATCCCCACTGTATCAGCATTGAGCCTTTGGATTTGCGTTTCCTAGTTTCCTAGCTTCTCTACCTCTTTCAAAACTGCCACTTCCCATGCTGCGACTCATAAAATGTTAATCTTTCGTTTGTTGTTCAGTATTTTTTCTCATGGTTACCGCTCTCTTGGCAGTTCCCTGCTGGGTATCCGAATGGGGGAGTAATCTGGAATCTCTTGCCCATGGATATACCATTCTAAAACCTTACCTATTAAAGATCACATGTCCTGTATTTACAATGTCAGCTAATCGCCCTCTTTGAGATGGCCGTTAGTACAACAAGAGCGACTTCTTATACCGGAAGTTTTCGATTGCTATTGCTGATAACATTTACTCAAAATTTAAGCTGATTTAAACAGACTGAAAACTATAGCAGCGGAGGAATTTTGACACTAGCGGTGACACCAGATGTGCATCGCTATGACTCAACGGTAGTATAATTTATTGCTTTCATCTGGCAGTCTGAGAATTAAGGACGTAGCCAGGTGTTTGTCGAATGTGGGCAGGCGTTTTTAAAGGAGGATATTAGAAAGAGGTCTTTCATTTACTCCAAAAATTTCCATAAAGAACGATAAACTGATTTATCCGACAAGAATCTCTGAGTTTTCACCAAGGGGGAATTCTATCTGCTTACATAGAGGTGATGTATAGGGTGTATCAGAAAGGATAATCCGAATTTTAAAAAATCATAACTATTATACTATTTTGAGATACACTCCTGGAAATGGAAAAAAGAACACATTGACACCGGTGTGTCAGACCCACCATACTTGCTCCGGACACTGCGAGAGGGCTGTACAAGCAATGATCACACGTACGGCACAGCGGACACACCAGGAACCGCGGTGTTGGCCGTTGGCTGCGCAGCATTTGTGCACCGCCGCTGTCAGTGTCAGCCAGTTTGCCGTGGCATACGGAGCTCCATCGCAGTCTTTAACACTGGTAGCATGCCGCGACAGCGTGGACGTGAACCGTATGTGCAGTTGACGGACTTTGAGCGAGGGCGTATAGTGGGCATGCGGGAGGCCGGGTGGACGTACCGCCGAATTGCTCAACACGTGGGGCGTGAGGTCTCCACAGTACAGCGACGCACGGATGCACGCCAAGACCGTAGGATCCTATGCACCGCCACTTCCCAGCAAATTAGGGACACTGTTGCTCCTGGGGTATCGGCGAGGACCATTCGCAACCGTCTCCATGAAGCTGGGCTACGGTCCCGCACACCGTTAGGCCGTCTTCCGCTCACGCCCCAACATCGTGCAGCCCGCCTCCAGTGGTGTCGCGACAGGCGTGAATGGAGGGACGAATGGAGACGTGTCGTCTTCAGCGATGAGAGTCGCTTTTGCCTTGGTGCCAATGATGGTCGTATGCGTGTTTGGCGCCGTGCAGGTGAGCGCCACAATCAGGACTGCATACGACCGAGGCACACAGGGCCAACACCCGGCATCATGGTGTGGGGAGCGATCTCCTACACTGGCCGTACACCACTGGTGATCGTCGAGGGGACACTGAATAGTGCACGGTACATCCAAACCGTCATCGAACCCATCGTTCTACCATTCCTAGACCGGCAAGGGAACTTGCTGTTCCAACAGGACAATGCACGTCCGCATGTATCCCGTGCCACCCAACGTGCTCTAGAAGGTGTAAGTCAACTACCCTGGCCAGCAAGATCTCCGGATCTGTCCCCCATTGAGCATGTTTGGGACTGGATGAAGCGTCGTCTCACGCGGTCTGCACGTCCAGCACGAACGCTGGTCCAACTGAGGCGCCAGGTGGAAATGGCATAGCAAGCCGTTCCACAGGACTACATCCAGCATCTCTACGATCGTCTCCATGGGAGAATAGCAGCCTGCATTGCTGCGAAAGTTGGATATACACTGTACTAGTGCCGACATTGTGCATGCTCTGTTGCCTGTGCCTATGTGCCTGTGGTTCTGTCAGTGTGATCATGTGATGTATCTGACCCCAGGAATGTGTCAATAAAGTTTCCCCTTCCTGGGACAATGAATTCACGGTGTTCTTATTTCAATTTCCAGGAGTGTATTTGCGTGGGCAACGTACTCTCGAGTTTTACATGGTTCCCGCTAGGTAGCAGAAGTGTGCGCCCAATTCAGATCTAGTAAACATGCTGTTGGGACAACAGAAAGCTTTTGGTGTTCTATGTTTTGAATAGTGCGGGTCAGTAATAACAGTTCAGCGTGACTGTCGTACTAGGTTTGGTATGGATCCTCCTACAGCACAGAGCATTAGACGATGGCATGAACAACTCCGAAAAACAGGTTGTTTGTGTAAAGGCAAGTCGCCGGGCCGTCCCCAATGTTGGACACAGACGTCGAACGCATCCGCCGTAGTTTCACAAGAAGTCCTCAGAAATCCATTCGCTATGCAGCTTGACTGCTCAACGCGCCCCCGATGTCCGTCTGGCGGGTGTTTACGCATGAAATCATACAAAATTCATCTACTGTAAGCTCTTCGTGAATGTGACAAACAGTATGGAGAGGAGTTCTGTAGTTTGGTTCTTGGAAAGATGGAGGATGGCAGTTTTCTTCCACGCTCAGTGTTTAGAGACGAGGCAACATTCCATTTAAATATAAAGGTGAACCGTCATAATGCGATAATATGGGGTACGTAACAACCATGTGAAACTGTACAACATGAGAGGGTCTTCCCAAAATTTAACGTTGTTTGACAGTTTCACGGGAGAAAGTATATGGTCCATTTTTCTTTGCCGACAAAACTCTTGCAGCAAGCACATATCTCGATATCCTTGAGAACTTTCTTATCCCATAGTTGGAGACTGATTCGAACGATTTCATTTACGAACACGATGGGACACCGCCACACTGGCATGTGGAAGTGCGGGAATTTTCAAATCAAACGATAACTGAATGATTAATCGGTCGCACTGAACCAAATGATGCAGCCTTAGATTACTTGCCTTCAAGGCCACCGGACCTAACTGTATGTGATTATTTCCTGTGGGGGTCTATAAAAGATTATGTGTACGTGCCTCCGCTACCGACAACAATGAATGAACTGAGATATCGCACAACAGCAGCTGTGGGAGTGGTAATTCAAGAAATGCTCACTGCAGTGGGGGAAAAATTTGAATACCGATTTGACATATGCCGTGCACCTCAAGGGGGACATATTGAACACCTAAGAAAAGATATGAAAAAAGCTTTCTGAGTTTCCTGTTCATCAAAAAACAAAATTAATTATATTTGTTTATTAGTTTCAGAAATATAGGCGTGCCAAATCGAATGATTCTTTTTGATACACCCTGTGTTTTGGGCAAACCACTAAGAAGCAGTCACGCGACAATTTCCCTTCACCCCCAGGGCCATTTTGTATTGTTCTTCCTTCAGCCTCGAACTGAGCTGAGGAAGTGATCAGGAATGCACGAGATTGGACTAATTTTGAGAGTACCGTGGTTATTACCGACAGGATTTTTGAAACAAAGAGGTCTCTCTTCGACAGGGAAGCTAGAACAATGTTTGGCGACGAAAATGCAAAGAATTTGGAGTTATTCAACCTTACACTTTCTCAAATCTCCTCTTTTAAGTATGCGTCCGTCACTTCTTGCAGTGTAAGAGAGATATTTTCCTGCATTAAAGGATGTCCCGGCAGACAAGTGCGTGAGACTAAATGATGAAAATTTGGATTATTATTTATGGATCATATGGCTTTTAGTGCCGGGAGTCTCCAAAGAGACGCTTGGTTTGCCTTTGATGTAGCTCATTTCAATTAAGCAGAGCGGCTTCCTCTTTAAGAAAATTGGTATTGGCCTGTAGTAAGAGACCAACCATCGCGTTTGCGTAAATTAAGAATGGGAAACCACAGAAAGCTATTTTCAAGGTTGCCGGCGGATCTATTTAGACCAAGTCGCCTTCCGAATCCAGGGATTGAGCAACACGCAGAGGTATCCCCAAGTCAGTGGAGAATTTGGAAAAACTGACTGTTGTACACTGTTTTAAAGTAAAATAAAATGAATCACAACAAAGAATTGAATTCTGGCACTCCACTTATTTCCTTTAATTGTGCAAGTATAGTCATTTGACAGTGCGCGAATACGTTGATATTTCGAGAATTAATTGTGCATGGGACTGTTGGCTTAGTCGTTATAATATTACAAGAGGGTAAAAAGAGTTTGAACAGAAGGGTAAGGGAGGTATGCAGGGCGCAGTTGTATTCGACGAATTCAAGCAGTCCGCTGAAACCATCTTTTAGATACGAACGGACTATAGAATGTGTTATCGTAATATTCCACTTCCGCTCTCGACAAACCCCTCCGTGTCGTTCCGTATCGGAACTGGTCTACATAACTGAGTACCCAAGTCACCAGACTGGGCAAAATTTTTCAACTTGAGCTACTAACGATAAAATATGAGCAAAATTTTTAAAGAAACGCAACCATCCTTTATCAGTTAACTACATTATAGCAGGTCAGCAACTGTAAGCAGTTAATTCCATAAATTATCTGGGAGTAGGCATTAGGAATGATTTAAAATGGAATGACCATATAAAATTAGTCGTCGGTAAAGCAGATGCCAGACTGAAATTCATTGGAAGAATCATAAGGAAATGCAATCCGAAAACAAATGAAGTAGGTTACAGTACACTTGTTCGCCCACTGCTTGAATACTGTTCACCGGTGTGAGATCCGTACCAGATAGGGTTGATAGAAGAGATAGAGAAGATTCAACGGAGAGCAGCGCGCTTCGATACAGGATCATTTAGTAATCGCGAAAGCGTTACGTAGATGACAGACAAACTCCAGTGGAAGACTCTGCAAGAGAGACTCTCATTAGCTTGGTACGGGCTTTTGTCGAAGTTTCGAGAACATACCTTCACTGAGGGGTCAAGCAGTATATTGCTTCCTCCTACATATATCTCGCGAAGAGACCATGAGGATAAAATCAGAGAGATTAGAGCCCACACAGAGGCATACCGACAATCTTTCTTTCCACGAACAATACGAGACTGGAATAGAAGGGAGAACCGATAGAGGTACTCAAGGTACCGCCCACCACACACCGGCAAGTGGCTTGCGGAGTATGGATGTAGATGTAGATGTAGATTGGCGATATTTTTGTTGATCCACGTGATTTTTGGGTGACACAGATAAAACCAAGTGTATTTTTAAGCCCAGTTTTTAACTTAATATGCTTTTAATGATATTTAGCGCTCCGCTGCCGTGTGGAACACTAAAATATTGCAACGCCAAAGTTCTACCAGTCACTAAATAATGACTCCAGTGCTCACATTAAACTGATAAAGATATGTAGTTAGCCTGTTTTAGTAGTGCATGCATAATTTTAACTTACCATAAATCTAACAGACGAATCAAAATCTGTTTTTCTCTTCATTCTTGTTACATATCTTTCCATAATCAGAAACTATCACAACAGCACAGAGTACAAAAACAATAAATGTTACCACTTACATTAAATTCAACCGCAAGTAAGAACTGAACATAAACAAAACAACAACTGAGCTCAAGGTAGACCAACAACTGGTCTTGGCTATGATAGGGATGGGCGGTACCCGATTGTGCTATAGACGGGTAGATAATTTAAATCTATCGTTGGCCTTGCTGCATATATTCAAATTCCACTACACGCCATCTAGATAGTGTGTAATTTCATTTAGGTGATAGGAGTGTGCGTGTGGTTCGTGTGTGTGTGTGTGTGTGTGTGTGTGTGTGTGTGTGTGTGTGTGTGTGTGTGTGTGTGTATGTGTGTGTGAGTTGGTGTGGGTGGGTGGGTGTGGGTGGGTCTGGGAGGGGGGGGGTAGGTTTCCGGACTCCCCTTTATCTACGTCCTTGGGAAAATATCAGATATTAATGAAATTAAAGTTTTGTGTACTGTTTGTCATGTTCATGCTGTTAATGTAGTACTTACGTCTAGCATATAATTAGCTCATACGCAGAGGGATGGTGTAAGCAACAGGAATAAATGACGGTGTACAAGCAAACAATCACCATACCAGACGATTCAAATGGACGCAGCGTCAGATTGTGCAGCAGCCAATACGCTCCACACTATGCAGCTCTATGCCCAGCATCGTGCAGACAACGTAGTTGGTCATTTGACATCTCGAAGTGACAAAGGGCCGACCATATATAGAGACGATCTGTTCTGTCTTCTTCCACACAGACAGTTCAAATAGTAGTATATGTGGACAATACGTTCGAGTTGGCGAACGATGAGAATTCATTTGATTGCGTTGCTGGGAGATGCGAGCCATTTCCTTATGAAGTTTTGCTGGGCCGGCCCGTGGCGGCGTCAGCAGGTGGCCCACCCTCAGCCAGCGTCCGCTGCTGACGTCAGGCGGCGCTCTCACGCGACGCGGCCGTTTGCGGGCCGGGCCGTCCATTACCGACGCCGCACCTGCTGGCGCGCTGCCACATCACCTTCCTGATCTCGCGTTCCCGCTCAGCATAGTGTGTCAGGCAGTGGAAGATCATCCGACTGCAACCGAACACTTTCTACTGCTTCAATAGTCATTGTTAGGTACAAACACTACAAACTAAATTGACATCAAAAAAACATGAAATTTGCGCATGCTATTTTGATAATTAAATTATTTACAGCACTACATGATTAAAATTTTACAGGAATATAAAATATCTAAGCACATGATTACTGCGTAAGGTGAAAAGTTAGTAGCCCAGACGTGAAAAGTGGTGTATTTTTAATAGAAAATACAATATTTTCGAATCAGCCCTTCTCATTTCGAATCATATTCGTCCAATGATTTTTCCATTGAGTAAAGTCTAGAAGGTCTGTAACAAAATATCTGTCTGTTCACTGGAGTAACAACATTTTCCATCCACAAGCCTCTTTAATCTTGGGAATGGACGAAGTCAGACGGTGCCAAGTCTTGTGAATCTGGTGGATTTTTCTGAAGCAGCCCCTCTACTTTCCCGCTGGCAGATCATCTTGTAGGACTGTGCCCTCTCACAACAAGTTATGAACTTTTTTTCCTTTCAAGACCTATTGTCAGCACTTTCCCAGCGATCTGGTTCGATAAGTATCATAGAGTTAGTCATTTATTTCCTCTCTTTCTCTTGATGGGAAAAACACTTCGAACACGTCCTTTAGGAAACACTGGCCGTAACGTACCGAGGAATAAATTTTACACTGCCGTTTTCAGTCAAGATGCACCGGCTACCAAACAAACAGTTTTGAATGGTGGTTTGTCCCACTTGCGAAGTTTCATTCACAAGTTTCATTCTTAGCCCGATAATAGAACACAAAATCAGATTGTATTTTAAAACTGTACGGTTGTGGCGCCCTCGACGTGGAGAATAAGGCTACCTAAACAAGGCTAAGATGTCTACAAAGTTACATCTGTACAGTAAGTATATGTATGTGGCTGAAGAATGTTACTATATTAGAACAATTTTAGGTCTAGTTATAGTGTTAGGTCACGGTTCGTTTAACGTTCTGACAATTAATTTAACTCGTAAATAAACATATTCAGATTCGTGTAATAGCAAAGAATTGATAATAGTCATAGCTGAACGAAATTAATTACGTCGATTTTCAAAAAACTCTGAACAAAAGGCGAGCGGTTCTACGAGCTACAGTCTGGAGCTGCGCAACCGCTACGGTTGCAGGTTCGAATCCTACCTCGGGCATGGATGTGTGTGATCTCCTTAGGTTAGTTAGGTTTAAGTACTTCTAAGTTCTAGGGGACTGATGACCGCAGAAGTTAAGTCTCATAGTGCTCAGAGCTATTTGACCCATTTTTTTCTGAACAAAAACAATGAACTAAAGTGATTCATAAATGTTGATGAAAGTATCGTAATTGCTATTACTGTACTTATATAAAATGGTAAATACATTGGTGAGATCTGTGATTTTGGATTTCATGACAGTCAAGAATCAGCAATTGCATAATCCATCTAACAAAAGATCTTTTATTGTTAATTATTCATCTACAATATACCGTATTTGTTTGTTAAATATCACTGTCATCACTTACTTCAGACATCGTCAATTGCAGATCGTTTGATACCACGAATCTCTTTGATTTCATCTGTCACCGCGATAGGGCGTTCTTCAGATGATTTATCGTCACCAGAGTTTCGATACAATGAATTCCTTTACCCACGTCTCGGGGGCTGTTGGAAATGTAGAAGCTTAATTTTGATGGACCCATTCCACTGAGCCACAGCCGCGCTGTTGATATGCGAAACAGGTAAATAGTTCCAGATATATTAGTCTCCGTCTCTTACCTTCTAGATAAGAACTCAATTAGGCGTCATTGCAACTGATTTTATTTCTGTTGCTTGACCAAACTTGTCTCATTTTGTACCATTGTATAGTGCAATAGAAACTCTTATGTAATGAAGTTTATGTCCTGACTTTCCAAAGAAAAAATATAGGAAATACAGTATCTACTGTAGATACGTGTTTGTTTTGGAAAGAAATATGAACTTCAGTTACAAAAAACAAGTAGCAATTACTCTTACCTACAAGATAAATATCAGTCTATCAGTTTCTGATGGGAATAACATCCTCTGAAGACACATATCTGGTTAGTTTCGAATGACCCATTTTTTTCTAAGCTACTCTTATCTAAGCTATCTAAGCTACTCTTATCTACAACATAGAAAGCATTGAATTAACTATTGAGAAAGAATGGCTGCAAAAATTAAGATTATCTTTTATTTTTCTTTATTGTGCTATTATGTCTATTGTGAAACATATTGCCAGGACAGAAGAATATATATATATATATATAAGTTCCAATACGTATCTGCCACCTTTCATATACACTCCTGGAAATTGAAATAAGAACACCGTGAATTCATTGTCCCAGGAAGGGGAAACTTTATTGACACATTCCTGGGGTCAGATACATCACATGATCACACTGACAGAACCACAGGCACATAGACACAGGCAACAGAGCATGCACAATGTCGGCACTAGTACGGTGTATATCCACCTTTCGCAGCAATGCAGGCTGCTATTCTCCCATGGAGACGATCGTAGAGATGCTGGATGTAGTCCTGTGGAACGGCTTGCCATGCCATTTCCACCTGGCGCCTCAGTTGGACCAGCGTTCGTGCTGGACGTGCAGACCGCGTGAGACGACGCTTCATCCAGTCCCAAACATGCTCAATGGGGGACAGATCCGGAGATCTTGCTGGCCAGGGTAGTTGACTTACACCTTCTAGAGCACGTTGGGTGGCACGGGATACATGCGGACGTGCATTGTCCTGTTGGAACAGCAAGTTCCCTTGCCGGTCTAGGAATGGTAGAACGATGGGTTCGATGACGGTTAGGATGTGCCGTGCACTATTCAGTGTCCCCTCGACGATCACCAGTGGTGTACGGCCAGTGTAGGAGATCTCTCCCCACACCATGATGCCGGGTGTTGGCCCTGTGTGCCTCGGTCGTATGCAGTCCTGATTGTGGCGCTCACCTGCACGGCGCCAAACACGTATACGACCATCATTGGCACCAAGGCAGAAGCGACTCTCATCGCTGAAGACGACACGTCTCCATTCGTCCCTCCATTCACGCCTGTCGCGACACCACTGGAGGCGGTGCGGGCGTGAGCGGAAGACGGCCTAACTGTGTGCGGGACCGTAGCCCAGCTTCATGGAGACGATTGCGAATGGTCCTCGCCGATACCCCAGGAGGAACAGTGTCCCTGCTGGGAAGTGGCGGTGCGGTCCCCTACGGCACTGCGTAGGATCCTACGGTCTTGGCGTGCATCCGTGCGTCGCTGCGGTCCGGTCCCAGGTCGACGGGCACGTGCACCTTCCGCCGACCACTGGCGACAACATCGATGTACTGTGGAGACCTCACGCCCCACGTGTTGAGCAATTCGGCGGTACGTCCACCCGGCCTCCCGCATGCCCACTATACGCCCTCGCTCAAAGTCCGTCAACTGCACATACGGTTCACGTCCACGCTGTCGCGGCATGCGACCAGTGTTAAAGACTGCGATGGAGCTCCGTATGCCACGGCAAACTGGCTGACACTGACGGCGGCGGTGCACAAATGCTACGCAGCTAGCGCCATTCGACGGCCAACACCGCGGTTCCTGGTGTGTCCGCTGTGCCGTGCGTGTGATCATTGCTTGTACAGCCCTCTCGCAGTGTCCGGAGCAAGTATGGTGGGTCTGACACACCGGTGTCAATGTGTTCTTTTTTCCATTTCCAGGAGTGTATTTCCGAAAAGAAAATAATGTGAAAAATTTAGTTGGCGGTGGATGCACATACATCAGGGATTTACGCAATGGGCAGGAATGCAAAATCCATAAGGGTAAACAAACATCACTTTTAGCACAAAGTTATGTTTATTTAAATGGCACATGTATATTTTTTCCTACAAGAATGGAAAATAAAGGTACAATTTAGTTATGAGGCGTGGTTCTAGCGTCCTAGCCACGATTGTCAGAGGCCTGTAACCTACTGAAATTCCAGTTTGTGCATGACATGCGGCACTGAAACCGCACTCACAGTTGACGGGTAACCGCTGTCTCCTCGAGAGATGTTCAAAGTACCCACCGTTTGCATCAGTACGCTTGTGGAGGGGGTAACAAATGAGCGTTGCACAGATTGTAGTGTTTCAACAGATACTACCATACACGCAGTGGGAATACGTTGTTGTGTATCCTGTAATTTAGTTAGGGGTTCGTGGTATACACGGTCCTCGGAAAATGAGATCTAATGGCGACCAGACTGGGAAACTCACAACACCTCCATGTTCTGTCCACCTGTTTGGGAACATTGCATCCATAACTTCCCATCGAAATACCTGCAGAGGTGTTGGGCATACACCATGCTGGAACTACACTAATAGATATGTTTCCAATCCAACGTCCTCTATCATAAGGGTTAAGTGTCTTGCACAAATGATGTATATTGCCGTCCGGTTAATGCTATGTGATAAAAGGCCAGTGGGGATTTTGTACGTACCAGTAGCGTATGTTCCACAGAATCATATGACCATGATTTGTGGACTAAGCTTCTTCAGTAAACAACGTATCACGTAGGAAGTCTGGATGGCCTTGCAACCACTGAAGTGCTAAATGACATAACTCAATGCGGGTTCAAACGTCATTCCCATAAAATTCTTGGTGGAGTGAGACATAAAACAACTACCTACGCAAAATTTCTCACACACTACTACGGCTTATACGACAACCGCGTACGATCTGTCGTACACTCACCTCAGGATTGTGTGCTATAACAGTCATAACAGCAATGTAGTTTCATGCATTTTTCCATGAGACTTGGGCAGATGTAGAAAATGGTACAACGTGAAGTATACCGTCGATCTCTGTAGCGTACAGCGTTCACTGCTAGAACTGTGGTCGCATCTCTGTGACATGCACTGTGAACACCAGCATATCGACGAGACGACCGCAAATGTCACAAGCAGGCCCAGGCAGGAGACACCAGGACGTCAGTGTATGTAGAACGTGGCTACTGATATTGATCTGTTTACAGCAGGCTGCAGGACAATGCAGGCAACCCTTGCTATTCCCATTACGACAGAAACCGTTGCGCCGTTACCAAGCTCTAGAATCTAATACTTAAGAGTGAATGAACTTTAAAATAATGAAACCAAGTCTGCCATCGATAATTATACATCTAATTTGCATTTCTGTGGAAAAAAAGATACGTATTTGGAAAACCTAATTTTGTGTTGAAAGTGATGATCGCTGATCTTTGTGGATTATATCAAGTTTGTCCATTGTGTGAGCCCCTGACAGGAGCATCCTTGTGCAACTGCATTTTTCATATTTTGTTTCTCTTCAGCAATATATAAAATTACAGAGATCGTTGGATAAATTCTGTTAATCAAGAATACCGAAGGTCCCTGCTGAACGGCGAAGGGACTTCAAAGTAAAGCACACATGCAAGAAGCTTCACATACTGTCAGATCGTAAATGTCCCGGGCTTCCTGAAGACACAGTTCTGCTGTGTTACGGTACGGGGAACATGTACATTACAGAATGACACTGAAATGATGGGGCAACTAGAAACGTAGTTCGAAGTTGAAATACAAGGGACGATACGATTATTGTGCAAAAAACATCTAAGGTGCACGCAGATTCACCTAGAAATCTTGACGACATATGGGGCTAGGCCCTATATGGACCCAACGCAATGTCTCGTCCAGCTGCAGTGAAGTAATGCCAACAATTACATCAATGCCGCACAGACCTGGGTGCCACTGCCTATGAGGAGTTTTACACGGCGGTTCTCAAATGGGTCCGTGACTAGGGAGCGGATTTTTATTATTGAGGAATAGAATACTGGGTAGGACGTTCTGACTGTTATTCACAGAGACACAGTAATTATGTTGAAAAATAGTTTTACGTACTAATGTTACTTTGATGTGTTCTGCGGAAGTCAGTAAAAATTATTTGTCCTGTCATAGTAAAGTGAACTGTAAGTCCTCTCATACAACTTCTAATATCCTTATTGGACAGTTGCAGCGTCAGCCATATGCGAGTAATGTAACTAAAGGAAGGCCACACTGCCAAACATGTCACAGCTGAGGTGAGGAGCGCATATCAGTAAAAGTGGCTTTGCCTGACATGAGTGATGCTAGCCTTTTTCTTCTTAAGTTGCCAATCCTAAGATTGATTTGCAGCAGCTCTCCATGCTAGCCTAGCATGGCAGAATCATGATAACTCTGGTGCTGTTCAACAGGGATACAGGTGTACCTCATGAAGTTCTGAAGTGCTGATCCTGGACCTTATTAATTTTTGATGGATTTCACGTATTACAGTAAGTAGTTTTTGAAAGAGGCTCGTTACTGTGGAGTCTTAGCCACTCGTCTCGTATAGGGTGCTTAAAGGATGATGCGTTCTCGGAATGCTATATAACAATTCAAGCAAAATCACATTATTAGTTTCATTTCAATGAAGCAGGTGGACAATACTTAACTTTGAAGTTACTTCAGTGTCGCAAGTGATGGGCGACGTGCAATCACGCAAGAGTCCTTTGCTATACAGGGTGGTTCCTTGATAGTGACCTGGCCAAATATCTCACGAAATAAGGATCAAACGAAAAAACAAAGAACGAAACTCGTCTAGCTTGAAGGGGAAACCAGATGGCGCTATGGTTGGCCCGCTAGATGGCGCTGCCATAGGCCAAACTGATATCAACTGCGTTTTTTAAAATAGGAACCCCCATTTTTATTACATATTCGTGTAATTCGTAAAGAAATATGAATGTTTTAGTTGGACCACTTTTTTTTCTTTTTGAGATAGACGGCGCTGTAATAGTCACAAACTTGTAAGTACGTGGTATCAGGTAACATTCCGGAACTGCGGACGGTATTGCTTTGAGATGCATTACCCGTGTTAAAATGTACCGTTTAAGAATTACGGAAAAGGTCGATATCGTGTTGGTGTATGGCTGTTGTGATCAATATGCCCAACGGGCGTGTGTTATGTTTGCTGCTCGGTATCCTGGACGACGACATACAAGTGTCCGGACCGTTCGCCGGATACTTACGTTGTATGGGGAAACAGGAAGTGTTCAGCCACATGTGAAACGTCAACCAAGACCTGCAACAAATGATGATGCCGAAGTAGGTGTTTTAGCTGCTGTCGTGGCTAATCCGCACATCAGTAGCAGACAATCTGAGCGAGAATCGGGAATCTCAAAAACGTCGGTGTTGAGAATGCTACATCAACACCGATGGCACCCATACCATATTTCTATGCACTAGGAATTGCATGGCGACGACTTTGAACGTCGTGTACAGTTCTGCCACTGGGCACAAGAGCAATTACGGGACGATGTCAAATTTTTTGCACGCGTTCTGTTTAGCGACGAAGCGTCATTCACCAACAGCGGTAACGTAAACCGGCATAATATGCACTATTGGGCAACGGAAAATCCACGATAGCTGCGACAAGTGGAACATCAGCGACCTTGGCGAGTTAATGTATAGTGCGGCATTATTGGAGGAAGGATAATTGGCCCCCATTTTATCGATGGCAATATAAGTGGCGCAATGTATGCTGATTTCATACGTAATGTTCTACAGATGTTACTACAAGATGTTTCACTGCATGACAGAATGGCGATGTACTTCCAACATGATGGATGTCCGGCACATGGCTCGCGTGCTGTTGAAGCGGTATTGAATAGCCGATATCATGACAGGTGGATTGGTCGTCGAAGCACCGTACCATGGCCCGCACGTTCACCGGATCTGACGTCCCCGGATTTCTTTCAGTGTGGAAAGTTGCAGCATATTTGCTATCGTGATCCACCGACAACGCCTGACAACATGCGTCAGCGCATCGTCAATGCATGTGCGAACATTACGGAAGGCAACTACTCGCTGTTGAGAGGAATGTCGTTACACGTATTGCCAAATGCACTGACGTTAACGGACATCATTTTGAGCATTTATTGCATTAATGTGGTATTTACCGGTAATCACGCTGTAACAGCATGCGTTCTCAGAAATGATAAGTTCACAAAAGTACATGTATCACACTGGAACAACCAAAATAAACTGTTCAAACGTACCTACGTTCTGTATTTTAATTTATAAAACCTACCTGCTACCAACTGTTCGTCTAAAACTGTGAGCCATATGTTTGTGACTATTACAGCGTCATCTATCACAAAGCGAAAAAAGTGGTCCATCTAAAACATTTATATTTCTTTAGGTACTACACGAATATGTAATAAAAATGGGTGTTCCTATTTATAAAAACGCGATATCCGTTTGACCTATGGCAGCGCCAATTAGCAGGCCAACCATAGCGCCATCTGGTTTCTCCCTTCAAGCTAGACAAGTTTCGTTCTTTGTAGTTTTTCGTTTGACGCTTATTTCGTGAGATATTTGGCCCGGTCACGATCAATGGACCACCCTGTATACAATGTTCATGTAAGTTTGACACACAGTTTGTGGGTCACTAATAACTGCTATCGTAGCGTTCTCTGCTAAACCTGTCCGAATGCTGAGCCGATGCTGAGCGGCCGAGGCTGGCAGGAGCGGCGCTTATATTCTCCTCTTGTAGAGGCCGCTCCTATCGTGGGGCGGTCCTAACCAGCGCACCATTGGCCGACGTCCTTTCACCGCCTTCTCTTCTCCTGCGTTCTTCATCTTCGTTCCAGTGCTTGTGGCTGCCCCAGAACAGTTACGACTCCCACGATCCTTTACTGTACATCTGATAGTGAAATTCCTTACACATACCAAAAAAGTGTTTATGCAAACATATATTTCACTTCCCAAGACTGATGCCTTGAGGCCCTTTTTCATATCTAAGTGGACGCCCTTAGCATCTTAACTCTGCAATATGTGTAGTATATGACCAGTAAAGGATCCAGTGAATGTTAGTGGCCGTGCGGTTCTAGGCGCTACAGTCGAGAGCCGAGCGACCGCTACGGTCGCAGGTTCGAATCCTGCCTCGGGTATGGATGTGTGTGATGTCCTTAGGTTAGTTCGGTTTGAGTAGTTCTAAGTCTAGGGGACTGATGACCTCAGATGTTAAGTCTCATAGTGCTCAGAGCCATTTGAACCGTTTTTGGCGCTCATGTTCAACGCACCTTTCATCCACTATGCGTGTCGTCTGACCAATGTAAGCTTTGCCACACTGGCAAGGCATTTTGTACGTCCCGGCCTTCCGCAGACCCAGATCGTCTTTAACAGACCGAGAAGGGCACTAAGTCGCATAGCGCTCAGAACCATTTGAACCAGTGAATGTTACAGTTCTTCTTCCGTGCTTGCAAAGAAAAACGTCAACAGCGGAGGAAATAGCGTGTTACATAGAAACAAAAAATTAATAAAAAACACCACTACAGTAAAAACTATGACTAGCTGTAGACTGCACCGTAGCTCAAGTGCTGAAACATGTCTGGGTGAAAAAAACTACGAAACAGTGACTTGCGTAAGGCGGAATTCTTCTCCTACTAAACAATAGTAACAATAATAATGTAAATATAACATAATAGATACATTACGCATTAAACTATGCATAGTAAACGAACATTAATCGATTATTACGATGATGATAATGATGATGTTCATCATAATGAATACATGGTATTTCAGATATTTGAATCTAATTAATGATGCGTTTAACAATTTCCCCGTGACATCATCTTTTTCAAATGCGAGTAGTAACACCTGACAGACGTGTATGGCTGTAGTACAAAGTATAGCAGCATGGGCATAAGCCAGGCTCCAATGCCGAAATCCAGGCGCTCGCCAGAACCGACTGAGGCCTGTACGCCAGGCCAGCGGCTCCTCAAACACGACTGGGGTGATGGGGCAATAATTAGCGTTTTGAGACGCTTTGACCGCAATTCGCTGGCCATGTATGTGACCTTAGATATAAGAAGATCTGTCATGCCGTCTCTTAAATCGGGCTGTTACAGCAGTTATTTAGAACACTGTCTCCGTCAAACGTTAATGTTGTCTGTAAACTTACACGTTATTACATACCAATGATTGACATTTTCTTCCTTTCGCTTTATTAGAAACAGAGTAACAGACTGATTGGTTGGAAACCAAAGATATTGTCAATTGTCTACTTCAGGAGACTGCACTTCCTTTTTAATCCGTTTTATACTATCTATCGTTACTTATTTCTTGATTACAATACGAATCTTTTTCTATTACAATGAAGCAAGATAATTTCCATTTAACAATTTTACGTATTGGAAACTCAGTGAACGTATGCCGTCGGACGTGACCAAATGATGATGACAGCTAACACTGAACATTGGCCTAGTGAAATCATTTAATAGCGATACATATTTAAAAAATATTTTTCATTTTCAGAATCTACATAGTTTACCACCACTACCGGAATGAATCCTTTGGATGCGACAACTTACGATTACGATCGAGTCATTCCCATTCATCTGGTCAGTAGAAAATCTTATTTGAAAATGTCGGAAAAATTACACAGGAAATGCTTCAGTATCCATTGTAGGAACTCTAAACAAATGAGGTTTGAGTTGGTTGGACACCCAAACGAGATTGCTGACGTATGGATTTACAAAGACGAGGGTGGGGTTCGCAGCATGTATATCACACCCCTAACTTTAAACAAAAGTAGCAATGGTATAGCCACTATGCTGCATCCCCAGTGAATGTTGGCATGAGGACAGTGTAAATTTTTTCTAGATGCAGCATTGCAGGTATCTGTATCCAATCAGAGCGTACTTGATATATGGAATTTTGAACTCATTTCATTGATGGTGGGGGCAGTATGCACTGAGTGCGTATTTGAGCACTTGATAGAAGACGAAGAACTGGATAAGGCACAATATTTTATTCAGAGCAGTTTACCCCATGTACAAGTGTTCGACAAAGGCCAGGCAGTGCTTATCAGCATGGAAAACTTCAGTTCACTGGAAGTAGAGCTACCTTGAGGTGCGCTGATAACTAAATTATAAATGTTGAAGGAGGAATAATTAGACAGAGATTTTAGGAAACAACAGCTTAAATCAGTACAGTGTTGACTTACGTTGCACTTTGGGGGCAGGTGGCACTTTTAGAGGGACATGGTAGGTAGGAGACGGAAAGATAATTAGAGGAGCACATGGCGATCTTTAACCATCCGGGATCGTTGCCAGCTACGCTGCCATTGCTATATCGGGTTCCCACTGGGAATGAACCACCAATGTACAGAAAACCACACTAAATTCTACATCATTTACAGCAAGTGCTGGGACAATTTATCAACAAGCAGCTCTTCAATGAGTTTATAATAGAGATTGCCAGCCTGTAGGCAGCACCAGTGGTAACTGTACCAAGAAAGAGCCTACACAAAAGTAAAGCTTATAGCTTTGTAGCAATGAGAGATATTTATTCAAAAGACCGCTATGGACAATCTGTGGAGACCCTAGATAACTTGGAGCAACGCCATTGTTTTACGACAATGGATATGTGAATTCGATACCACCAGCTACTGGTAGCACCAGAGGATCGATGCAAAACAGCGTTTACGGTCCCATGTGGCCATTTTCAATACCAGATTGAAGAACGTCCCAGCAACACTCCAGCACCAATTTGGCGATATAATAAGTGGTTTGGCACTGAAACAGTGCGTGACATACCCGGACTACTTTATAGTCTTTTCAAATGATATCCAGGAAGTTATGATACGATAATGTTTTACCTTTAATTAGTTACAAGCAGCATTACTGCAGTTTTGCAAAGTATCATTTTGTACTAAGAATAAGTTCTCTGTTTTGGCTATATTACTTACCAGGAAGTGGTACAAACCAACCCATAAACTGTGGAAGCCTTGTGGGGATTCGCAATGCTTTGAACAGTGAAAGAGTTGTATCTGCGGATAGCTAGTTATATGGGATGTTTGTGCCAAAAGTTGCAGTAATAACAAGACCTGTAATACATTTGCTGAAGAATGGGGTGATATTCCAATGGACTTTTAAATGCAAGGAAGACTCTTCAAAGAATCCGTTGACCACTGCTCCAGTTATCGCTTTCCCAAATTATCAGAAAACGATTTATATTATGTGATATGAGCAGTCGTTCTTTGGGGTATATTCTGAGTAAGGAAATTGATGGGGTAGTGCACCCAGTAGCAAATGTATCTAGATAACTAAGTAAGGCAGAAGAAAATTACTTCGCTACTGAAAAAGGAATGCTGCGTTTGCTCTATGGAGTCACTTATTGTTGATACTTGAGACATTTTAAAATTATAACAGGTCATGCAACACTGAAATGGCTTCTGGTCCTTAGAGACCCGTCTAGTCACATGACACAATTGGCTTCACAGTTGACTAAGTTCGGTTTTGAGGTCATACATCATCATAGGAAGACTAATGGTAATGCACATGACTTGAATTTCAAGATCCATGCCATAGAATGTAACAGAATATTTGCAAACAAGCGGCAAGAAGCTCAGACCAGTGCTGACGGAGAACTATACAAGCAAGGTGTGGTCGGCAAATAGTGATGCCAGCAAGTTTCGCAATTATATCTTGGCAAAGCGTGTAGGCCAACGAGAACAGAAAAAAATGGTTGATAACGTATTGGCAGCATGTGGTATAGTATGTCTAAAACTGCGTACAGACACACAAACAGTAGAGCTTAGTCGTCAACAGATTCCATTGCAAAGGTTACCAAAGATTACCAGATGCTTCAAAATTTTCAGTGTCGACGTTATTGATCTTTCTGTACAGTTATCTGTTCGAAATTTTGTCTAAGGGAAACCTAACCTATCCGAATATCACTTCAGAAATCTAACCCATCCTAATATACTTTATACCTGGGAATTCCACCTTTCCTGGACCAGATATTGGTCCAACATTAAATCCATATGTAGCTGGAATATCTGCTTGGATATGTGGAGCACCGGCTCATCACAGTAGGAACTACTATATCAGTTACATTCACCAGTTAGGTGATAGTAGGCTTTGTTTATTTCAATCACAAGCTTATGCCTGCCCAGAGCCCACGCTTAGCATCCTAGGACCTGCAGGTCCACAATAATAGTTATGGCAGAGTGAAGAGGTGACTGAGCCTTGGAGAATTTAAGTGAGTCAATGCAGAGACTAAGAATCGAAGACTCAGTGACTGAGAATGTGAAATGGTATAAATAGTGAAAATACACGGAGGAGAACGAAGAGCATACACATAATTATGTCAGCTAACCTGGAATTCATATCCAGACTCGTGTTTTGATTAGGATACTGAAATGTGTAAAGTGTGAACGTAACAGCACTACTGACTCAGCCAGACTTTAGTTCAACAAGGAACTGGGTGATTCCAATTATTCCAAGACGGGAGAAGTGTGGCGCCAAAAGAACAATCCAGGGCCCTTGCTGAATACCAAGCAACTGCATTTGCACTATGGCAGCAGTTCTGCAACCAGAATCCCGGTGCTGGTGCAACAACGGCGTTAACAGATGCATCAGTGGCGCCCCATACATAATATCCTCCATGGCATGACTTGCCTTGTCAGGTATAAAAGCTGGCCGTCCCGCCAGACTGGGACGTCGCCAAAGGTGGGTTTCGAATCTGCGTCTGCTATGTGTTGGCTTCCGCCATGGATTGTCAACAACTTCCGCCATCCTGATGTGACCAACTGCTGGGGATCTGGCCACAGCCTTGATGGTCCAAGGTTTGAGCTACTTGTGTCTGATCCTGAGCCACCGCCGGGGCTCAGTTACGAGAACAGAGGAGTTGCCTTCTGAGCCACCACTGTAGGAGAATGACGCGTTGCTACTCAGGTCGCCACCAGACGGTTTTGTAGAAAACACTGGTGCACCATCGCCTGCTCTCCTAGCCTGGGTCCAACGACTGCTTGTGTCACCTGCCTGCTGTGGATGCTGTATGTACACTTGTCCAATGTAGAAGTTAATAAATTACTTGTCACTACTGGCTGTCTTCATCTTCTGCACCCCCTCACCACCTCATTCGGAGAAACGCTCAGAAATACCCTCTACAGAAGAAATCGAATCTCAACAAGAAATTGAATGTTAGGGGAAACAGCAATAAATGCTATGGTAATATTAGCAAATGACATAGAAGAAATAAAATCAAAATCAAATAATGAACAAGAAAATCCTGAATAGTGTAATGTTGCAGAAATACTAGTTCATTGTGGAACACAAGGAATTCAACTGGGATATGTCGAGGGAGAGGCTACACCAATGTTACAGGATAAAGCTTCAATCTTCTATTGAATGCAAAGTCGCACTAGATAAAAGGCAGGTTACTGAGTAGTTTTCTGAAGTTTCGTATGGCCCGAATGGAGAGGGAGGTGGTGAAATATTTAGGGTTATACACAGGTACAGCCAACATGCCGGCCGAATCACATCTTTAAGTGGAGTTATAAAATGACAGCTATCCAATGTGCGACCAGAGGTAAAATAATGGGGTTATGTTATGTGTTATTTTGGATGGAAATATTTTTCTAAATATTTGGATTGCATGATAAATTTCCTATATTTTGTGAGAGTTTGTTTTTCGCATTTAAATGCTCATACGAGATTACTTGTCAATTCGTACGGTCAAGTTTGAGATCCCAGTTTTGTATTGTGTGTTAAACATGTATATCACATATGTTCAAGTATCTTATGTAAATGCCTTCTCCGACTTTTGAGTAGTTCCCGCTTACTAATTCTCAACAATAAAGGAGCTAACTGACAACACAACAGAATATCTGCTACAATGATGTAGGGTCTAAATCTTATTATTATTACTATTATTATTATTATTGTTACTAATGGCAGTGGTGAGACACAACGCATCGACAACCTCAAGTCTTCCACTTTCTGCCAGTTCAGAAGTAAGAAATCTAGTAGTCAAGTGATTTACAAAAAGTGGGTATCGTGTACACATTTTAATCTAGTTAGTTTGAAATGGGGGTGCATCTTGTGGGTGAAGCGAGCATGCATCCCCAAGGAGGCGAGTGGTGCACAGGAAGCATATTCTGTAACAGGTGCCTGCTCTCACTGTGGATGGTTAGCTTTCTTTTCTTAGGAAGAAGTGTAGTTTGCACTTGCAAAGCGCGAAGAACTACATCATTGTATGAGAAAGTTTGTTGGAAATGAGCTGTACCAACTAGCTTATCCACTAATTAATTCGTGGTTTGCTAAAACATCTTCAAAACCAAAATATTGTGTATCTCTCATCATTTTACAAATAAAACTGATCAAAGAAAATTCCTTTTGTAGCAAAAATTTAATTAGGTGGTAATATTGAAGATGATAGAAGGGGAAGGAGTGTGGATACTAGTTAATATCTGATTTGCCTCAGGGAGACTGGTCTCAAAGAGCCTGGTAACCACTGCCATTGAAGGATCAGTTTCTGCCATTGATTTTCGCTTCGCATGACATGACCAGTTCTCCGATGTGTAAACTCGCGGACTCTCTTGGAAGACCGGTCTCCTACTCGTACAGTTCAGAACGGTATACCGGGCAGTAGACTACGGAAACGAGTGTAGCCGTGGGTCTGCTCCGAGAGTGTGGATCAGGATCTCTAATGTTTTCGATGTATGTAAATGCTTTATCGAAGGAATGAATGGCACTGACGATGCCGTTATCTACTAGGAAGTATCATCGTTGAGCAATTGTAAGCAAGTGGGGAAAGATTTGGGCAAAATTTTTACTTGATGTATTCACTGTTAGATCTCTTTACATGTAAATAAATGTAATATAATGGCTAAAGAACCTGACTGTATCTAGAATGAAATTTTCACTCTACAGCGGAGTGTGCGCCGATATGAAACTTCCTGGCAGATTAAAACTGTCTGCCGAACCGCGACTCGAACTCGGGGCCTTTGCCTTTCGCGGGCAAGTGCTCTACTTGCCCGCGAAAGGCAAAGGTCCCGAGTTCGAGTTTCGGTCCGGCACACAGTTTTAATCTCATAGAATCTGATTACAATTTTAGTGGTGAACATCACATGCACGTCACTCCATGTATGCTTTTAGAGGTAATACTATGAAGCGATATGAAATAGGACGTTTGTGTAAAATCAGCATCACAACAGAAGGTGAATCTAAGACTTAGATTTGTTAAAAGGATTTTGGGAAAATGGAATTCATTTATAAAGGAAATCTTCTATGAGACACCAGCGCGACCAGTCGGACTGTTGCCACGTTTGCAGTCCTTATGAAGTCGGCGTGACGCCAAACAAGAATTCCGAAACAAACTTGCACTATCGTAACATCGAAATAGCCTTTAATAAAGTGAACCGAAATGGTCGGGGACCTTAGATGGGCATTGTTGGAAGAAGTTTGGCGAGTTCTCGCAGAACCCTGTTGGGTGAATGAAGAGAATCCTTATTTGCAGGTGACAGTACCTTGTTTATCCTGCCACCATAGTAAACTTACGTAAGGATACTGCGAATAAGGTAAGACATTCGTGAATGTACAGAGGCATACGGATAGTATTTTTCCCTCTCTCAGTACACTATAGAACTCAAAAGAAAGTTTGTAAGGTATATTACGATTTACCCTCCGCCGTACTCTTTAGAGTGGCATTGAATCATACGTAGATGTAAATCTAGACGCAGTTGTGAAATCCCGTGTTTGAATTATATTTTTATTAACGATGCTAACACCTTATCAAAACTAGACATACTTGTCGGTAGCGTTTCACAGTGAAACTGATAGTGTTCCATTCAGACAGCTTATTTTATTACTAGGAATAATCATTTGGACAAGTGTGACATTGCACGAAACCAGTCAATTGGAGATAATAAATACAACGACCGAAAAACAAGTACTTTATCCTCTTAAGTAAACTCTGGTAACTGACTGAACGGAAATGTTAAGGATGTTCAAGGGTTTCCAATCAATAGTACATCGTTCCGTTATTCTGTGTGATTATGAACTTTATAGACTGTGTATGACTACCACTTACGAGCATACATATTTATGAATCTGTATGGATTTGTGTAAGGGAATCAACTATCTGCCATTACGCCTTGAACTAGATTTTATCCATCACTGAAGAAAATCATTACTGAAAAATGACGTAGTTCTGTACACTAGAATGTTCTGAAATTATAACTGGAAAAACTGAAAGATATACGTCCAACAATGGATTTCTTAAGCTGTTAGTGGCAGTCAAATGAAAACGAGTCAGACGGAAAAAAGGAATTAAATGTGTATTACTCACAAGGAATCGTCATAACTGTTAATACATTTATCCCACTGTAAGACATCACGGTCAATGCTTTCATAGAGAAACGTCCTACGGGGTCATGATTGTACCCAGAGGCGCTCCTCCTCGTCCGAAGAAATCGACGGCCACAAATGTCTTTCTTCAGGTCCCAAAAACATGAAAGTCGCATGGGGACCCCATATTGCCAAGGTTTTTTTTAATACGCTCCAAAAGTTTAGCTGTGAAGCACTAACAAATTCTCCATATATTCCCTATCTTTCGCCATGCGGTTTTCATTTTTTTGGAGCCCTGAAGGAAGACATTCTTTCCGGTTGATTTGCTTCGGATGAAGAGATGCACGCCAACTAAACTCTGTATAGGTCAAACAATACAAAAATTTTTTGATCAGATATCGAGAAAATGTTTTTCTGTCACTTAACAGAAAAACATAACGAAAACCAATTCGACCACACAATGAAAATCGTACATATGATCATCGTTCCGTAGGCAACCGCAAACATTTTTCCATTAAGCATTGACCGTCTTTCCTCACAGTGGCATAAATGTATTAAGAGCTATGGCACTTACTTTTGAAATAATAAACTGTTTACTTACTTTTTCCCATCTATTTCGTTTCCATTTTGACTCTTCCTTAAACAGGGAGAGCCACGTAAGACGTAACACTCTTTTAATTTCGTGAGCGGTTCTCGAAATCGAAATTATGTTTTCCGCAATTCATAGTATTCTGAGGGGCACGTAATGATTTGCATGAAAAATGTTCTGAACCCTGGTATCAACCGAAGTATTTTAACAAGTTTGTTTATCTTTAACAGAACAATATACTTTTCATAACTGCATAGAGTAGCTTTTGTAAAGACGATTACAGTGATTTAGCGCTTGTTAATATCGATGTTGAAACCTTTCGCCAAGTACTCCAAGAAATATTCTAAAATTGAAAGGGAAATGGGCCGGAGTCAGATGTGCGTTACAAATACGCCCATGCCAGCTGCGTCGTTGTGTCAAGCCCTTCCACTTTTTACTTGTCTGCTCTGCAGAACTAGCGGAAACTGTTTCAGATATCGGCAGATCATTTCTTCTTAAGCATGTATACCAACACGGACAAGTTATACTTGCTACTTCTATGCGGCAGATGTCAAAGAAATGCTGTCGAAACGGTATGCCTGTTCGCCGCTGCCCGTCACACCAAACAACTGCATGATTTATTAGGTCACTATTGCATTGGTGGCATGTCATCAATCTTTCTAAATAAAAAGTTTACTGTGTTTAAAGTGTATTCTGTCCAATTACAATTTCGAGTAGTATCTACAGACACATTTCCCCGACAGTAGGTGTTTTCCTTTTACATAGTATTCACGCGTTCCCATGCAAAGAAAGGTCAGATAATATCCTTTAATTCTTTTTTCAAATGTTACACACTTAATACAGTAGTTTCTTTCTTTTCCGTGAATATTGCTGTTTATTATTATGAATTAAGAGAGACCGACGTTTTCATTTCGGCTTTGACATATACGCAGTTACAAGGAGTATTTAAATGGAAAACTGCCTGACGAAACTGCAGCTGTTTCGACGAAAACAGGAAATGTATATACATTTGAAGCAGGCCGCATCTGATGCACCAGAATCAACCATATGCCCTAATTCCATATACAGTGCAAAAATTATAACTGACTCTGTAGTAATGTCGTATATGAAATGATATTTCATTCCAGTAGCGTGAGCCAGTCTGGGAGCAGATTTCAACGTCAGTAATAACAAGCGCTGAATCATATAAAGACATTTTATACACATTATTAAACCAAGACACTATTTTTTCGAGCTTCATTCAAGAGTCGTACATTTAGATGACAAACTTATTTCGGTTGCATTGTAGCTACGCAGCGCTATTCGTATGTACAATTTTCACGTTACGATATCTGACTGGTTTGTAAGAGTGTGCCCATATCTCATCTTTCAAATTGTAGCGGTCAAATATTGATGCATATTAATTCGTAGCGCAAATAGAGCTGTTTTTGTTTACATATATATTTTCGCAACAATAGATGTTTTTGAGCAATTTTTGTTGTCATTTTCTATGAATTTGACAGATTTACTTGACAGTCAATGATGTTGTATGGTTACATATTTATTTTATTCATGTATGGAATTGAGTAGTGATTATAGATTCTTTGTATAGGTTCGTGTGAGTAGTATTTCCTATCATGTCATCTATTACCGCGTTCTAAAATTTCGACGACAGTTTCATGAAATTTATATGGTTAATTTCAGTCTGTTCATTCAGGATTTTGTCTAGATATTTTCGTGTGTGAGATTTGCATACCGTACCGTCCACAGCAAAAAACCACAAACATCCTGTAAAACAAAACCACTAATGTACACATACCTAGGTATATAGGAGTGAAAATCGACTGTAATGACTGAGAGAAACTCTGTATAGGCCAAACAAGATAAAAATGTTTTTCTGTCACTTAAAAGAAAAACATAACGTAAACCAATTCTAGCGCACAATGAGAATCCTGCATATGATACCTAAGGCCCAGTAATAACGTTTGTCAGGGAAATATATATATACCGGGTGATCAAAAAGTCAGTATAAATTTGAAAACTTAATAAACCACGGAGTAATGTAGGTAGAAAGGTAAAAATTGACACACATGCTTGGAATGACATGGGATTTTATTAGAACCGCCGCCCCCCCCCCCAAAAAAAAAAAATACTGATAGACGCGTGAAAGACATCTTGCGCGCATCGTTTGGTGATGTTCGCGTGCTCAGCCGCCACTTTCGTCATGCTTGACCTCCCAGGTCCCCAGACCTCAGACAGTGCGATTATTGGCTTTGGGGTTACCTGAAGTCGCGAGTGTATCGTGATCGACCGACATCTCTAGGGATGCTGAAAGACAACATCCGATGCCAATGCCTCACCATAACTCCGGGCATGCTTTACAATGCTGTTCACAACATTATTCCTCGACTACAGCTATTGTTGAGGAATGATGGGGGACGTATTGAGCATTTCCTGTAAAGAACATCTTCTTTGCTTTGTCTTACTTTGTTGCTAATTATTGCTATTCCGATTAGATGCAGAGCCATCTGTCGGACATTATTTGAACTTTTGTATTTTTTTGGTTCTAATAAAACCCCATGTCATTCCAAGCATGTGTGTCAATTTGTACCTCTCTATCTACATTATTCCGTGATTTATTCAGTTTTCAAATTCATACTGACATTTTGATCACCCAGTATATTAGTTACAAACCAGTAAGGTATATAACGTGTACACACACACACACACACACACACACACACACACACACACACACACACATATATATATATATATATATATATATATATATATATATATATATATATATATAATTGCAGATCGCCTGAGCAGTGCAGACGAAATAATCTTGTCACCTAAACGTTCAATTTTTGAATAATGCTTCCAAAAATAGCAGCGTCTTCATATAAAAATGTTTTGAAAATATCTTCTACGCTGCAGGCCCTAAGGAATACGAAAGAGGCTAGATCACTAATTGTTTTTCCGAAAACTAATGAATGCACTTATGAATAGTATACGCTTCCATTAAAAGTAAATAAATATACAAATAAAACATATTTGTGTCAATATCTCGGTTGCTATCAGAATCCAGAGTGTTATCCATACAAAATATTACAAGCCCATCAGCATAGCACGAATTGCGGAAACCTTCTTTCTGCACCCGGAACCGTTCACGAAATAAAAGGGTACTTATGTCTTATTTGACTCAGGCTGTACATGCCCATATCAGGCATAATTACATTTTTTTCCAACAAATCCCAACGTACAAAAAACGAAACGAAGTGATTACAGCGACATAAAGGTCCACGTTAAAGAGGTTAACAATTTCTGAAGTGATAACTGTAACAACTGCATCTCTTACCGTAATTTAAGAAATGTTGACGACGTGTACAATATTCCACGAATCAGCTCCAGTCATCACCAACAGAATTACATATCCCAGTCTGTAAATGGTCCTCCTATGATTGAAACGGATTACCAGAAAAATAAATGCCCTTTGAGGTCCAGACTGATGGTTTTTGTTAAATTAAAGATGTTTCTAAGACGTTACATGATAACTTTCGTTTCATCACCCTTATGTTAAGTAACACAAGGATGTTTCCTACATCGAAAAAACAGTATCTAAATTTATCTATAATAGCTATAACTACTGCTGGAAAGTAATATATATATTCCCTTCCCAGTCACCTCATTATAGGGAATCTTTCAGCTGTGATATACTGAAGAATTTAAATAATACACCGTAACTTCTATGAAGTTACGGTGTGCGCTGATATGAAACTTCCTGGTGGATTAAAACTGTGTGCCGGACCGAGACTCGAACTCTGGACCTTTGCCTTTCGCGGGCAAGTGCTCTACCAACTGAGCTACCCAAGCACGACTCACGCACCGTCCTCACAGCTTTACTTCCGCCAGTAATTATTTTTTCATAATACAGTTTGTTCTTATCCTCAGCCACCTCCAACAACTCCGTGTTCATCCATACAGTTCTTACTCGTCCTAAAGCCTACTCTACTGCTTCCTGAATTGACTGTCTCAGGAAACTATACAGTTCATTATTGCTTCAGTTCACTGCATCGAATCTTAGATTTCATCTTTGGTGATACAAACTTTTCACACTTTCTTCTAGTAGCAGAAATATCAAACGTTTTGAGTAATCTATAGCTTTATTTCCGGCATCCTCTTTCTCTTACTGTTTCAACTTGGTCTTAATGGGGAAAGGAATTTTTGTAGCAACATGAAATTATCGGAGCCTCGCTCTATATCTCTTTTTACCTAATTACTCGCTGCTCCCGCATTATTACATAGTCTATAATTGATTTTACATTTCTTAACGGATTGACCCAGGTGTACTTACGAATTTTGTGTCCTGGAATTGGCCGTTTATATCAGTACGTTTCTGAAACTTATACTAGTTAATCAATCTCCTTTTCACGTACATTAAAATAACTAGTACATTTGATCACATGAGATGTTTTCACAACCGAGGTCGACTGACAGCTGCACAATGGGTGATTGATGACTGTCAGCAAGGTAGAATAGGCCGTTTACTGCCTGCTAGTGATCAGAAACGGAGCGAGCACAAGTCTGCTGCTCGGGTTGCATACTTCACAACTTAAGGCGCCGCTGTTGCATCAGCGCTAACGGTCTTCTTTCGTTTCCCGCTGTAGTTCCCCTTGTGTAAGTAGTCTTACAACTGTGGAGCTACGGTCGCTTGCCACTCGTGACTCATTCTCTTACTGAGGCCTGCAGGCGTGTGAAGCTAGTCGTGACTTCTTGTTCGTACGGAAGATGAATACTCGATCTGGCTGTTGTAAAGCAGCACTGCCTAGACGAAATTACCAGTGTCAGTATTAGTTGTCCTTTAACGAAGCTGTGTTTTGTGAGACTATGGAAGGTGCAGAATGAAAATTAATTAATGCAAAGTCCACAACTGTAAATGTGTTCCATTAGATGTGCTGTGATATATGGCACAAGTTTCGCGCTATAGTACACTCTTCAGACGATAAACATACAAATTTCGCCCAATAAAAACAAAATACTTGTATTATTATTTATTCCACCTAAATCATGACAAGATATATGCCCTGCAATAAACGAAAACCGGGCACAGAGCAATGTCACTGTTGTATCCTCGTGACAAAAAATGCGCTATTTCTCTATAGGTTTGGTCACGGAAACTTGCGTTTACGAACTAAGAGAGAGTTGTGTAGCTTACCATTCATTTCTATAACTTATTTTACTAATTAATCACCAATTACAGTTTGCAGTTTATCATCATTCATGTTATCTGCTACTGACGTTACAGACTCGGTCACTCCTCGAAAGTATGTACACGGCATTGTAATTATTACAATGGAGGAGCAGACAGAGGGTCAGGGCATTCTCTTGTCCTTGGAGTAGGAAACTGCACCTAAAGGTGAAAGAATCAGCAGTGATCAACGGCATGAGGATGGAGACGACAATGGAAACCACAGCATTAAAGACCCACGTATACCCACAGGACATATGGCCTGTAACTGAAAAAGTGGCATGATTATATTTAGATTGGAAAATATTCCGGAATAGTCCCCCATTAGGACTTCCGCGAGGGGACTGCCAGCGGGGAGGTTACCATGGGAAAAAGACTGGATAACCAACGAAAGGATAACGTTCTACGAGTCGGCGTGTGGAATTTCACAAGCTTGAACATGGTAGGGAAGCTAGAAAATACGAAAAGGGAGATGTAAAGACTAGATATATTGGGGGTAGGGGGGGGGGGGTAAAGTGAAATGGAAAGAAGAAGCATTTCTGGTCAGATGAGTGTAGGGTTATATCACCAGCAGCAGAAAATGGTATAACAGGAATAGGATTCGTTATGCATTGGAAGGTGGGACAGAGAGTGTGTTAAAACTGTTCAGTGATAGGGTTGTCCTTATCAGAGTCGACAGGAAACTAACACCTATAAAGATAGTTCAGGTATACGTGCCGACGTCACAAACTGAAGCTGATGAGACTGATATAGTATACGAGGATACTGAACCGGTAACGCAGTACGTAAAGGGAGACGAAAATTTAATAGTTGTAGGGGAAGGAGTAGCAGAAAGGGTCAGTGAGAATGTGGGCTTAGTACTAGTAACGCGAGAGGAGAAGGGCTAATTGAGCTCTGTGATAAACTTCAGCTAGTAATAGGAATACTCTACTCAAGAGGACTTACGATTAAAAAAAGTATTATGAAGTACTGTCAACAGAACAATGTTCGTTGCTAACCGATCAGTCGTCCGCCTCGGTAGGTGAGTGGTCAGCGCGACAGACTGTCATACTTAAGGGCCCGTGTTCGACTCCCGGCTGGGACGGAGATTTTCTCCTCTCTGGGACTGGGGGTTGTGTTGTCCTGACCATCATCAGTTCATCCGAGTTCATCGATGCACAAGTCGCCGAAGTGGCGTCAAATCGAGAGACGTGCACCCGGCGAACGGTCTACCCGACTGGAGGCCCTAGTCACACGACATTTACATTTACCGACCATTCGTCATTTTGTTATATAACTTGTTTTGGTCATGTATGTACGTCAACCATTTTTTTTTTTGACAGTTGAGCTTGCGCTTGAGAATGGGTATAAATCCGTAATCATGCTAGTGTGAAGTACATGAATAGTAATTTGTAGTTTTAAGGCTGAATTATGTTTCAAATCGGTTGCGTATGTAGCGGGAATGCCGTGATATCGCAGTTATACTTTCGAACTCGTGTACCCGCTCTGTTCTCTGAGTTGGCGGAATCTGCTTGAACCTGGCAACCGGCTCAGGTGACGAGTGGGTTGTGGCTCACCAATCTAGTCTACGGGCTCATGAGGACGGAGAGTTGGGAGATGAAGTCACAAGACATACTGGCGAGTTGAAGACGTAGCTCAATTTTTATCTCTATGGCTTGCCAGCGCATGGCACACTTTTTCCCACTTCGGCCATCTCTGACGATACTCGTTATAGCAATTTTTTACATTTGTCATCTTTATCTTCATTTTTAATGAAACGGTGGCTATAAAGTGTCAGCACGAGTAAAGACTTTTCGTTGTTATATTGTTTTTGAACAAGACAGACAATAAATGTTAGTACTGGACGTTGTGCCTCTTTGCGGTAACTTTGTTGCGGGATTTCCTCCGATGTGTTGTCGCCTAAGGAAAAAGTATCCTATTGTAAGAGCTTTGACGCACTCAGGGCTTACGTCTATATGTCATTTGTAGAGTGGGTCTCTCTACCGTCTCGTCCTCTTAATGCTTGATTACCATTGTTGGTGTTGTGGTCTTCAGTCCTGAGACTGGTTTCATGCAGCTCTCCATGCTACTCTATCCTGTGCAAGCTTCTTCATCTCCCAGTATCTACTGCAAGCTACATCCTTCTGAATCGGCTTAGTGTATTCATCTCTTGGTCTCTCTCTACGAATTTTACCCTCCACGCTGCCCTCCAGTACTAAATTGGTGATCCCTTGATGCCTCAGAACATGTCCTACCAACCGATCCCTTCTTTTAGTCAAGTTGTGCCACAAACTCCTCCCCAATTCTATTCAATACCTCCTCATTAGTTATGTGATCTACCCATCTAATCTTAAGCATTCTTCTGTAGCACCACATTTCGAAAGCTTCTATTCTCTTCTTGTCTAAACTATTTATCGTCCATGTTTCACTTCCATACATGGCTACACTCCATACAAATACTTTCAGAAACGATTTCCTGACACTTAAATTCCCTCGGCATCACCCGACTTAATTCGACTACATTCCATTATCCTCGTTTTGCTTTTGTTGATGTTCATCTTATATCCTCCTTTCAAGACACTGTCCACTCCGCTCAACTGCTCTTGCAAGTCCTTTGCTGTCTCTGACTGAATTACAATGGATACGGCGAACTTCAAAGTTTCATCTTATACGTACAAAAAATCACGTCGCGCCATGTGACATAAATGACACACTGTGTCTGGTTTTTCTCTTTGCATCGATCCGGAACAGACGACCAGGCGCAATCGCACGGGAACGCCGGAAACAGCGCCGCCTGCCTCCGGTGGGAGACGCGGAATGCGGAGGTCCGAGTGGTGTTTCGTGGCACCGGCGGTCGCAAACCGACGCTGACGCCGACTGCCCGGTCAATATTTCAATTACCGCGCGCTCTCGCTCTAATCTCCACCAATTTGCCGCCCCGACACGTTTATTGCCGTTTTGCTTTCATTATGACGAATGATCCACCGCTGCGCGGGAGGACGACTCGTCAGGCGCGGCCGGATGGTGTGCCCCTTCCCTCCCCCCACCCCCTACCGTAAATTGCGACACCGCTAATGGACTCGCTGCCCTCTTTCTACCCAGAATGGCTTCCGGCAAAACGTGCCGCACATTTTACGTTAGTTCTTGTTTTGTTCGAGAGCTGCTTTTGTTTCGCTGCCAGGCCGACGCGTAAAACAATGCAACCCCTCTCTGTGAACTCGGTGATTTTCAGTTATATTGATGTAGCCCAGATTGGGGGTCGCTGCACTCATTGGCTGACTGCCAAATATATAAGAGACAAAAGGCCAAGTACTGTTTTCCACACCAAGACAATATTTTGTTCATTCACTCCTCGGATGCGGCTAAATACTGACAAGTAGCAATATAAATGCAAACAAATTAGAGAACGGATACTCAAGATGATACAAAGAAATTGATAACGTAACAAGTTATCAACCATTAGCAATGGAATCTGATGTATGTCGTTAGTTCATCGAATTTATAACTGCCACAATGATTGCCAGCATGAAAAAATTTCAGATATCGAGAGCTGTAGGTGAGAGATCAAAATAGTTACTTTTCTCAGCTAGTACACACCATACTAATAGTAGAAACGTTGGAACCAACTAACAACTCACAGTTTGGCTGCAATAACGAGCCAGTATTTTGAGATAGATAGATCCTGAACGTATAAGACGATCAAGCTATCAATCTGCTGCTGACGATGAATTAATTCGTATTAGGCGTAATACATATTGGCACCGAAATATACTCAGAGTGTTAGTCAGGTTTTCAGTACAGTCAACTTTTGCTGTATTTATTGCGTGCCCTGGTTACCTTGTTCACAATATCTGCTTCCATGTGTTCCTATTATATTCATATTTCCTTTTGTTACACTGAAACATGCAGTTCTGTAACAATACGGAGTCTCACGGTTATTTCCGTAGTTGCTGATATGTATTAATGTGTGCTTTTGTCTATATGTTCTACTCGCCTGGCACATCATTGGTGTGTATCTGTGAGTGTAATGATGTATGGCGTAATCTAGTTATATATTTCGTGCTACTACTACGAGTCAACAGCAGCTAAGCCATTTAGAATATTTAACGACTTTCCAAATAAAATGTTTTCAAAACTGCGGATCGTAACACAATGGGAGATACGTCACCTCTAATATCCAACATATCTGGTTAATATAATTCGCTATGAAACTTGCAATCGTCACCACCTCTGACATTTACAGTGATGACTGTATTTTTTTTTTCTATTTACTTGACATGTTCCGAGGGACCATGTGAGACACAGATACTTGGACATGGAACGAGTCAGTATGTAGTTCACAGAATGCCTTTCAAAAAATTTATATCCAAAGAAACTAATAAAATACAAACTGGTAAGACAGTGTACAAATAAGTAACTTATCACATAGAAAAGTCTCAATGTGTGAAACGTCTGTACAGAATAGCTCACCTGTGCCACAAGGAAACCACTGAACTTCCAATATGTGTGAGTTGCCACCCAGTATTGTCTTTCTTTCCGGATGCCTACCGAAAATGAAACCTTCTGAATAGCACCCACTTTCCTGTACAACGCTTAATGAATTGTTATCGAAGTGCAGTTCTTTCCCCGTCACCTTTAAATCAACATCAAATCAAATATTCTCTCCAGAATCCGGCATCTACTCTTTTAAATCTCTTTATGGCTTCTTCTCTTTTGAGAAAAGATAAAGGTTATTTTCATCAAAGATAAAGCGACATCGTTAAAAATGTTTGTAAAGATGGACAGTATGGACATCGTACTGTTTTTAATGTTGTGGACAGAGTCAAGTTTGCTATAGTATCATGATCACAAGAATGCCAGCTAAATATATGTACGTTTCGAGTGGTTATTGTTAAAATATAGTTTTTTCACTGTGTGTAGTCATCTTTGAGTTAAAATTTTCAAGGTAACTGGGTTATGTAAGATTTAAAACTTTGAAATGTTCCTAGCATCTATACAAAATGATGTTAGTTGACTAGTATAAAGTAGCTTTTGATCACAGTCATTTCTGAGCAAACCTTTCTATATTTGCTTACTTGCTCCAGTCTGCGTCAGTTTGAACCTGCATACCGTATTTAAGAATTGGTCTCCATCTTCCATCATCTTCCTCCCATCCTACGTTTCCTAGATTAACTTTTCAGTGATGCCTCAGGATTTTTTATCAGTCGATCCCTTCGTTTATTGAAGTGTTGCCATAAAACTTCGTTCTTCCCAATTCGATTCTTGTAACTTATTCTGTCTACCTATCAGATCTTCACCATTCGTCTGAAGCATCACTTTTCAGAAGCTTTTATTCCGGTTTTTATGTGATTTTTATCATCCACCTTTCATATCAGTGCTCGGCTAAACTCCAGCCAATTTTAAAAACATACTTTGTAACACTTGAATTTGTATTGTCTGTCAATGAATTTATCTTTTACAGAAAATCTTTCCTAGCTTTTGTCTACTATTTCACCTGCCTAATTTCTGTAGTCGTCAGTTATTTTGTTGCCCAAATGGCAAATCTTATTAACAGCTTTAAGTATCTCTCTTCTTCGTGTAACTTCCACAGCATCGCCGGATTTAATTTGGCTACACTCGCCCATATTTACTTTCATTTATATGTGTTTTAAGACACGTTCCGTTCCATTTTACTAATCATCTAAGTTGTTAATCTTCTGTGAATAAATTCCAATGTCGCTGACGTAACTTAATTTTTTTTAATTCAACTTGAACTTTAATGCTTTTCCAAAACTCTACTTGGTTCCATTCAGTTGTTGCTCTAGGTACATACTGAATAACGTACATGACAGGCTAGCAGCATTTACCATTTCCTTCTCAGTAACTACTTCCATTTTGTAGCCTTTGACGTTTAGAACAACAGTCTGTTTTCTATAGAAATGAAATGAATGAGCGCGTAGCATTATTGGCTGGGAGGCCCCATCCTGGGACGTTCGTCAGCCGAGTGCAAGTCTTATTTAAGTCGACGCCACTTTGGGCGACATGCGTGCGGTGATAAGGATGAAATGATCATGAGGACAACACAACACCCAGTCCACGAGCGGAGAAAATCCCCAACCCGGCCGGCAATCGAACCTGGGCCCTCTGCATGGGACGCAAGCATGTTTTTTACTCCACTAAGCAGGCGGACTGTTTTCCATAGAAATTCCACGTAATGTTTCAACTCCTGTTTTTTCTGCAAAATAATGCTTCACACCAGTTTAGAGCGAGTATTATTTCCAAGTGAGTAAAGCTTCGTAACTCATCCTAAAATACTATGTGCTGAATCTGGTCGTCTGAGCAGAGGAAATCTACTCAATAATATTTTGTTTAAGTACGTGCTGAGGCTGGCCTTCTTTTTTTGAAATTTCTGCTTCAGTAAATTTGAATTTCCGAATTAGTTTTATCCTTATAGATCATTCACTAGTGCAAGTTGATTAACTCATATTTAAAACAAGTGCATATTTCAGGTAGGTGTGGCTCAGAGTACGCTGAAGATATATTTCGAAGTAGGATATGATTTCCATATATCGGTGTCATTAATTACCAATTATATAATTAGCTGTCAAAAACATGAATGAACAAAGGGTGATGTTATCCAGTTTGGCAAATTACTTTAAACCCTGACCATCCAACTATTTATTTTAAATTCTCAGTTCAGAACTGAGAACTGTTGTTGTATAATTATAGTGTATACACACGTCTATGCCAAGAGTTTAAAGTAACATAGACAGGATGGTCTTCCAGGAATTCTGTTTTACCTGAAAATTCGGAAAATTGGAAATTTGTGGTAAGTTCCTATGGGACCAAACTACTGAGGTCATCGTTTCCTATGCTTACACACTACTTGATCTAACTTAAACTAACTTACACTAAGGACAACATATACACCCATGCCCGAGGGAGGACTCTAACCTCCGACAGGGCGAGCTGCGCGAACCGAGGCAAGACGCCCTAGACCACGCAGCTACCCTGCGCGGCGTTTTAACTTACCTTAGCGCCACGTCATAAGGTAAGAAGTGATAAAATTGAATTCAAAGCTACAAAGAAATTCTCGATGGGATGCTGATATTCCAATGAATGCTTCCTCAAACTGTAGGGAACATCATTGTCTCGCTATGACGTGGAACGTTGTGGATACTGTAGAGCACAATGCATGTGGCTATCGTAATTTAAAATGACAGTGAAATAGTTATCTGTAGGTCTAATTTCAACGACATTTCCCTTATAACACCACACAGGACGTTCAGAGCAACATTTTTATCATTATTCTCAGTCGACAACAGCTTATGGGAACAGAGCCTGCCCAATAATTGCAAGTGGTCAGGCAATGAGGCTTTACAACAATTTTACCTTTTTCGTAATAGGTCTTCCGCAAGGTGCATCATCATTCGCTGAAAATTGCAAATTAAATTGTGGGAAATACAATTTTAATCAAATTTTGTGTGTGAAAATGAAGGTAAGCCCCTACATAATACATGCATATACTTGCTAACTTTGCTCCACTTTCAGGGGTACGATCTGATGTTGATTCTTTCACCCAAGACATCGTGGTTTTGAAAGGAAAGGAAATATTTTTCTGGAGTTGAGAGCAAGGAGGCAATTTGGTCATTTAACAGTAAATCTTGCAATGGACGTTTGGGGCTTGAAAGCCATATGCAGCTATTAGGGAAATGATAATCCCGAAGCACTTACTGGGAAATGAATGCTGGGCCCAAGATTCTTTAACGGTTACTGGCAATGTGTTCGGCCAACAGTATGTTAACATGACTTACCCGGAACTACTAGTTAGGCGCCTTTTGCAACACCAGAGGCTGAGGGTGCGGGAGAAACCTAGGTCACACAGGCAACACGACAGCGTCGTAAATCCCCCTTGTGAACAGGGATGGTGGCCATAAAAATTCGCGCGTTTCCATGTTCACCGTGGACAGTACACTATTGATGGCGCTATCAGGTAGTGCCATCCATTGGCCTGCAGAGGCTTTTGGGAAGCCTGAGGCCTTCGATACAATTTTAGAAGGAACGCAATATTTATGGCAGCTCCGAAACCATTTACAAATATGTTGGAACACAAAAGCACTTCTCTTGCTTTAGCCATGGCCCTTGGTCGCATATGCCATAATGGTCAGGAAGTCCTGACAATGATCTCCATGATAAACGTGTTGTTGAGTCTGGTGACTCAAAATACGTCTCCTCCTCTCTACGAGTGACTTTGAAAGTCAAGGACTGGCGGCTTCTTCTGAAAAGAGAAGATTATTGTCAACTTTTATTAGGATTGGTTGAGGGGTAGAGCAGATGAGGGGACACATGAAGCTCGTGGAGTCTTGTGATTGGTATGAAACCGTTGTGGGGTCACTGTGGGAGTGTTTTGTAGAGTTTGCCAAGGTTTTATGGAAGATGAGGAGAGGTGATAGTGTGACTTCTGATTCCGACAGCTGTCTGGAGTGGATTTTCTGATTCAGACTCGTCTGTGGAGGATTATGGTCTTGACTTTTGAGTAGGGACCACTTGAGACACTTGCCCTGAACGTGACTCTGCACTGGGATTGATTTTGACTGAGGAGCCTTGATTAGGGCTCAGCTCTAACAACGATTTAGACCTGAGTCATGTCGAACAACTCGCTGTGCTGAGGGTAATCTTATTCATAACAGGTCTGCTGCTTTGACGTTTGATCTCATTGTGAGCACTGCCGTATGAGTGAGTGTCACAAGCTGGTCTCTTCCGAGATTTTAGGGTTTCATTAAAGAGTAGTTGCGATCTGTCTGACAGATCGCTAACCGCGACTTTGCGTATTTTGCGCCAGTGATAGGGAGTTACATGCTCCACAGGTCGCTGCTCTGCAGGTTCTTGATCAAAGATTGACACCTGGGGCAGAACCGAATGTTAGAAAAAGTTATATTTTGTTGCTGCTCCGACTTGTTCGGGCAAACAAGATCGCCATCTCACCATTTGTTGTCAGCTACAGATATAAATACGTCAAGGTCTATTCAGTGTCAGATTACTCCAGGTTGCGTTAACCACATTTAAAACCAGAGTACATAGTTCAGTCAGGCAAATCTTAGTCTTTGCCAACCATGCGCCACACTGGGTTGTCAACTGTTTGTTGCACATTTGTGCTACCATTAGATTATGTTTACCTTTGTCATCAATTTCAAGATATATTTTTGTCCAGTTTTTGAACAATAAACTTATGTCATAATTTTTATAAAAGATCAGTCTCATGGGGATATATTTATTACCTATCAAGATTGGCAACAAATGACAGGTCCAACATTTCATTAGCACTATTTCAACATTCAGGTTAATTTAGAATCTAATAAATGCGATAATCACTAATGCAGGCTCACAACAACAAACATAGTTAAAGGGCAAAATCAGTTTAGTAGATGTATTGGACAGTTAGTCAGTTGCTGTTTTTGGTAGTTAATGTGATTTCTGTCACTGTGGTAACTCAGAATTGACTGTCGCTTTCCAAAACATACCGTATGTCCAGTATAATCAGCCGGCCGGAGTGGCGGTGCGGTTCTAGGCGCTACAGTCTGGAGCCGAGCGACCGCTGCAGTCGCAGGTTCGAATCCTGCTTCGGGCATGGATGTGTGTGATGTTCTTAGGTTAATTAGGTTTAATTAGTTCTAAGTTTTAGGTGACTGATGACCTCAGAAGTTAAGTTGCATAGTGCTCAGAGCCATTTCAACCACCTGAACCAGTATAATCTTGAAATATGGTGACCCTGCTAGGATCCTGAATTAATGGCACCTTTTATGACGGTCAGATGCGATTGCTGTTACTAGACTTATATTTCCCCTTGTTGAAATTCATTTGGTGCACTGAGGAAAATTAGTAAGAATTGCTTGTGCTAAATATCTTGATAACTTATGAATTTGCTATGTGTTGTTGACTTGTATTTTTCAAACATTTGCTCTTGTAATTTTCGTATCTCTTGTTGATTGTTCCTGACAGGGAAAGGCGTTGTGTTAACGTATTGGATGGCAGATTATCTGTGGCTATTGCATTTGTTGTAGATTAGGATTGTTTTCTTGAAATGCTTTGTCAGTGATTTAGAATTAGTGGCGCACCAGAGCAGATTTGAAGGTAGGACTGTGTGGCATTGCGATAATGAGCAATTTAAATCTCTCGGGAGTAGAAACCTGAATGCATTCCCACTAGAAGCAAATTAATTTGCTCCAAAGTAATTCGAATCTCGTCACAAATGGACCAATTTCAGATTAGCAGCACTGATCAAGAGAAAGTTGCGGAGAAATCTCAGTCGTATGTAGTAGCTGACCTTGCGGAGGCCCTCGATTATGTTTGGTTTGTGAGGCGCTCAACTGCGTGGTCATCAGCGCTCGTACAAAGTTCCATTTTTTTTCGTAGTCCAATTTTTTACACAGTCCAATAGAGCCACTGTCACGAATGATGATGATGAAATGATGAGGACAACACAAACACCCAGTCCCTAGGCAGAGAAAATCTCCTACTCGGGACCCCGTGATACAGAGGAAGCAATGCAAGCCACGACACCACGAGCTGTGGACGTGCTTCTATGGGAAAAACCGAACCCATATCCACTCATTGGATTGGAATTTACACCATCCTTTTTTTACAGTAGTTCAAAGGTTAAAATGTGGATACAGCATGTCAACACTGCTGTCAGTAACGACCTTTTGTGATTTCTTACCAAGTAGTAAATCTAAAATAGCAATAAAAAGAATTTTTACAGTTTCTGACACACAATTCAACAAAACCCGACATTTTAATTATACAGACTGGGCATATTATTAGTAAAACTGAACAGTTCAAATTTTTAGGTGTTCAGATAGGTAGTAAACTGTCGTGGAAAGTGCATGTTCAGGATCTTGTTCAAAGCCTTAATGCTGCCATTTTTACTATTAGAATGGTATTTGAAGTAAGTGATCGTTCGACACGAAGATTAGTCTGCTTTGGTTATTGTCATTCACTTGTGTCGTATGGTATTATTATTTTGTGGTAACTCTTCCCATTCTAAAAGGATATTTTTGGTTCAGAAATGGGCAGTTCGGGCAGTAAGTCGTGTAAGTTCGTTTCTTGTTAACAATATTAAATTATTACCAAGAATTAGCAGCTTTCACTCAGTTAAAACTTGACCGAAATCCAATCTGCATTTGGGTCGCATTTCCTGAACCGCTTTAAGGAAAGGTGTGCAGTATAACGCTGCATCCATTTTCAATAAGCTACCACAAGAATTAAGAAAACTTAGCACTAATCCATGCGCTTTCAAATCGAAACTGGGTCACTCGTTCTCTTCTCTTGAGGATTCCTTGAAAAATTGAGCTGATTCTTATGTTATATCGTTGATTGCGTTTACTTAGACTTATGGCTTGACTTTTTGTGTGTTCATAAGCATTTTATTTTTCTGTTATTACTTTTGTGTTGTAATTTAATGTACTGGCACGTTCCATGACCGTGGAGATTTGCTCCTAATTTGGTTCTTCGGAACTAGACGTATAAATAAATAAATGAGAACATACGTAAAGATATAACACTGAAAAGGGATTACAAAAGGAACGAAAATCCGATAGAAATACAAAAAAGATAAATAGGCAACATGTCACACAAAATAAACTAACTGTTAAGGAATACGAAAATACAACTAGCATTTCGCACTACCAATAAAAAAGTTACAGACCAAACCGAGATCAGGGGAAAGCGACGCCTTGTCTCTTCTAAGCCACTTATATGCTAAATTTCGTTTGACGACTGGAAAACTTTTTACATCAGACAGACAAGATGAAGGTCCAGTGCAAGATTTAAATGAGATACCAGAGATTGCTAAAGCAACCAGTCAAGTTTTTACCTACACTTAAAAAATAAAAATCACAGAGCGAATACAATCGATAACGCTTTGAAAATTCTACATGGGATGGAGAAAGATCAAATCACGAATATTTTGGAAGGACAAGAAACTTGTGCAAACACACATAGATATCCTAATGGCATTCTCAACTATCAGCCTAAGCTCAAACGTAAAAATTGTAGTAGAAATTATACTGAAGTTATTAAAAAAGAAAGGGGATGTACACAATACTATAAACCAAAAACAATAGACAACATTAAGGTCAAACATCCACAAAGTGCACTACATCTCTGCCAAAAATATTTCTGACTGCGTAAGATATAATTTACTTGTAAACATAAAACATCATTGAAACGAATTATCATTTTACAACTGCCAAAAAAGTAGCACGGAATTTCTATACAAAGTAAATACGTGACCTATGTGAAAACCGTAGCACATAAAAGAACTTATGTTCTAAGATAATTTATTGGCGTCACTTCATCTAGACGTACGTATAACGTAACATAAAATCTCATCGTACTATTACATAGATATAGAATAAAATGCTATCTAATGTCAACAGGAACTCTCGAAAATTTAATATATACCGAAACAAGCTTGTCGTGAACCTCTGTAATCAAAAATAAAGAAACAATTTGGATCTAATTTGATCAAATGAATAAAGAACATTTTAAACTAACATGATATTTACTATTAACAGAGTGATTAAGCTGCTTCATTATGATCTTCTTCTTAGCAAGGTAGGAAAGTTCAGCTTCCTGGATAGCCCAGCTCGCCACAAATAAATGCAGATGCGACAAGAAGTCAAATAGAAAGCATGCGACCATGTTACGCGAGTGGAACAGTACTGCACAAATGCTGAATAGGTTACTTAGCTAAACGCCATCAACTGGCGAATGAATGAGTTTAATATTACAAGTTCCGGAATAACCTGACATCAGACATCTGTGATATTTGGACGATGCTTAGCTCTATATAAAACTTTTATTTCGCTCACTATCCACGTAAGTTCACACTTGTTTTAATCTCTCGTGCACTATTTGACCGTTTCTGAACTTAAGTCTAACGTACTTAGGTAGTGACATCTTGTCACATCTATCTCCCACATTAGTTGGTGGCTGTTGTGCATGGATTTGATCTGGAAGTGGATCAACCAGTATTAGGTCAGGGCTGGCGGAGGGGGGGGGGGGGAGACCCTTCATCTCTGAAGGGGATCCACCTATTTTAGGTCTACGCTAGGGTCTGGGGACTGGGTCTAGAGTGGTAACTCATTAGCTCTTGGTATGGGGCCTAATATGGCTAGGTCTACAGGCACAGCAGCCCCAGTCTCTTACTTACACACACACACACACACACACACACACACACACACAAAGTGGCTCCATCCTCGATCTTTATATTTCATAAGCCTCAAGAGCTGAAAGTGTTATATATTATGCGGTAGACGAATGTCATCATGGGTTCCTCCACATTCCTAACATTCCTCAACTATTAGGGTATAAAATGAGATCAACTGGTGTACGTTCTGCTCTGGGGTTGTTACTGGAGAACTTTGATAATATAGTTACTGCACTGGTCAGGTAAATTACATCGAACATTATGCCTCCCTTAGCAAGAAGAGTTTAATCTTACTTATGCCCATTACAGAAACATTTTGTGACATCATTATGGAGATTGAAATTTGTGACGAAGTGGACTGAGAAGGGACAGGCTTCCATGTTAAAGTAGAAAATGTGCGGTGCGTTTAAAAATTATTGACATGCTACATTATCCAAGTTCATCTCTGTGAGATACAGCGTCATGGCGAAATTACATCGAGGCAGCAATAGGTATACTGAAAAAGAGTTAGCTAGGGAGCACCAGAACCCGTAAGAAATTACTTGGTTCCTTTTTTTACAGAATAAAGTGGAACTGACTGATATTGTACGGCTGCATCTACCGATGACCTGTATGCAGTGTTACAGCAGCTCTTGTAGATGACTATTACTTTACGGACCTCGCTGTAACACCAGGTTTTCATGGAATTTTCAACAAAAATGAGGTGTACGACTATCTAATACAAAACCGTGGCATTTGTGTGCCAGAATATTATCAAAGGAAAGCAAAGTGATTGTGAACAATGACAACAGAGTTTCTACAGACTTTTTAACTTGGATGAGACCCATTGTGGAGGTATGTAAACATTTTACACAATGAAACAGTAGTCCGCCAGGAAAAAAATTATGGTAAGTATCTTATTGATTAGTAATCAGAACGTCCTCGGCCCAGGTTTGATTCCTGGCACATCTTAAATTTTAAATAATAATCAGCATTGGCAGCCGAAGACTTCCAGGATAAGAATTCACCCTCATTCCACCAACGGCCTTGTCAAAGTTGGCGTAGGGGTGGACAGTGGTTCAGAGCACTCTCTCGCCCTTAGGGTGGGAAATTGTCGCTAAAGGCGGAAGAATCACCGATGGTCAACGCCATGAGGATGCATAAGGCAATGGAAATCACTTCATTAAAAATACATAGTATGTAGCCATAGAACACGTGGCCTGTAATTGAAAAAGTAGGAGTGCAGATGATCCCTCCGTTGGTGAAAGATTCCGGAGTAGCCCCCATTCAAAGGGGACTGCCCAGGGAGAGGTGACCACTAGAGAGAGATTGAATAACCGACGCAAAGATAATGTTCTACGAGTCGCGGTGTCGATTGTCAGAAGCTTGAACGCGGCAGAGAAGCTAGAAAATTTGAAAAAGGAAATGCAAATTCTCAATCTAGATAGAGTGGAGGAATGTGGAATGAAATGAAAACAAGGATTTTTGGTCAGAAGCGTATAGGGTACATCAGCAAAAATAGTATAATGGGAGAAGAATCCATTATGAATGGTAGGGTGGGACAGAGAGTATGATACTGCGAACAGTTCAGTGATAGGATTCTTGTCATCAGAATCGACAGCAAACCAACACCGCCAACGATAGTACCGGTATCCATGCCGACGTCACAATCCGAAAGCCGAAGATGATGAGATAGAAAAAGTGTATAAGGATATTGAACAGGTAATGCTGTACGTAAAGGAGATGAAAAATAGCCTTGGGGGAGTGGAATGAGGTTGTAGAGGAAGGAGTAGAAGATATGGTTAGGGAAGAATATGGGCTTGGTAATAGGAAGGAGAGAGGAGATAGACTAATTGAGTTCTGTGATAAATTGTAGTTAGTTGTAGAGAATACTCTACTCAAGAATCAAAAGAGGAAGACGTATGCTTGGAAAATGCCGGGAGATATGAGTAGGTTTTAGATTAGATCATAGGCAGACGGAGATTCCGAGGGCGTATAGTGTGCATGCGGGAGGCCGTGTGGACGTACCGCCGAATTGCTCAACACGTGGGGCGTGAGGTCTCCACAGTACATCGATGTTGTCGCCAGTGCTCGGCGGAAGGTGCACGTGCCCGTCGACCTGGGACCGGACCGCAGCGACGCACGGATGCACGCCAAGACCGTAGGATCCTACGCAGTGCCGTAGGGGACCGCACCGCCACTTCCCAGCAAATTAGGGACACTGTTGCTCCTGGGGTATCGGCGAGGACCATTCGCAACCGTCTCCATGAAGCTGGGCTACGGTCCCGCACACCGTTAGGCCGTCTTCCGCTCACGCCCCAACATCGTGCAGCCCGCCTCCAGTGGTGTCGCGACAGGCGTGAATGGAGGGACGAATGGAGACGTGTCGTCTTCAGCGATGAGAGTCGCTTCTGCCTTGGTGCCAATGATGGTCGTATGCGTGTTTGGCGCCGTGCAGGTGAGCGCCACAATCAGGACTGCATACGACCGAGGCACACAGGGCCAACACCCGGCATCATGGTGTGGGGAGCGATCTCCTACACTGGCCGTACACCACTGCTGATCGTCGAGGGGACACTGAATAGTGCACGGTACATCCAAACCGTCATCGAACCCATCGTTCTACCATTCCTAGACCGGCAAGGGAACTTGCTGTTCCAACAGGACAATGCACGTCCGCATGTATCCCGTGCCACCCAACGTGCTCTAGAAGGTGTAAGTCAACTACCCTGGCCAGCAAGATCTGCGGATCTGTCCCCCATTGAGCATGTTTGGGACTGGATGAAGCGTCGTCTCACGCGGTCTGCACGTCCAGCACGAACGCTGGTCCAACTGAGGCGCCAGGTGGAAATGGCATGGCAAGCCGTTCCACAGGACTACATCCAGCATCTCTACGATCGTCTCCATGGGAGAATAGCAGCCTGCATTGCTGCGAAAGGTGGATATACACTGTACTAGTGCCGACACTGTGCATGCTCTGTTGCCTGTGTCTATGTGCCTGTGGTTCTGTCAGTGTGATCATGTGATGTATCTGACCCCAGGAATGTGTCAACAAAGTTTCCACTTCCTGGGACAATGAATTCACGGTGTTCTTATTTCAGTTTCCAGGAGTGTAGATTTATATCACAATGTAGTAGTGCTAAAGAGTAAGTTGAAGTTTAAGAGAAGAATCGATAGCCAAAGAAGTACCTAGGACATGAAATGAAGAGATACGATTGAAGTTCCCTCAGGCTATATGTACTGCAATACGGGATAGCTCAGTAGGCAGTACAGTTGAAGATGAGTGGACATATGTGAAAAGTGCAGTCACGGAAAGGAAAGAAAAAGATAGGTACAAAGAAGGTAACTACGAAGAAACCATGGGTAACAGAACAAATACTTCAGCTGGTCAACGAAAGAAGGAAGTAAAAAAATGTTCAGGGAAATTCAGGAATGCAGAAATACAAGTCGATCAGAAAAGAAATAATTAGGAAGTGAAAGTAAGCTAAGAAAAAATGAATGCATTAAAACTGTGAAGAAATCGATGAAGAAATTGCTGTTGGAAGGGCTGACTCAGCATATAGGAGAGTGAAAACAACCTTTAGTGAAACTGAAATCTAGGGCGAGAACATTAAGAGTGCAATGAGCATTTCTCTTCTAAACGCAGAGGAGAGAGAAAATAGCTCATTCATCCAACCTGCTGATAACAAAAATATACAGAAGAATGGAAAAGAAAATGAGGATGTGTTACGAGGGCTGCTCAGGAAGTAATGCAGCGCAATTTTTTTTTAACCGAAAACATTACTATGAATGCGAAAAATTTCGTATGTATTATTTGGAATTTCCTGAGTGAGCACATCAAGTTTCCGTCACTTCCAACACATAGCGTAGCTTTAGGACAGTTTCCAAGTGGCATCTGTAGGTGATGTACGTTACAAGCAATATGCTCTCATTTGATTTTCTCACTGCAAAGGAAGAAACCGTGGGGAATATTCAAAAACGCTTGTGCAAAGGCTTTGAGCACTATGGGAGTTAACATCTGCGGTCATCAGTCCCCTAGAACTTAGAACTACTTAAACCTAACTAACCTAAGGACATCACACACATCCATGCCCAAGGCAGGATTCGACCCTGCGACCGTAGCAGTCCCGCGGTTACGGACTGAGCGCCTAGAACCGCTAGACCACCACGGCCGGCTCTTGTGCAAAGTGTATGGAGCATCTGCTGTTGGCAAAAGTGCAGTTAGTCGCTGGGTACGGAGGGTGAGGTCATCAGAAGCCGGTTCAGCGGAGATCTACTATTTGCAGCGGTCTGGGAGATTGTCCACTGTCGTCACATCTGACACGCATGATCTGGCTCCCTCGGACTTCCACTTGTTTCAACCATTAAAGGAGGCCATTCGTGCAAGATATTTTGAGGACGATGAGTAGGTGATTTACACTGTGAAGCGCTGGCTCTGCTACTAAGACAAGTATTGGCACTGACAGGGCATACACGACATTGTTTGGCGTTGCATGTAGGCTATAGAACGGGATGGAAATTACGTGCAGAAATAGGATGTGTAGAAAAATCAAAGTTTTTTCGTTTGTGTAATTCTCATTACGTTCAATAAAGAATTGTTGAAGAAAAAAATTGATGTTAATTACTGTCTTGGCAACCATCGGAGATGGCGATCAGTTTGGCTTTAAGAAAGGTAAAGATACAAGAGAGGCAATTCTGAGATTGCAGTTGATAATGGAAGCAAGACTAGAGAAGTATCAAGACACGCTCATAGGATTTGTCGACCTGGAAAAAGCATTCGACAATGTCAAATGGTGCTAGATGTTCGAAATCCTGAGGGAAATAGGGGTAAGCTGAAGGGAGAGACGGTATTGTTGTAAAGCATGTACAAGAGGCAAGAGAGAATAATGTGAGTTGAAGTTTAAGAACGAATTGCTCGGATTAAAAAGGATGTAAGACAGATGTAGTCTTTCGCCTCTACTATTCAATGTATTCATCGAAGAAGCGTTGATGTAAATAACAGAAAGAAGAATTACATGATCTGCTCAGTAGAATAAGCAGTTTGATGAGTGCAGAATATGGACTGAGAGTAAATCGAAGAAAGACGAAAATAATGAGGAGTAGCAGAAAGAAGAAGAGCGAAAAACTTAATGTCAGGCTTGATGGTCTCGAAGTAGATGAAGTTAAGAAATTCTACTACCTAGGCAGCCAAATAAAAAATGACGGATGGAGCCAGAGTGACATCAAAAGCAGACTAACACTGACAAAAAGGGAATTCGTGGCCAAGTGAATGCCTCTAATATCAAACATAGGTCTCAAGTCGAGGGGGAAATTTCTGAGAATGTATGTTTGGAGCACAGCATTATATGATAGTGAAACGTGGTCTGTGGGAAAATCGAAAAGAAGAGAATGTAAACATTTGAGGTGTGGCGCTAGAGAAGAACGTTGCAAAATTAATTGTTTATAATGGCATTGATGTGTAGCACTGGCTAAATTGTTAATTAAACGTGATGTCACCTTAGACTCACACTGAATTGTGGTGTGTTTAAGTGTTAATAATGGGATGTGAGGCCCTGCCGGTAGCAGCATTAACTTCCAGTAACATCTGGCAGTGGTGTGGAGCAACAAGCAGTAACAGGGGGCCCATGATATAAAATAGTGGAGGGGGAGATGAGGGTGGTGCGCGATATGTAAGATTGGGGATGAAGTGGTGAAGCAGTAAGGGGGTGTCAAATTTGTTTGAATATTAACTGAGTTAAAATTCGTTTAAAATATATAAATTTTAAGAGACATGAATATGGAGAGGATGGAAGCCACAACCTTCCAGTCCCAAAACTGTTTTTAACTTAAGAGAATTGGGTAACCTTGTGAAGTCATAGATTATGGCTTTTGACTCGTTAGGACCATTAACCATATATGTCAGTGGGGACTGGAATGGGAGGGCGGGGGGTTTGGGTACTTCGAGCATAACACTGGACACACAGTACATTGAGAACGAAGGAAGTAGACCGTTCTTAAGTTTGAGCCACGCTGAATCACACAAATTTTGTTTTAGCTTTTATGTGAGCACACATTAGTTATGTTGTATGAGAATGGGCACTTTTCTGCTCATCAGATCAAGTTGTTCTGGTCTTCTCGGGTTTTCGCCCGATGCCAAGGAACCTGGCGGAATTTTCTGCCTTTTTCTTGTCTGCTATTTCAACTTGCGTTACTCCTGCGTCATTCATAATCTTCCAAGGTGTAACGATTAAGTTCACTGTTTCAATTTCAGGTTTATTGCAATAGTCGTGCAACACGCCAACCTCTCCTTAAATGGTATGTTTTATTCCTTTAACGTGCCAGTAAAATATTAATGAATTATTTCGTGTCTGAATAAATGGTGGCATACGTTATAATTTATTTACTTCGTCTTTGTCTGTATGCACCTAAAGATTTCCTGATTACTCTTCTTCCTCTCTTCTGCACTTTGTCAATATGTGTTTAAAATCAGTATTTGGGCTCCATAAAGAAAACCTGGTTCGACGATTGTGTTGTAGTGTTTCAGTTTTGCGTATTTTCAGATTTATTTTACTTTATTCATGCACCAACGGCCTTGCCGCAGTGGTAACATGGGTTCCCGTCAGATCACCGAAGTTAAGCACTCACGGGCTGGGGTAGCACCTGGATGGTTGGCCATTCGATCTGCCTAGCGTTGTTGGCAAGTGGGATGTACTCAGCCCTTGTGAGGCAAACTGAGGAGCTACTTGATTGAGAAGTAGCGGCTCCGGTCTCGTAAACTGACATACGGAAGGGGAGAGCGATATGCTCAACACTTGACCCTCCACATCAGCATCCAGTGACTACTGTGACCTGATGATGACACGGCGGCCGGTCGGAGCCAGTGGGCCTTCATGGCCTATTCCGACGGATTTTAGTTTTTAATTTGTTTTGTTTTATACATACCTTTTATAAGTATGAAGGCTGTTTCTATTCTGTGGTACCGAATTTCGTAACTAATCATTTCTGAGCAACTTTCCTGAACGTTTCCCCAAAATATTTGGACTGAACAAAGCTTTCGATTTACCTGTATATAGTTTATTGAATTTTGGGTACTAGCCTGTTGCCAGACAATCAATTTGATTTTTTTTCAAATGATATTTGCTGACATTAAAAACAACCCATAAAGGTTGAACCTAATTACCAGTCGTCTTCTCGTATGTAGTGCGATGTGTCTCATGGTAAGAGTTTCAGTTCCAGAAGCCCAGTCAACTACAATCAACGCTATGTTCGAAGCGTATTTCTTTCTCTTCTTTTCTTTTTCTTAAATTTTTCCTTCGCCAAAATAAATTGAGCATCAAATGAACCAGTACTCATCAAATGTCGCGAAGGAATTGTACAGTGGGGTACCAGGTGATGCAGTAGTCCAATAAAACATGAAACTTCTCGTACAGAAAGACTTGAGATTTTTGAAATCCATTTTAGGACTAACAAGAAGCAATATTTTCTTACCATGCCATTTTCGTAGGGTGTTTGCTAGAAAGCTGGAGCTATCTATTCTGTTGCACAACAGATACCCTGATACCATTCAACACATAATGTTTACGCTATTGGCTTGAAGACGAATGAAGTAGCAATATTGAATCCTTTGGTGAATATTGCAGCTCTGATAGAAATAAATTGTCACAGGAAAGTTGCAAGTCTCCTGCTTTCTTTATACATTAAGTTTTTATGCAAGTAAGAATCCAAAAATACGCCTTTATCTATATAAATTGTAGACACATGTATACTATCTCGCTAGAATTTTTAAATGAGCAGGACAAAAGAATAAGATTAGTTTCCTTTGTGTGTCTTAACAATAACGTACATCAGCATCTGGTGTACTCTACAAGTGTATTAAGTTGTGATAAGCTTATGGCGTGGGCATCATAACGCGTAAAAATCCCAGTTACTGGCAGTTATTTGATAAACTAACTTTCTTATTTAGAAAGCTGAAGTTTAATGACACAAAGCAGTCACATCACATGAAAGTGATGAGCAGGCAGATCTCCCTGCATCTCCAACTGCTGATTTGCCTGCTGGACTGTAAAACACGGAAAGGAATAGACGAAGTTATTCTGCTGACGTATAGATTGATTATACAAATGGCTCTGGAAAATTGGTACATCTGCTAAAGGCAGAAAATTTTCTGTATTCCTTGAAACAGCTAGAATCCGTTTTGAAGATCGTTTCTGAGTCGTATGGTGTAATAGAATCTTAATTCAATGTCAAGGGATCAGGAGTAGGCTTTAGAATCTTTGATCAAGAAAAGGTAACTGAAACGTGGGACTTGGGAAAATTAGGAGAAGGTATGGTCGGGGCCTCATCAGTTACAGTTAGTTTCACAGTAAACACATACACTTTATTTGAAGAAAAAACTTTCAACAATTTTTAAAAGATTTTACTACAGTGACGACTGAAGGCCTTACTAAGAAAGAAAAAAAAATAATCTGCTGATGGCCACAAACAACTTTACAATACTCAACAGCTGAAGACCTGAATTACAAGCGAGGAAGGCGGTTACACATTAAAAAATACTAAGACATTTTCTTCTTAAGTAATGAAAAACTAACAAGTTATAGTAACGGTTGAAGGCCTTATTAAGAAGGAATTTGCATAATTATTTGTCACCTGAAGGCCACAAGCAATGTTACACACAATCAGTGGCTGAAGGCCGGATTAAGAAAAAATTCAACATTATTCGTCGCCTGAAGGTCACAAGCAATTTCAGAATACTCAACGGCTGAAGGCCTGAATTACAAGTAAGGAGGCAATTGTATGTTAAAAAAACTACTAAAACCTTTTTAAACAATCTTAACAAACTGCAACATGCTAAGGTGACGGCTGAAGGCCTTATTAGAGCAGAATTGAAAATTATTTGTCGCCTGAAAGCCAAAAGTAGTTTTACAAACAATTAACGGCTGAAGGCCTGAACTACAAGTGAGGAAGGCAATTATACATTATAACATTGGGGTATATTTTAAACAATTAAAACCACTTGGCTAAGTAAGATGGAGTGATCCACAGACAGTGCTCCCTGAATCGACCTGAGGAAGGTGACTACAGCTGTGTAAGCGGTGAGACAGGCAGCCAAGAATAATGATCACCTATGGAGGGCAACTCAAACTAGAGATGATTTATACGCTGATCAACCTTCTTAGCAAATCCACCTAACGCCAGATAGCCAGTACAATGATGGAATAATACAGGCGAGAGCGAAGTGACAGGCCGCACTGTGTCTCCAGAATCCGGTGTTTAAAACACCAAATAGCAGAAGTATCCACTATAACCCAGGTAGCAAGGTAAACAATTATTCATACACCAATCAAGGAAGCTGTCAAATTACACACCATGCAGGACAGCATAGGAAAGAAGAGGGAACATACACTGCCGCAATATACGCTAATCTCCAAGGCAGGTAACTGGGGCGTTAGCGGCCACTAGGCAGTAAGATACCGCTGGTTGCACTTCAGCATTAATAACACTAAATCCAAACTAACATCAAGCAGTAGAAGGCGTCTGCCAACCTGACAGACCCCACTTGTTGCGGTTGGTCACACCGACCCTAGGAGCAGCAACACGCAAACAAAAGAGAGATCACAAACAATAGAGATTTCACCACTGGGTAAGGTTCACTCAACTTCAAACATTCTGGGTTCGGTCGTCGGCTATGGCCCCTCAGTTTCGACAGTGCCGTCAACAGTCCCGGCCTGCCCTCGTGCTGCGGACCTCCACGCTCCTCTGTCCGAAGCCGACCTGCCTGACACACACGACAACCTGGAAATACTAGCTGTGGCACCAAAGATAGTACCGCAGTACTGGCTATTGATAACAGCTGTTGTTGCCACTCGTGGACAAACAATACTAGCAAACCCAGTGGTGTCATTAACATAAGAAGGAAACGAGACGCCACTAACGCTATTAGAAGACACCCGCCTTGACCACCAACCCGGGAGGTAGGGGGGTAACCCAACTCATAGCCTAACCAAACTTAACTGCACTAAGATGGACCCGGTATTGCCTACCGGTGCAGTTGTCCTTAACCAGAAGATTAACTGGGCCCAAAATACGCATAATAGTACAGGGTCCCAGGAAACGGGGAGTGAATTTACCAAGATTTCCAAAACGCACCTCCCTTAGGGGAAAATTACTGACATACACCTGGTCTCCTGGCTTACCCGTAAAGACCCATCGATTATGGTTCTAAAGTTCAGCTTGTTTGTTGTGGGCCTTGAGAATATTGCGCCTGGCAAGATTCCAGTTTTCTTTGACGATTTGCGGGGTAATATCCACAGGAATTAGATCTAGAATTCCCCATAAGTTCGAAAGGGGGGAATTAACAGATTAAGCAAAGATCAAGGCGACCAGAGTAGCCTTCAAAGCCTCATGGTTGCCAGTATTGAAGGCGAAGCTAAGCCAAGAGAGACTAGAATCCCACTTACTAGGCGTCTTCTGATGGAAAATAATCAATGCGGATTTGAGATTACGATTGACCCTCTCCGCAATGGAACCCTGCGGGTAGTATGGCGTGGCAGTAACGTCGTTGACACCGTTTTGAAAACAGAAGGGTTTGGAGGGAGCCGAAAGAAAGGCCGGCGCATTATCACTAACGATTTGCTTAGGGGGCCCAAAAACACTAAAAACGTTAGTTAAATGCAAGATAGTGGTAGCAGCAGTTACGTTACGACTCGGAAGAAACCAGGTAAACCTCGAAAACGTGTCAATAATAACGAGTACATACCGATGGCCTCTCTTGGTTCGAGGTAAGGAGCCCCCATAATCGACATAGAGTTTGTTCATGGGGCAGGATTCGCGCTCAGAAATCAAGAAACCCTGCTTAAAAGCGTTCTTAGGTTTGGCCACACGACATAACCGATACCGAGGAACCATCTCTCTAACGTCTTGGTCCATAGATGGCCAAGTCAGATGTTCCTTAATTTTCTGCAAGGTCTTATAGGTTCCTAAGTGCCCGCCGATCAACGAATTGAGAAAGTAAAGGAAAACGGGGCATACCAGGATGGCTGACAGACAAATTTTCAACTGCTTGGCACATCGCACCTGTTTACACAAAATGCTCTTCCTGATCACGTATCCATCCAAACGTTTCTGAGCCGATAGGTGTTCCTTAACCGGTCCCCAAGAGGGGTCCTGATTCTGATAGTCGGCAACGTCACCAAACAAATGAGGGATCTCGCCGAACACAACACAACTAAGATCCCTTGCTCCGTATCTTGGACGCACTCACTAGGTGGATGTTCAGTGAACATACGGCTGAGGACGTCCGCAAGCACATTCTCAGTCAACTTTATATGTTTAACCTCGAATTGAAACTCTGAAATGCGTACTGCCCACCTGGCGATACGGCCAATTTTACTCGGCCTGGATAATACCCAGCTTAATGCTTGATTGTTGGTTTCTAGCTGAAACACTCTATGCTCAAGGTAAAAGCGATACTTCTCCAGTGCGAATAAGACGGCCAATGCTGCACACTCGTAAACAGAATATCTGGGATCGACATCGGTTAACCCGCGACGCATACGCTAACGGCTGCCTTTGGCCTTAGAACTTCTGGAGGAGGATGGCGGAAATTCCCGCAGTAGATGCGTCTGCTTGTACAATGAATTTTTTATTGAAATCCGGCACTCCGAGAACCGGAGGACTGACTATAGCTGCCTTAATGTGCTCAAACGCGGCTTCTTGGGCAGGTCCCCATTCAAAACGCTCTCCTTACCGGCGCAATTCATTTAACGGAGTCGCTAACTGAGCAAAATTAGGGACAAAATGACTAAACAAATTCGACATGCCTATCAACCTGGCGATCCCACGTTCATCAGTAAGCGGCGGGAGAGCTCTCAATGACTTAGTCCGCTCCTGGTCAATGCGTATACTCTGGCCTGATACTAGGTGGCCTAAGAAAGATACCTGCTGCCTGGCCGAAGTAAACTTACTGGGTTTAATAGTTAAACCGGTTCCTTGCAATCTAGAAAAGGCTTGCTGAATGTGATCCAAATGCCCCTGGAACGATAGGGTTATAAATTACTAAGTCGTCCAAATAATTATAAACAGAAACTAATTTCAAGTCCCCAAAAATATTATCCAGAAAACGAGTCAGAACGGCTGCGCCAGTGGCCAAACCAAAGGGAACCCTGTTAAACTCAAACAGATTCCAATCAGTACAAAAGCAGCAACATGCCTACATTCTTTGGCTAATGGAATCTTGATTCAAATCGAGCACAGTACCAATTAGCGCCGGCGAACCAACTAAAAGAGTTATGAAGATCAGGTAGAGGAACTGATTCAAGGACAACCTTGGTGTTCAGGCGCCGGTAGTCAACAACAGGCCTAAAATCTCGCCCCTGATCCTTAGGAACAAGGAAAATAGTGGAGGTATAAGCAGATGTGGAAGGCCTAATAACTCCTTGCTCAAGCATTTTAGATATCTTTGCTCTTAGTATCTTCATCTTAGGCTGTGAGAGACGATATGGGGACTGCCTGACTGGGATACCGTCAGATAGACGAATATGGTAGTTAAGAACACTAGTAACCCCCAGTCTATCACAGAGAAGCTCAGGGAACCTCACCAACAAATCACCTAATTCAGAGGCCTGCTGTGACGACAGATGTCTGAGATCAAACTTATTAACATTAGTATCAACAGCCAGCATACCGGCATTTCGATGCACCGTACGTCCAGCACATTCACAAAACCCAAACTTCTGAGCAGAAGCGAACTTAAAGAAGAAGGTGTACCCGGAATAAACCAAAACAACACCAGTTTTATCGATAAAATCACACCCCAAAATCAAATTAACTGGGAGCTTCTTAACCAAAGCCTAAGACAAGCGCCAGGAAAAATCCCAAACCGAGATACTCCCTCAGACCCAACCATGCAAGGCAACACCTGGCCACTGGCAGCCCGACGTCTCTACACCGGATAAGGGACCTACCGAAGTCTCGCAAGATGACCAAATTCAAGAAACCATTCCAAGCTCAACAACGAAAAGGAACTTCCAGAATCCAAAAGGGCACAAATAGGTTCACGACCTACCAGAGAGCTAATATAAGCAAAGGTGGCGATGATGGGTCGGCGACACGGGTACACGAATGTTTAAAGGCGCGATCCCGAAGTCGCTGCCCAGCCCGGCGTCATTTATTGGCTCTGGTCGCGCGCGGTTGATTGCAAGAACTAACTAAATGACCTATCTGACCACACCTGAAAGAATGCCGAGGTTCTCTTTTGGCAGTCTCAGCCGAAGTAGATAAATCTGAGTTTTCCTTGATAATGCCCACTGAATGAACCTTATCCTTAGGGCATGCATCGTCAGCGAGTGGTAACGCAGATATCGCTACAACGGCGGCACGAAGTTCTTCCTATGTTGAAGGACGGTCACGTAAAACAAAGTGCGACTTATCCGCCGCCCACATTCCCCTCAGGACAATAGAAACCAAATCCCGTTCTGGCAAATCGACCAACAAGGCCAAGGAGGATGTCTTCACTCTGTCCACATATTAATGTAACTCCTCTTTATCTTGTTGCATCTGCCAAATATAGCGACACCCGAGCTGCTTGCGAACCCCCATGGCCAATCTTTCGTTAATTACAAGCTCCCTCAATTGCTGCAAAGAAAACCCCTCTGCCATGACTCGGGATACGAGGGTCCTCAATTCGCTTCTAGCTAATTGATACAATAGCGACAAAACTACTTGATGTGAAATGCCAAAGGCAGCAGCGTGTTGCTCAAGGCGAACTAGTAACCATAATAAGCTTTCAGTTTGCTAGAGTCGATCTATAACTAATGCCGTGATGTCTCGAAGGAGGTGCACCAAAGGATTAGGCAATTTAGCAAACACTGTGCCTAACTTCACGGAAGACACAAGAGCATCACTCCCGGGCTGGATCTTGCGCCCCCCCCCCCCCCCCCTGGAGATAGTGTGTTCCACTCCTCAGTCCTTTACCCTTCAAGTTCCAAACATGTAAGCTTAAACTGCAATCCATTAACCAAGGACCCCAACTCGACGGTTAACTTCTTATGATGATCCTCCAACCTTAATGCCCCCAAATCCGCTATCTGGTTGGTTAAATACATTAAATGAGCCCACACCCTGTCTAACTGATTGCTACTAGGTTGAGTGCCCTCCAAAAAGCCTATGGTGTCCTCAGCGCTCCTAATGTCCTTAAACAAAAACTCAATGGCTGCTTCTGTCTTACCCACAACATCCGGCGGGCCGCCAACAGGCTGAAGAACGGTAGTACGCAAACGGGCTGCTAAGTGCGGAACACTACCCTCAATAGGCTGGTGCCTTAGCGCCAGCTCATAAATGAGGTGGTTCTCCTCAACAGGCTGATCCCGGGGCACTACCTGACCGCCATTATAACTGGTTACCTAAAACAACCAAATACCAAAAACAATTACCGTGTATCATTGACAGAATTCCAATTGAACCAATGGTTACTGAATTGGCAATATCAGAATCTTAACCTCGCTCTGCTACCGGTTGTGATCTGGTAGTCAGGGAGAGGCAGGATAAGGCGATGACTGAGTATGGGGCTGTATCAGTTACTGTTAGGTGCACAGTAAACATGTACAATTTATTTGAAGAAAACTTTCAACGATCATTTTAAAAGGCTGTGTAGGAGTCAACTTTTTAAAATTAGCAGCATATTTCGATGGAAGTTAAACACGATTAACCAGCTTAAAGCACACTGTACATTGTAGCTGATGTCTGGTTTAATGTGTGGAAGTACCGGGTGATCAAAAAGTCAGTATAAATTTGAAAACTTCATAAACCATGGAATACTGTAGATAGAGAGGTAAAAATTGACACACATGCTTGGAATGATATGGGGTTTTATTAGAACAAAAAAAAAACAAAGTTCACAAAATGTCCGACAGATGGCGCTGGACAGCAAAATGTCAGTGACTGAGCATGACAATCGTGTATAAAAGGAGCTGTAATGAGAGAGAGAATCTTCCTCTACACCTCCCGTAAACTCGATCCTCCTCACCCGCTTGTCTCTCCCATACTCTCCCACACCCAACCTGCTGCCGCGCCTGTATTTCCATGTCCCACCTGCTCTCCATCTCTCCACTCTCCTTACCCTCTCCCAAGGTGGCTTCCACTAGCTCCCCCTGCCTGATGATGCCCTCCTCCCCTCCATCTACCCCTCCTACCAACTTTGATACTCCCCTCCCTCTTCCTGTGTTTGTCCCTATGGGCACCCTCTCTCCCTTCTCTCCCCCTTCCGTCCCTCCACCCCTTTTACCCCCCTCCTACCCCTACCCCCATACCTTCATTCCTCCTACCATCTCCTCTGCCATTGGCATCTTTGCTCTCCCCTCTCCCTCTCCCATCACCTTCTTCGCCTCTTGGCAGGTCCCTGGACTCGCACATGTTCAGTGGACATTCGCGCGCCGGAGATCATCGCCATCAGTTTCTCGTGTGTGCCATCATGTTTGTGATTTAGTGTTTTTCGCCGCCACGCTTCTTCGTTCACTTGTTCCATCTCAGACATCAATGTTTGTGCGCAGTGCCGACAGTTCTTCGTGTTTTTCGTCGAGTGTGAACGGCTTTGTGTTTTTTAATTTTTTGTATCTACTGTGTTTTTAACCACCAATCTGTTACTTTCTGTCTTCCTTGTCTCATTTATTGTAATGCTTGTGGATGAAGAGCGGAGTAGATTTGTCCGCTGCCAGCCCACCTTTGTATGAGGTGAAAAATAACAATAAAGAAAAAAAAGAGAGAGAATCAGATGCGCCAGCAGTCGCAGCATGTTGACGTTACCTGAAAAGGCGCGTTTAGTGATGCTGTATTATCATAATGGGGAATGTGTTAGTTCAGCGTTAAGATCCTATCGCCATAGGAACGGGACTCGAAAGGGTATAGGTCCGTAGGGAAATGCAGCTGTGACGAGAATGATTTCGAAGCTGGAAGCCACAGCTTGTTTAGACGATAGACCCTGTAGTGGCCGACCGAGCACAAGGCGTAATGCTGCTGAGACAGTTCAGGACGAAATGGAGACTGTAGCGGGTTCATATATGCACGGGGAAGTCGGCGCTCGTGCAGTCGCACGTCGCACCGGCATTCCATACACTACTGTTTAGTTGGCACTTAGGCGTACCCTACGATGCTATCCGTACAACATCCATCGGCATCATAAACTGTTACCTGGCGATTTAGTGAAGCGGAGGGCATTTGCGGTGTGGGTGTTTCAAAAGATGGCGGAAGATGACGATTGGTTGAGTATCGTGTTGCGGACCGACGAGGCTCATTTCGCGTTCCGAGGGTCTGTCAACGCCTACAACTGCAGAATTTGGGCTACCGAAAACCCTAGAACTGTCGTGGAAACTCCATTGCACGACGGAAAAGTCACCTTATTGGTTGGATTTACCACATCTACCGTTATCAGGCCTTTTTTCTTCGAGGAAATGCGTGATTCTGGTTTTGTAACTGCTACCGTGACGGGTGAGAGGTACGCTGATATGTTACAGAATATCATCATCTCCAGCCTGGCTGATAAACACCTGCTGGAACGTACGATGTTTATGCTGGATGGCGCTCCACTCCATATTGCTAGATGCGTGAAAGATCTCTTGCGCGCATTGTTTGGTGATGATCGTGTGCTCAGCCGCCACTTTCGTCATGCTTGGCCTCCCAGGTCACCAGACCTCAGTCCGTGCGTTTATTGGCTTTGGGGTTAGTCGCAAGTGCATCGTGATCGACCGACATCTCTAGGGATGCTGAAAGACAACATCCGACGCCAATGCCTCACCATAACTCCGGACATGCTTTACAGTGCTGTTCACAACATTATTCGTCTACTACAGCTACTGTTGAGGAATGAGGGTAGACATATTGAGCATTTTCAGTAAAGAACATCATCTTTGCTTTGTCTTACTTTGTTATGCTAATTATTGCTATTCTGATCAGATGAAGCGCCATCTGTCGGACATTTTTTGAACTTTGGTATTTTTTTGGTTCTAATAAAACCCAATCTAATTCCCAGCATGTGTGTCAATTTCTACCTCTCTATCTACATTATTCCGTGATTTATTCAGTTTTCAAATTTATACTGACTTTTTGATCACCTGGTATATAAATAAACTGTCAAAAGTTGACTGTTCTACTATAGTTCGTTCTGTATAAAAAGCGCACCCTGCTGTGACAGGGAAGAGAAGGGAATCAGGGGGAAAATTCTCTACTCGGAGCACTAAAAAGGTTAGAATGTTCCTCTTCCAAAGCCGCTGTCAGAAAACTGTGGAGCCAGCTGTCTCAATCCTCCTGCCGCGTTTCTCACCAAAAATTGTGGCATGTGAACACATTCGCGATTTTTTATGCTGAAAGAGAGCAACACAGAGACAGTGACGGTGGAAAGGAGAGGAGAGAGTGGCAATGTGAGAGAGAGGAGAGAGCTGGTGGGAGAGAAAAAGTGGCAGTGAAAGAGAATGATAAATGGACGAAGACAGTACCAGTGGACTCAGAGAGAAAATGTATCCTGCGACGGTCAGGAGGAGGCAGTGGCACTTCAGAAGAGAGAGAGGTGATTTGAGATAGAAGCAGTTGGAGTAAAAGAGAGAGGTGACAGTGGAAATGAAAAGTACGGATGAGTAGAGACCATACATGTGCTTAATGTGGGGGGGGGGGGTTCTAGCCCTCTCAGACCGGCTAACTTTTAACACTTAGTTGGAGCGAAGAACGCATTTGAAACCAATATTTTAAACACGTCGGTATAGGAGAAAATGTAAGTTAGATCCTCCAGAATGGTGGAGACCGAGGCAGTGGGAAACCAGGAGAAAACGAGAGAAGGAGACATAGTGGAATGTCCTATAAATCAATGAGAGAGAAAGGAGACAGTGAGAGATAACATATATAGACAGTAGCAGTGAGAGGGAGACACTAAGAGACGGTGTAAAAGGAGTCAGAATGTTCTGTGTCAAAAGAGCGCGAATATGTTCGCATGCCAATCTTTTTGCTGAAGAAGGGGAATGAGGATCGAGGAAGCTGATTCCACACTTCCGTCAGTCTTTTACAGAGGAACGTATTCGTTTTTTTGTGCTTATTGCAATAATACAAAATGCGTGGATGATGTAAAATACTTATGTTTGTTTTCCATCCATACGGAATGGTAGAAAGTCTGGTATGGCAGATTATTTTCGAGTTCAATTAATTTAAGAGGTTACATTCTTTTGTTTGCTGGTTGTTGGTTGATTTGGAGAAGGTGACAAAACAGCGAGGTCATCGGTCCCAATTAATTAGGGAAGGATAGGGAAGGAAGTCGGCCGTGCTCTTTCAAAGGAACCATCTCGGCATTTGCTTTAAGCGATCTAGGAAGATCACGGAAAATCTAAATCAGAATGGCCGGACTCGGGTTTGAACCGTCGTCCTCTCGAATGCAAGTCCACTGTGCAACACACTGCCCCAACTCACTCGGTCTTTTGTTTACCTTGCGTTTAACACCGGCAACCGTTAACTCCGCATCAGCACTGCCTTCACCTTCTCCCCCACTATTATACTACACTCTGGGAAAGTAGTTCAGTTCAGGTGCCAAACAGAATTACAATTACAAAATTCTTACAGCCACGTACTACTGATTTTGGGAGGACTACGCGGGACAGCAGCATAAAAACTCTTGTATTACTCTTGGCTGCATAATTCAGAGGCAACCCCATTCCTTTCCTGTGTCAGTCTTTCGCAGTATTTACTTAATGTAATTACGGAATACAAGCCGGCCGGGGAGGCCGAGCGGTTCTAGGCGCTACATGCTGGATTCGCGAGACCGCTACGGTCGCAGGTTCGAATCCTGCCTCGGGCATGGATGTGTGTGATGTCCTTAGGTTAGTTAGGTTTAAGTAGTTCTACGTTCTGGGGGAATGATGACCTCAGAAGTTAAATCCCATAGTGCTCAGAGCTATTTGAACCATTTTTGAACAGAATACAAAAGGAAGAATGAAGTTGCGAAGATACTCCTAGCTGCTATATTAACGATAAGCGCTACGCTATTGGTACTAAAGATGTTCTCAGAACGTTTACGAAAATATTACGTCTGTTGCCATGTAACACGGCGCCGAACCATCTGCGTTACTGGACGCTGACATCGGGTTATGTACCAGTTATATCGTTTTAGAAATATTAGGATCATTCCAAGATTTATTGTGGTGTTAAGAGCCCGTTATGTTCCATCACGTAGAAGCCACAATGTTGAAGAGTGCGAAGAAAAGTGAAAAATAGGCAAATCACTTCTTAAATGTGATGGGTATGATTTCTAAAAGAAAGGGGGAAAAAAACTAGCGACCACGGACAATGTCCTCTGAAATGATTTGGGTATATTGAGTGGCGTTATGGAACCAAATAATTGTGAGCAACGACATCAGGCAGACGTTAGCGGTGTGTTTTTATGGTGTGAACAGCTACGGTTACTTCGCCACATTGAGTGATTATACGTGTTTCGATTTTGTTCTATCTTGACACAGCTGCATAACGACCCCAGAATACTACGAACTATTACTGTTAACTGTACTCTATATGATGAGCGGGAAAATGACGATTCTAGCGCCACGAAATACGACCAGTAGCAATCACTTCCGAAAACCTTTATAAAGAATAGGTTAAGGTAAACGTACAGCTGCTGAATTAAAATGGTTGTACTGCCACGTAAAAATTGAACGATATTCTTTTGAGTGTAGGATCGTACATTTTGCATATATATTAATACTAGAAACCTGAATTTCTCTCCGTAATCGTAGTGCGTGGCTGGCTTCCTCATAACCTAGTGCATGGAGAACTTGGTAGTAAACGACGAGCGAGTAGCGGCGTTTCTGCGTTAAAGTGCGACCGTAAAACACGCTTATGGCTCGTGTAGGAATTTTACGGTTATCTGAGTTCGGTGTCAAGGGAAAGCTTTGCTTCACGCTTTATGTTGTTCGTCGTTACGCAGGTCATTACGTTTTTCACATTTAGGACCGAAAACTGCACTAAAGCCAAATACGGAGATGTCTCATCACGTCATGGAGCTAATGCATACTCTGCGATGTCTCTTAATACGATAAATTAAAAAAAAAAGGGTTTATGACAGCAATCCTCTCAGTATTAGCTGCAAAAACTTTATGAAGAGTTCTTGGTGTAATTAGAGGAGCAAAGTTCGAAAAATAGTTGGTAAATGTTAAGTGAGAAGAGGACAATATTTTTGAGTTGTGTATAATATTGTTAGATAACGGTTTGTTAAGAAAATTTGTTTTGGTTGTTGCAGAGTACTGGGCCATCAGAGTTAAAAGAGGTGGGGTGATTGATTGAGCTTGCGTCGCACGTTTTATATAAGAAAGTATTGATAACTTTCATTAATGTGATTCTTCAATTTATCCAGGCGTATTTTATGACGAAATAAATCTCTGGTGAACAGACTAGTATGAGTGGGCATTGGACACAATATTTCGGCAATCGACCACGTTGCCATCATCAGGTGCGCTGATGTACAGTACATCAGCGCACCTGATGATGGCAACGTGGTCGAGTGCCGAAATATTGTGTCCTATGCACACTCATACCAGGCTGTTCACCCGAGATTTATTTCGTCAACTTTCATTAAATTGAACACTAACTCACTTATAACGAAATAATAAGCAACCAATTGCATAAAGAAAAATCCATTTCCTTACACGTTTCGGGCACTTCTGATGAAGGGCACGTTTTTTAGCTTTGTCTTGTTGAAGTGGGTAATTTTAGTATTTTATTAATCCTCGACAACTGTCGTATATAACGAAACAATAATCAACCCCCTGCGTAAAAGAAAATTAATTTTCTCGCCGGTTTCGGGCACTTGGTGCCCTACTTCAGAAGTGCCCGAAACATGTAAGGAAATGAATTTTTCTTTATGCAACTGGTTGCTTAGTATTCCGTTATATACGATAGTTGCTGAGGATTAATAAAATACTACAATTAGCCACTTCAGCACGACAAAGCTAACAAACGTGAGTTCACAGCTCCAAGAAGTATGAATTTAAGAACAAGCAAAAATTACTTAAAACACTTGAACGTTCACTTACATGGACCACTCAAGGAATTAGTTTAGCAAAGAACCTGTCATCGAGGCAGCTTTAGTCAAAATGTCCTCCAGTTATTTAAAGAAGTTTGGCTGTAAGAGTGAATTCAGGAGACACAATATTAAGAAAAAGAAAGGCTGACAAATAACGCAACAGTAAAAAATTCTTATCTGCAGAAGGAAATAATGCTGTAGCTATTAATAAACTGACGAGTAATACCTAACTGTGTCATATAAACCACAATGTCCTTGAGGAATATACACTTAAGATAGACAGGTAAGTGATGATTATGTGAAAAAAATTAAATTGAGTAACAGGCAGTACACACACAAAACCATAGCTACCATGGAAACCCCTGGTCATATGGTTCTCTTTGTCACATTACTATGCAAACATAGGAAATGGAACTGCTTGGCGGCTGTTACAGCTGTCATAAGGAAAACTTTCTTTCAGCACGTCCAACCAATTTTAAATGCATAGATTACGTTCATCATAATGTAAGACGTTAACAACATTAGTGTTCCTTATTCAGTGCGTGCTGCACCGATGCCTCTCTCCTTCTCACATGTGGCAGGCATTTAGCACATCGATTCTTTCACGTAGTAGACGTGAAGGGAATCGAGCCTGAGACAGACTATACTTAACAGCCAGTAATCAGTGTTATTCACATCAAGGTAGTTCAACTCTTCTTCCTTTCATTATAACTGCTGACCGGCTTAAATATCAGCACAGACCATATTACCTGATAGCTAATCACGTGAATGCAACTCAGATTCAGAAAACAGCAAGCACAAATATCAGCGCCCAAAGAAAAACTCTGTGTGCTTTAATGCTGGAATACATTCTGTTGCTGGACTCAACGTAGCTCAGCACAATTCAAGATTAAATTTAATAAAAATGACAGTACCTTCTTACAAGAAGAGCGTGCGCTGCCCAGGCTCGCTACAAACACCGCAAATGCGCACTCTTCCACTGTACAGGCCCATCCGGATGCAGACGACTGATATACAGTCTCTCAAAGCTTAAGCCTAAAAGCACACGTCAGACCAGCTGCGGACGTCTGTTTACATTGAAAGCTGTTACAACTCCCTGCTTCCTCCTCCAGCTCCGTACTGTCGCTGTTCACTTTCTCTTGCTAGCCACACACTTTACTGACAGCGAGCTCGTAAATCGCAGACGGTGGAGGTATTGCCAATTTGTGTAATACTTAGGAACCACACCGAACATGGCACAGTGTGTGTAGCAAAAGACCAATGAAATACCGCGGCTAAAGTGAATTTTCTGATTCGTTTATCAGTGAAACTAGCGATCCGTCTAAAGCAGACAGACTGCTGTTGCAGCAGTATAGCTCTCGATCAACATAACTATTTAACACTGTGAGAGCAAATTTACCCTGGATTAGAGCATACATTATTATCAATAAAATTCGTTATCTCTCCCGCGACTTGAAAGCTCTTCTGGTGCAATGTACGTTCAGACTACGGACGCAAATTGAAATTATATACAGAGTATTAAGAAAAGGTATGACCAAACTTTCAGAAAACATTCCTCACACACAAAGAAAGAAAACATGTTATGTGGACATGTGTCCGGAAACGCTTACTTTCCATGTTAGAGCTCATTTTATTACTCCTGTTCAAATCACATTAATCATGGAATGGAAACACACAGCAACAGAACGTACCAGCGTGACTTCAAACACTTTGTTACAGGAAATGTTCAAAATGTCCTCCGTTAGCGAGGATACATGCATGCCGCGTGGAATCCCTGATGCGCTGATGCAGCCCTGGAGAATGGCGTATTGTATCACAGCCGTCCACAATACGAGCACGAAGAGTCTCTACATTTGGTACCGGGGTTGCGTAGACAAGAGCTTTCAAATGCCCCCATAAATGAAAGTCAAAAGGGTTGAGGTCAGGAGAGCGTGGAGTCCATGGAATTGGTCCGCCTCTATCAATCCATCGGTCATCGAATCTGTTGTTGAGAAGCGTACGAACACTTCGACTGAAATGTGCAGGAGCTCCATCGTGCATGAACCACATGTTGTGTCGTACTTGTAAAGGCACATGTTTTAGCAGCACAGGTAGAGTATCCCGTATGAAATCATGATAACGTGCTCCATTGAGCGTAGGTGGACGAAACTAAAATTAGCTCTAACATGGAAATTAAGCGTTTCCGGACACATGTCCACATAACATCTTTTCTTTATTTGTGTGTGAGGAATGTTTCCTGAAAGTTTGGCCGTACCTTTTTGTAACACCCTGTATAAAACATAGTAATTGTGACATGGGTATTTATGACATGGAAATGTAAATTGAAACCTGCACTTGTCAAGCTGGACGGAGGACAGAAATTATAACTGAATTTACCGCCAAAAAACGGTGAAAATATTTTGATTATCGGACGGGATATTTGTAAGGGCAGTCGCTAGTTGGAATTTCGGTTTGGATTTACACCAATAAAATTCCAGGGTCCGCAACAGTGGGTTCAATGAACTTTGCACACTGCGTGAAAGAACCATATTCCTTTCCCTGACCGATGGTATGCATATTCGGGCGGTATTGCAATTTCAAAGCCCGTGGACTGAGCTGTCCACGACATCAGCGACACTATGAGTTGACTGTGTTTGTATTTCTTGAAAACGCCAATACAAGGTACACCGTCCAGTCACGTTAAGGGGGGTAGGACGGGCCGTCTTGGAGCAGGAGAGACACCACAGGACTTTTTAATTCCCACTGTCTATACTTATGCAAATAAATTCATAAAACTTTGTCAGCATGACCAGGAAGGATTCAGGATTCACACTCATAGCAGTGGAAGTTCAAAAACATAACAAAATTAATTTTGTTTTACATGTGAAAGTTCATCAGTTTTTCACATACTATTGGCTGCGCTTGTTGCTGTAGGTACACGTTTCTTGATATGTAAGAGAGATTCTTCGATGAATTTTGTATAGCATACAAACCATACTTACGGTGTATGAAACTCTAGAAATTATTTAATTTATGAAAAAATGAAGGTGCTGTTACATTTTAAACTTCATGTTTAGAAAAACCTCAAATATTGTAGTTAATTATCTCAATTTTTACCACAGTTTTCAATATATTTGGAAAATTCTAGAGTTTCATACACCCGTAAATATGGTTTGTATGCTGTGCAAAATTCATCGGAGAATCTCCCTTACTTACGAAGAAAAGTGTACCTATAGCAACAAATGCAGCCAATGGTAAGTGAAAAAAAAGGTCGAATTTCAAATGTAAAAACAAAAATTATTTTGTTATATATTTGAACTTCCACTGTTATGAGTGTAAATCCTGAATCATTTCTGGTCATTTTGACAAAGATTTATGAATTTATTCGTAAAAGTATAGACAATGGAAATTAAAATGTCCTCTGGTGCCTCTCCTGCTCAAAGTCGTCCCGTTTGACGTCCTACCCCCCTTAACGTCACCAGCTGTCAAAAGCATGAATAACCCCAATATGCAGTGCGCCTTGCTGCGAGAAGTGCAGGGAGGGAGTTGGCGCAGGGAGAATGTCAATGAGGTTCTGGAAGGCTCCTCTTTTTTTAAAAAAAGAAAAAATCTTATGGGACGTAACTGCTAAGGTCATCAGTCCCTAAGCTTATACACTACTTAACCTAAATTATCCTAAGGACAAACCCACACACCCATGCCTGAGGGAGGACTCGAACCTCCGCCGGGACCAGTCACACAGTCCATGATTGCAGCGACTAAGACCGCTCGGCTAGTCCCGCGCGGCTGGAATGTTCCGGGAGGTATGTGGAGCCATGCCGACTCCAGTGCCGCGTCCAGCTGCGCCAGGTTCCTCTGTTGAGAATGAACGGCGCGAACAGCCCGATCAGGGTTGTCGCACATTTTCGATTGGGCTTAAGTTGTGGGAGTTTGGTGGACAGGGAAGAGCGTCAAACTCATGATGATACTCTTCGAACCACGCACTTGCAGTTACACGTTGCATTGTCCTGCTGATGGATGCCATCGTGGCGAGGAAAACCAAACACTCTGCTGGGGCAGGCATGTTCCCCAAGGACAGATGTTTACTTATGCTGATTAACTGTACCCTCCAGAATGACGAGATCTCCCAGTGAATGCCCTGCAGCCTGGATTAACCCAACGATTGTCGAAGAGTATTTACTTTCAGACGATTCACGCCGCACACGCCAACGCACATTCGTCATATTGTGCATAAAAAGCGATCCACTGGGAAAGGCCATCTGTCTCCACTCAGTGGACTTCCAGGTGTGGCACTGGCAAACAAATTTCAGCCTTCGTCGCTGATTAACAGCGCTCAACATGGGTGCTTGAAACAGGCACCTTCTCAGATGCCCGTACGAATGCCACTGAACAGTCTTTGGGGAGACACTGTTGTAAGCCCCATGTTTCAACTGCGTCCATCCAGCCAGGGCTGCTCAAATTCTGCAAGTCATCATGTCGGCAACCATCAGAGAGTCGACTATGGCCCATAGGAATGACACTGAACAGTCTTTGGGGAGACACTGTTGTAGGCCCCCTGTTTCACCTGCGTCCTGCCAGCCAGGGCTACCCAAGTTCTGCAAGCCATCATGTCGCCAATCATCATAGAGTCGACTACGGCCATGAAGCACCGCCACTCTTGCGCCAATATGACTAGACCGCTTGCCAAAGGGCTCTCTTCAGCAGCGTGCAATAAAAATGCAGAAAACTCAAGAATGTGTCAAATAGGTATTACATTTCTGTAAATGAAGACATGCAACCACATTCACTGCTAAGTCTCTATTTCAGAATAAATCAAATTTAACAAAATAACAGCCCTGAGTACAGCAATTCACTTTGATTTACGTCGAGTGTCTCAGATCAATAGCAAGCGAACAAAACGACGAAACAAAAAGCAAGAAGGAGAAAAATGTTAGCAGCCAGCGGTTACATACTGGCTTCTTCTGTACACTTCCTTTTCGTAGTCTTTGGCATTCAAAAGTGAAATATTTACTAAATGTACATAAGTACAGTTTTCATCACTGTTTCTAGTACCAGAAAAAAATTAACTTTTAACAAAAATCCGTATAGATTGTATATCTTATTTGTAGTTGTCAAAAGTATCCATCGGGAGGTATATTGTCTGCTGGAATGACCACACCTGAATGAATTATTTTTCATGAGCGTTCCACAAACGTACCTAACGCACACTACACACCTCACTGACGTCATTTATGTCATACTATCACAAGTCTTTCAAGACGATTAAATATTTGAAACTTCCTGGCAGACTAAAACTTTGTGCCGCACCGAGACTCGAACTCGGGACCTTTGACTTTCGCGGGCAAGTGCTCCTGCGTAGGAGAGATTCTGTAAAGTTTGGAAGGTAGGAGACGAAGTACTGGCAGAACTGAAGCTGTGACGGCGGCGCGTGAGTCGTACTTGGTTAGCTCAGGTGGTTGAGCACTTGCCCACCAAAGGCAAAAGTTCCGAGTTCGAGTCTCGGCCCGGCACACAGTTTTAATGTGCCAGGAAGTTTCATATCAGCGCACTCTCCACTGCAGAATAAAAATCTCATGCAGGATTAAATATTTGTTTACATTTAGTTTCACAATTTGCTGAATATCCCTACTACAGGCGGTAAATTGTTAAATCAGTGCATGTAGGTTAGATTTAAACTCAGTTGACTATGCTGCTCAATATTATAAGAGTTGATGCAGCTTTAAAGCATCTTCACGTTATGAAGAGGAGGTACAAGTACATAAGCCGTTCGGAAACGTTGAAGTCCAGTCATTCGGGCGCGGTGCTCTGGTAAAAATGGCTAAAAAGAAAAGGAAGATACAGGTACACAGCTTCGTACTCGAAGTCCATTACAACATTTAACCATTAAACAACAACATTATTAACATTTTACATATTTATGTCAATTTTAACAAGTGATTTTCGCACTTAGTTAAATGTTTCTTTATTCGCCGAAATGTTTACAGTCTTCTTTCAGTTTAATATATGCCTAACAATATACAATGCAGTGACTCTAATGGTCTTTATGATCTTCTATGACGGCTGCCGCTGGCGACGCCGTGGTTGTAGTCTGGATCATGCGCCGTGATGGTTCTCGGAGTGTGGTTGGTGGAACGCCCTGCAGGAACAGTAAATCGAACCCGTGACCCCGTCAGACGACTGCTCATCTACTGGCGCCGACGTGTTGCAGTCTCGTACGGTGGGACTGCAACTGCCTTGGAGGCTCGTTTCCATCATGGGAGGTCATGAAAACCGTTATCATGGGATTAGATATTGCGTGCGTCTGGTGCTACACGCCGTGCACAATGAGATAACGTTATTGTTCCATCAAGATCAGTTCTAGCATTACATACGGCAAGAATATTGCATGAATTTAGGCCACTGCAGTCTGCGCTACGTTGATATACACTCCTGGAAATGGAAAAAAGAACACATTGACACCGGTGTGTCAGACCCACCATACTTGCTTCGGACACTGCGAGAGGGCTGTACAAGCAATGATCACACGCACGGCACAGCGGACACACCAGGAACCGCGGTGTTGGCTGTCGAATGGCGCTAGCTGCGCAGCATTTGTGCACCGCCGCCGTCAGTGTCAGCCAGTTTGCCGTGGCATACGGAGCTCCATCGCAGTCTTTAACACTGGTAGCATGCCGCGACAGCGTGGACGTGAACCGTATGTGCACTTGACGGACTTTGAGCGAGGGCGTATAGTGGGCATGCGGGAGGCCGGGTGGACGTACCGCCGAATTGCTCAACACGTGGGGCGTGAGGTCTCCACAGTACATAGATGTTGTCGCCAGTGGTCGGCGGAAGGTGCACGTGCCCGTCGACCTGGGACCGGACCGCAGCGACGCACGGATGCACGCCAAGACCATATGATCCTACGCAGTGCCGTAGGGGACCGCACCGCCACTTCCCAGCAAATTAGGGACACTGTTGCTTCTGGGGTATCGGCGAGGACCATTCGCAACCGTCTCCATGAAGCTGGGCTACGGTCCCGCACACCGTTAGGCCGTCTTCCGCTCACGCCCCAACATCGTGCAGCCCGCCTCCAGTGGTGACGCGACAGGCGTGAATGGAGGGACGAATGAAGACGTGTCGTCTTCAGCGATGAGAGTCGCTTCTGCCTTGGTGCCAATGATGGTCGTATGCGTGTTTGGCGCCGTGCAGGTGAGCGCCACAATCAGGACTGCATACGACCGAGGCACACAGGGCCAACACCCGGCATCATGGTGTGGGGAGCGATGTCCTGCACTGGCCGTACACCACTGGTGATCGTCGAGGGGACACTGAATAGTGCACGGTACATCCAAACCGTCATCGAACCCATCGTTCTACCATTCCTAGACCGGCAAGGGAACTTGCTGTTCCAACAGGACAATGCACGTCCGCATGTATCTCGTGCCACCCAACGTGCTCTAGAAGGTGTAAGTCAACTACCCTGGCCAGCAAGATCTCCGGATCTGTCCCCCATTGAGCATGTTTGGGACTGGATGAAGCGTCGACTCACGCGGTCTGCACGTCCAGCACGAACGCTGGTCCAACTGAGGCGCCAGGTGGAAATGGCATGGCAAGCCGTTCCACAGGACTACATCCAGCATCTTTACGATCGTCTCCATGGGAGAATAGCAGCCTGCATTGCTGCGAAAGGTGGATATACACTGTACTAGTGCCGACATTGTGCATGCTCTGTTGCCAGTGTCTATGTGCCTGTGGTTCTGTCAGTGTGATCATGTGATGTATCTGACCCCAGGAATGTGTCAATAAAGTTTCCCCTTCCTGGGACAATGAATTCACGGTGTTCTTATTTCAATTTCCAGGAGTGTACATTCGTAAACGCATGTTTCTTGCAGTCAGTAATTGCTGGCATCTTCTCGCTGGTAGTATGCATTCCTGCCAGCAATAGCTTTGCCCATGTACACTAACTGTAGCTGTACATACATTCGCTTCACTTTGGCGGTACGACGTTACTACATTCACAGTTTTATCTTTACTGTAGTGTAGTCTTACGTACACGCTTGTATCACTTCACAGTCTCGTTTTACGAGAATACTGGTTGTGTTGACATCGTGGCATCCAACACTGTTCTGATCTCCACCAAATACCAGTTGTCACATTATTTTACAGTACCCAAATCGTGACAGCGAGTAAGTTTATCACTAACACGCTTTTTGGAGGAAATCCTTGCTCGATGCCACACTGTTATACAAATTTATACTTGTTCATCAGTCTGTGTTAAGGATTTACTCATCGTATATAGCACATGTCATACATTGGTTACGATTCTGTATGTTATCTGAAGCATACATTTCATTCCCAATTTTCATGTCTGTGAACACAGATATTCTACGTTCTGACTTTACGCTAATAAAATTAGAAAAATGTTTATTATTTTAACCATTGTGTATGTTCCCTGAAAAAATACCACTCGGTCCCGTAACTAAGTCAAAGTGGTTATTCCCAAATGTGGAAAAGATAAAATTTCATCATGAAGTTGTATGTGCTGATGCTACACAGCAAACCTAGACGATTAAAATGTGAAATGCATAGTAGATATCCATTTACATTTGACGTAGATCCCACATTTATTTTTGATCGCGTGGCATTTGAAGCTAATGCACTTAATACTACTATATACATATGAAACAAAAACAAAAAACAAAACAAAATGAAAATGAAAGAAAATATTAAGAAAAGTACGCGTATTTACATAAGTCTGTTCAAGTAGACTGACTACTAGAACTTCTTTCTTAGATCATGAATACATACGCAATTACTCAGGTATAATGGACCATTAATACTTACATGCTAAGTACAAAAAAGTTTATAGGAATTGACTTATTGTTACTGCTCACAATTGGGAAACTATGTTACAAATTTCTTCAAATGTTCGTAGGAATACAACCCCTTCACTTTATTAGTCTTCACATCTGTTAATAGGTAACTCCTTCCATGAGGTAATTGCCACTTTGTTTTTGTTATCTACTGAGAAAGATTCTGCGTGAGTCCTTACGAGCACTAGACCATTTACGTTAAATTATACTGGACTATTTACTCCTTTGTCATAATTAATGTTTCTAGCCGTAGCAGACTTAGCTAACGTAGTCAAAACTTCTGTCTCTTTCTCTTCTTTGTCATATTTGGGTAAGCAAGGAGGTTTTATACACTCATACTCTTCCTCTTCGCTGTTAGCACTTCAGCTGGGGTATAAACAGACGCATCATGTGGTAAATTACTGTGGATTTTTTCAAATAATGGTAAGCAATCTGCCCACTCGGTATGCTGATTATGTATATATGAGCGTAGAAACCTGTCCTATTCTTTAAAAATTCTTTCCGCAGGGCTGGCTTCCAGGTGGAAGCTTGACGTTAGTAATTGTTTAATCTGTAATTCCATCAGGCACTTCCTCCATTTATATCCAGTAAAGTAGGCTGCATTCTTCGATATCACTGCCTGAGGCTTTTCAGCCTTGGGTTTATTGTTCTGTACTATTTTACGGATTATTGCTATAGCTGTGGATATCTTTAAACTTTATGGCTTTAAATACTTGGAGAAAGTGTCATCTAGAGCTAAAATATACTTCACTCCTCCTCGAGATGTTGGTAAACACCCTGCTGTAACTTCTGATAGGAGTTGCAACGGTTAGGCATCACTACTGCATGCGAAACGTTTAAATTTTACGCATTACTTGCCTTCGCCTTTTAGCATATCTCGCACATCCATAAGATTCTTTGCACTTGCCGTTTTAGGTTATTGACATAACAATGCCTCCTTATTATGGTCACACACTTATTTTTCCCAATGTGTCCCCTTGTCCTGTGTACGTACCAGATAAAGTTTGTTACACATGATACTGGTAAATATGCACAACACACCTCTATGTCTGCTTTCTCCTACGATACAAGATTGAATTTTCTAACTGGTACATGTGGTTCAGGGAATGCACCAGATTTTGTGTCAAGATAGTCTTTATTTTATTACAAGTTGCATTCACATCTTGTAATACTTTCATATTATTACACATTTGCAAGAATGGTTTGCAATATGTTTGGTGCTTGATCAACAACACTTTAAATTCAATTGATTTTTCAGTAAGTTCAGTGAGTTCATCCACCCCATGTGGTAAGTGTGATAGACCATCAGTTATGATTTTATCGCTATCTTTGACATACATAATTTGTATTTGGTACACTTGTATGGTTAACACCTTATTTGTCAGTCTGTTGTGAAGAAGCTTGCATGTTAATAAGAAACTTAATCCTTGATGGTCGCAGTACACTTTGACTGGTTTTCTGTAAATATATAAAAGGAACTTTCTAACAGTCCACACGACTGCCAGAACTTCTTGCTCATTAACAGCGTATGATTGTTCACTACTTGCCAACGCCCTGTTCTAGTTGCAAAGCCTATTATTTTTATATTATTTCGACCATAAGCATCTTCCACTTGGAACAGACAGTATACTATATCATACGAAGCCGTATCTGCGGCCATATGGATTTTATTTGCCATTTTTGGATGATATAACATGTTAGAATCCAACAATGCTTGTTTATTCTCAACAAATGTATGTTGGCATTCACCAGACCATATCCATCGTATGTTCTTCTTTAGTAAATTCAACATACATTCACAGTTTAATACCTGACCTGACCTGACAAAAACCAGTGGAAGAACGACACAATTCCGAAGAATGCTTTCAATTGTTTCTTTGTCCAAGATCTTGAAAACTCCTCAATTGCTGTTGTTGGCTACATTTTGATTTTTCAAGATTAACCATTACATCTGTTACTGCGAGCTTTTATAGAATCTTCTCTGGGATCTCAAGGTGATCCTCTCATATGAATGTGGCAACAATTAGCTGATAATTCATGTAAACTCTCACTTTATCAAGTAATTCCAGACCAAACACTGTATCAGGTGGTGTGATGAAGACTCCAGCCCTTACATTCAATCCTGCAGGTGGGCGTTCAAGCTGGTAGAGGCTGTGTAATGGTGTGGAGCATGTGCAGTTGGAGTGATATGGGACCCCTGTTATGCTTAGATATGACTCTGGCAGGTGACACATATGTAAGTATCTTGTCTGAACACCTGCACCCATTCATGTCCACTGTGCATTCAGACGGACTTGGACAATTCCAGGAGGACAATGTGACGCCTTATATGTCCAGAATTGCTTCAGAGAGCTCCAGGAACTCTCTTCTGAGTTTACATACTTCCACCGGCCACCAAATGCCCCAGACATGAACATTATTGAGCATATCTGGGATGATTTGCAATTTAATGTTCAGAAGAAATCTCCATCCTCTCGTACTCTTCCGGATTTACGGACCGCTCTGCAGGATTCATGGTCTCAGTTATCTCCAGCACTACTCCAGACATTAGTTGAGATCATACCATGTAGTGTTGCGACACTTCTGCGTGCTTGAGGGGGATTTACACTATATTAGGCAGGTGTACCATTTTCTTTCGCTTTTCAGTGTATATGGTGACAGTGAAGGTTTGGTGATATCCCAATTAACCATCTTTCATATTTCTTTTGGTAACCTACTCTTTCTTGGCTCACGGAACTGGATAATTATGATGACAATATGTATCGTGTTGCAACACTTCAATTTGGTACTCATCCCTTTTGGTGATGATGAGTTTGTCGAAAATCACATCAACATATTTATGCAGAAGGTGTTTCAAATCATCTTGTTGGATGGTGGATAGGTCTTCTGCTTCACCAATCTTTAACGCGGTCGCGCGGTTCCAGACTGTAACGCCTAGAACCGCTCGGCCACTCCCACCGGCTCTACCAAAGAACTGTTTGTAGCCATTATTGCTATATCCATTATGTGATCCATTATTTTCATATTAACATATTATTATTACTGTAATCATCTTTCGTTTACCATTACCGTTGTTACACAGCGAGTGGTTCCTTTTGTTACGCTGGGATGGTGACGAATTGCCACAACTGTGCTTGCTGCTATGCTTTAAATCCTCTTGCGGTAAGTCTATAGAGCTGAGCACAGACATAAACTGTTCTCAGACACGTTTATCAATTTATCCTTTATACTGCGAGTCAGTCTTGCCTTCAAAAATCTAATAAATCTCTAATGGAAACTGACTCATCTCAATAGCCAGTCTTATTGATATATCTTTCAAAGTAACGCTCATGAAACCAGTTTGACCAAAATTTGGTCAAGAATGCCTTTTCAAACATTTCTTGCGTTTCCAAAGTTTCAGAAATTTGCGTTGCCCACAGTGCGGGTTCTACCCAGATCCAAGAAAGAATGAAACGTATTCGTTGCCTCTCATTCCATATTTCGGGTAAGATATTTTTAAAACTACACATGATTTCTTATCATCCGCAAATGGTTTGGTTGAAACTGAGTCCTCTTTATCGGACTTTCTTACAGTGCCAATTCTGACATTGGAGGCACTGCCCAACAACCGGTGTGTATTGCATCGAAGAGTGACTGTAACGACTCGAATGACAGGCATTTTGTTGCATCTGCCCACACGGAAAGCTGCAAGCGTTCTGCGGAATTTGACCGCTCGGACGGATAGCTGCATACGTTTTATTGTCTTAGTTCGCTCGGGAATGTGCATGCGTTACCAAATCAATCTGTGCATACTGAACGAAGGTTCGTGCTCCGTCTACTATCGTTCATAGCATAATTATCTCTGTCTACACATTCTGGAGCATTCCGCTGCCAAACTGTTGCGTCAGTTTTGTTTCTCAACACTGTGTCATCCGACACAGGTGTTGCACAATTCAGATTTACAATGTGCTGATCTACGTTTTCACCCGTTATTTTTGACTTCGTTTGAACGTGATAAACTATTTCGTTATCTTCAGCCTGTGACCATTGGCTAAATCTATCATCATATATCTTAACTTCTTCCTCCTCGTTCTGCACTTTCATTAGTTTCAATTGCTAAATTATCAAACCTTCCGATTATTTCTGCTGCTTTGTCCTTTGCCTTTAATTGCTCAGTCTGTAGTGCAGTTACTTGTGCAGACAAAATTTGCACATGGTCAGGAAAACCTTTACAAGCTTCTGCAACTTCTTTAATTTCCTCAAAGAAATAATTTTAACGTTCCTCCAGTAAACGATCACGTTCTTTGCCTCTTTCGGCTTGTACCCATTCGCATTCTTGGTCTCTCTCTTTTAATTTACAACTGATCTCAGCGAAAGGAACAGCAACGTGTGAACCAATAGCAACATTCGGTAATCCGGCCGTCTCCCTATGATTACTTTGCTAGATGGGCGTAGTATCGATAATGCTTCCCGTCGTATTGCCACTGGCAAAAGATAGAGCACCTATTTCACTTATCTTTTCGGATTCTGGCCGATTACCGGCATCCGTAAATTGTACTAAATTTTCAGATCTGCGCTTTGTTCGTGGCATAGTTTCAGTATCAGATAAGCCTTGGACAGCTTGTTGTTCTACTTGTTTTCTCCATCTAACCGTTTTAGTCACACGAATCACACGAAGTCTTCCCAATACATTCACAAGCCAAAAATGCAATAAAACCCTACACAGAAAATGTCACAAAAGAAGCACACATATAAATGATGCAGTGCTATTGACTGAGATATGTCCCTGCCCTTACCGTAGTTCTGCCGTGTATCCGCAATTAGTTATTTTCCGACAATGGGAAATTATACACTACCGACCTTACCTTTACCTTGAACTTTGGTTTGTTGTATACAACCATAAACTTCCAGCTAACTTTTTCCCATACAAGGCATGATCTGTTTCTCAGACCACACTGAAATAATTGGTAGTGCAGCAATATGTAATTGCGTACAGTAATAGTTAAAAAACAATGCATTACGATTGTTTGCGCCCCTAAGCTTATGGCCACCACTTTTGTAGCATCTTTTTGGAAAAAGTTGGTATCTTTTGGAAGAAACAATCATTATTGTCAAGGACACAAAATGTTTTCACAATTGTTGCACGCTATAAATGTTTAAAGGTTGTTCAGTCTTTAACATCAGAATGCTTAATACTTAATCAATAAACGTAAAAGAAATTGCGTGGGTGTTTGTCAGTACACGTTTGCATTACACGTAGATGGCAAAAACAATGTCTATCCACTTTTGTACCCAGTACTTTATATGTTGAAAGTAATTGGAGCTTATGTCTTTAAGAGTATTCCGGTACAGGTGAAAATAATTCAGTGTGTCTATACAAGAAAAACAGTCTCGCTACGTTAAGCGTCTGTACCTATGTGCCCATACAGTACGAATTAGACACCACAAACGCCCACTTTCAGGAACATCCCCCATAAAGCAGTAACGTTTTTGAGTTTCAAAATCTTTCACTTTTACACCAGCATAAACTGAGAATTAATTTCTTTACCTTAATCCTTTAGCCAAGACGTCATCGATCCTGGACTTTTTACTTGCATTTGTTTCGTACCTCTTTAAAAAAGTATTTATGATTGTCAGATCGCAGAACTCCCGTGGCATGATAATATAGCTGTCTGTGCGCTTTAGATTGCACCATTTCATAAATAATTACTGAAAATTAAAATTTCGGCGTAATGGCAGATTACAAGGAGACCAGCGATGTTACGTTTGTCTCCACATGCTCAAAACTGAAGAATGTGTCAAAAGGGAATTACATTTCTGTAAATTAAAACGTAACCACATTCAATAGTGCATGATGGCAGCCAGCAATTACATGTTGGCTTATTGTGTACACACGCTTGTCAGGGTCTTTAGCAATGACAAACGAAATATTTACTAAATGGACATAGTTACAAATTTCATCACTGTTTCTAGTATCAGAATAAAATGTCACTTTAAACAAAAATCTATAGAGATTGTATATTTAATATTTATTTGTCAAAAGTATACATGGGGACGCTATATGTCAAAGACGTTACAAGCACCTTGAAGCTGTGATTGGTGGGAAGTTGCTTCTCGCCAGTGGTATATAAGACAAAAAGTGCCTGGCGCAGTTGTTAGATTGATTACTGCTGCTACAATGGCAGGTATTCAAGATTTAAGTGAGTTCGAACGTGGTGTTATAGTCGGAGCACGAACGATGGGACACAGCATCTCCAAGGTAGAGGTGAAGTGGAAATTTTCCAGTACAACCATTGCACGAGCGTACAGTGACTATCAGGAATCCGATAAAATATCAAATCTCCGACATTACTATGACCGGAAAAAGACCCTGCATGAACGAGACTAACGACGACCAAAGAGAATCATTCAACGTGACAGAATTGAAATCCTTCTGCAAATTGCTGCAGATTTCAATGCGGGACCATCAACAAGTGTCAGCGTGTGAACCATTCAGCGAAACATCATCGATACGGGCTTTCGGAGCCAAAGGCCCTTCGTGTACTATTGATGACTGCACGACACATAGATTTACGCCTCGTCTGAGCTCGTCAACGTCGACATTGGACTGTTGATGACTGCAAACATGTTGTCTGGTCGGACGAGTTTCGTTTCAAATTGTATCGATCGGATGGCTGTGTACCGGTAGGGAGACAGCCTCGTGAATCCACGGACCCTGCATGTCAGCAGGGGACTGTCCAAGTTGGTGAAGGCTCTGTAACAGTGTGGAGCATGTGCAATTGGAGTGATTCGGGACCCTTGATATGTCTAGCCACGACTCTCACAACCTCTACGTACGTAAGCAACCTGTCTGATCACCTGCGTCCATCCATGTCCATTGTGTGTTCCGACGGACTTGGGCAATTCCAGCAAGACAATGCGACACCCCAAAGGTCTAGAATTGCTACAGAGTATCTCCAGGAACACTCTTCTAAGTTTAAACGCTTCCGCTGGACACCAAATAGCCCAGACATGAACGTTATTGAGCACATCCTTGGATGCCTCGCAAGGTGTTGTTCAGAAGAGCCCTGCCGGATTATTGATGTCATTTCCTTCCAGCACTACTTCAGGCATTAGTCGAGCCCATACCACGTCGTGTTGCGGCACTTCTGCGTGCTCGCGGGTGCCTTGCACGGTATTAGGCAGTTGTACCAGTTTCTTTGGCTCTTCAGTGTAGGGTTATTATTGGTTTGAACTCGCGAAGTCTGCTGCAAAAGACCGCCGAGAGGAGTCCTCGCAGAACCAGCTTAGTTTTGGAGAATAACGTCAGAACACGCTTGCTTCAGGGATGCCATCAAGAAAGCACTTCGGTTTAGGTAGCCACAGAGAGAGGGTGTCTCCGACCTAGGATAGAGTACAGAGGTCGTGCTCGACTCAGAATTAGCTACCTTTATCGCAGCCATCAAACACACTTGCAATGTTTAATAGTGTTGAAACGTCCCCTTAGATAAATTATACATGACTATGTTTAAACTGGCACACAATATTTTTAGCCCAACGGAATCTGACTTTCAATAATCCCTACAAAAGAATGGCCCTGACTAACATTAACCTATACCTTTCACAAATCACTTACCTCACAAAAATCTTCGTTACTCGAACTACTGCAATACAGCGAGCGCCACTACTGCCAGCTAAATAAAAGATTCAAACTACTGAAGGCACTAACTTCTGATAGGCATAGTTAGCAAATGAAAGATTTTGATAGAGAACAAACAATGTGTTTACCTTAATAGTGTTCAAAAGTCATAATATATACAGCAGTTCCTGACATCCATTCTTACAAATGTACTGTTTCTGCTGGACACACGTCCAGATCATCCGCTCTCAAAAATCCGCCATATCACTTCCCCACATCCACCACTGCTGGCGGCTCACCTCCAACTGCGCAACGCTGCGCGCTTTTAACAGCCAACTGCCCAACACTACAATGGCAGGCAACAATGCAAACTAGCCACAGACTGCACAAAGCACAGCCAGTGATTTTCATACGGAGCGCTATGTGGCGCTACCAATAAGAAAACATAAACAGCCTACTTACATAGCCCCCATGCTCCCCACAAAAAATTTTACAAATTGTTTTAGGCAGTGGCCAATACAGATTTGAAAAAAAATTTTCATAATTACAATAACAAAGAAATCAAATGCACACACTTATCGATACAATGTTGGTCAAAAGCTAAAATTTTCTCACAGTCCATAAAGACAGTCCTGATCGTTCATCACAGTAAATTTGCAGTGTTTTTTTTATCAATGTCTGAGCAGTAAAAGAAAATGCACACGGAAGTAGTGGATTTCTATGCAGTCTTGAAGAAGTAGTGTTGTCCTTCCAATGGAAAGACAGTGCTGACTCTTGACATGCAGACAGGTAATGGGCCACAACAGAGCAAACCCACCACAGAGCCAGTCGAAGTTTTGAAGAATATTGGTAGGTAGGTCATCACAGAGCAGACCCACTGTAGTCCTGGTAGAGATTACAGTATTGGTGGATCACCAGAGGTGCAGACCCACTGCAGTCCTTGTAGAAATAATGGTATTGGTGGGTCATCAAAGATGCAGACCCACTGTAGTCCTTGCAGAGATGGCCAGCAGCCATCTGTTGTGACTGTGCGGGTGCACAATCACCATTGAAGAGTCTTGTGGACAATATAGCAAGTCCATGAACCACCACTTGCATACTCACAAAAAATTTTTTTTGAAATGTCCCTAGAACCAGCAATGCTTTTATCCAGTCCCTTGCTGAATTATTAACACATGTGCAAACACTAACAGTACCAACTTCTCAAATATTGTGCATTACTATGACCAACAGAAACGTGTGCAGTGAAATGTAACTTAATTTGAAGAACTGGTGTCTGTACAATTATAAATTTAGAACATAAGAATACAATTACAAACGTACAAAATACATCATTAAAAAACATAATAATACAGATAACATTTATAGTAATACGGGCTTTACAAAAGGATAGAAATAAACATATACATCAGTGTTACAGGAATTATGACATAAGTACATACATAAAAGATCAGAATAACTTTTGAAACATCAACTTCACACATGAGCATTAAAACAAAACAGAATAAACAATCTCTAAAAATCTTTAGAAAGTAAATGACATATTATCAGAAAAATTCTACAATGTAAATCTGATTAGCTAAACACATAAAGACAGGAAAAACACAAATTCACATAGCATAATAACACAAAAGTACAGGACAGGGTTTGTTTTCAGTGTGACATTTGGTACTGCAGTCCAGCCCAAAACTTCATTCTGTAGATCTTTCCTCTTATTTCAACATTTGTTTCCACCAAAAAAATCCTATCCAAGCATGCTTTCTGTATTTATATGTTCACATATTTCTTACCTCATTATTCATTTCCACGAAAATCCTACCTAAACCTGTTGTCTCTAAATCCTACTTTTTTGTTCATATCCTCTTTCAAAATACTTTTTTGGCCAAACCATTTTCTTATAGCTTCTCAAAGCATTTCTTCCAATTCATCACAACTTGTTCTCTTATATAACCTACCCCATCTTAAGCTGAATAAATCTACTGAGCTCAGATGCTAAACTAAGGGACGAGGCAATGCAGCAGCACAAAACATTTAACACAAACAGCAATGACAAAAAATGCAAATTGGCAAAGCAAGCAGCATTATAGAAATTAGCAAAGCAAATACAACTAATATGAGGCAATGAGCAGCAACAAGAAAAATAAATCAGTAGTAAAACTAGCTTAATACAATGTAAAATTCAGTAGAACTACGCCTGGCAAACAGCAGCAACAAATGCAATGACTTATACCTAACCATGATAAAGCTCAAGGAGGCAGAATATTTCAGTAAAGATATGAAATGTCTAATAACTATGTCACATCTTAACACTAGAGTGATGCATCACCTTAACTTACACTACTAAAAAGTTACCAGTCATTGACAAAAGTTATATATGCATTTCCTGTGAGGGGAAATGTCTTTTTGTGCTCCCTCGATTTTTTTCAGTAGATCATAAAGTTATTATTTACTGGATCTGTAGGCATAAAATATCTATATTAGTACATCTATTAAATTTTATTCTAACCAATGCTGCAGTGCAGCTAGAAATTACATATTAAACAAAATAGGCAAAGCAAGTCGTGAAACGTCATTCACTAGCCATATGGCATTTCATAATGCAGCAAACAATCTTTCAACTAGCAAGACAATAGACGAGAAATGTTTCTCATCATTTCATTTCAGTAAATATCATAAATTAAGAACTCTACAGTGCAATCATGTTTTCATGTTTGAGCGTGTCGTATTTGCGATGCTTTATACAAAGAACTGTCAATATCGAGGTTAATGGCCTCTTTTTTCTCTACCTAATGGCTTTTTCTCCAGGCGACGCACAGCTGGGCGTCAACGACGCATTACGTCGAGGTCACTTAGCTTTATTACCGAAATTTACAACAGAAGTTTCCGCTACAGTGACAGTTTGATACAAATAAAATTTCACAAGTCGAGAAATTACAGTAGAAATGTGTAGAAACAAAATCCTATAAATATAACAGTGTCCAAAAAATTTTCGCCGGCATTGTGATACATTCAAGCATTTACACACATTTCATAACTCTTAAAGTACGATTCTTGGTTTACAACATGCTTTTTCACAAGTCAGAGTTCCTAACCACTACTCATTATTCCTTACCTTATTACACATATACATATTCGTCGACACTTCTTCAATATTTCACCATAATAAATGCATAGCATAATCAAATTCCTCAATAGCATCAGCTTATTGATCATAAACATACCTCAACAGCATAATACACATTGTCATCGTAATAATAACATCATAAAAACTCAGCCAAATCTCAAAAACGTCGTAGCTTTCTGCAATAATTTCAAAACCTAAAAAAATTCTCTGCTCATTTAAATAGTGTCATCTGCCTCAAAAGTACTTTAAAAATCATGATCCCATACCAAAAACATCATTCAAAGCTCTCACAGTATCACAATGATTCCGAAAAAATATTAACAGTTCACTCAGTACAGACAAAATACAGTTTCATAAGTGTGAAGTTATCCAACTGTGTAATTGTGTAAACATGTGTCACTGTTGTAGTAGAAAAAGTTTGTCCCTCAGTTAAATGATCAGATAGCTGTGTAATTTATGTGTTAGAGAAATATGGTACCGATGTGTAAAGTTGTATAAGCAAATACCATATTAGCTAGGGCTCCTTGTGCTTGCCAGACACATAGTACACAATGTAGGCGTGTACCCCCTGAGAATTAATGTAATTATACCCTCAGGTGTTACAGATTACAGCAATGGAATAAAATGTATCACGGAAAACTTTCTTTGTAATTCAAAAATCTTTAAAAAAATGTTTTAAGTACAAAATTAATTACTCAAATGCGTGTCCTGTAGCGCTAAATAGTGCGTCTTGCTGTAAGATAACTCTGTGGAAGTGTCGCAGTTATCGTCCTCTGTAAGCAAAGTTCTGCTGAAGTCAATGTACTCACATCATCATAAACAAAAGTGAAATGCTTTGCGTACAGATATCGTAGTTATTATGCTTATTGCCGTGATGAAGAAAGTACTGTACTGTAACGTATTGTTGTGCTACGGAAAAGGCTGTCTCATTGTAGCTATACCACAAAAGTTACTACTAAAAGATGTTTTACTTTCCAGAATAATACATAAAAACTGTGCAGATATAAAACAGATACACCGCAAAAGCAACAATGTAAATTGTGTCACACATTAGTAGCGTCGTGATATAATCGTGTAGCTGTCAAAGAATCCAAATACTAAGTCATCTTTAATCTCACAGAAAGTACTTCAAATAAAGAATGTATTTTCAAGTAAACCAAAATGTTGCATTAAAATCTCATTAGCAGTACCTGTATATGTTCTAAGTATGTAAGCCTTATAGTCGTTACGTAATCGTGCAACTAACAAGCAAGAATGTACACACATAATAACACTGTATCGTCTGTTCACTATAACAATGCATTCGTAATTACTGTCTAAATGTGTTCCCTAGGTTCTAGACTGGATAGTTTATCTTAAAACATAGTTGCATGTTAACAGTTTCTAAGTGTGACAAAGAGTACTAGAAACGTGAAGTGAAAAGTTTTATGGCAAAAAGAAAGTTAAAAAGCAGATTATCTTTCAATAAACGGTTTTACATGTGAAATGTGGTGTAAACCTTTACTCTTCCTAGTACGCAGAGTTTCAACTTCAACGCAATTATCATGTGGTATACGTCGGATTTTGTAAGGTCCATTGCAAATCAGAAAGCATTTGTGACTCAAGTGTTTCTTCTTATGTGACAATGAATGAGCTTTAATGAGAACTTTCTGACCAATATATAATTTCTTTGCATTTGCTTTACCGTATAGTTTTCTCCTTTTTTCTGCTGCAGAATTTATATTTTTAACAGCCAAATCAATTATGTCTTTGTGTTGAAGTTTACGTGTATTCGGGAAAGGTACAAGCTCTCTGATTCTGTTCGGTGGTTCTTCATTCTTCAGTACAAGAATAGGTAGTAAAGCAGAGGAACCATGAGGCATTTCATTCAGCACGTTTTGAAATAAGAGTAAATATCTGTCCCAATGCTGATGCTTTCTGTGACAATAAAATCTGCAAAGCTTATTGATTTCTTTCATAATCCGTTCAGACGTGTTACAATGTAGTGAGTACAATGAAATAAAAACAGGTTTGATTTTATGGTTCCGAAGCATGCGTGACCAAACAGCAGATCTGAATTGCGGTCCGTTATCTGAAATGAATTTACTAACGTGTCCAACTTCACGTAAGAAATTTTTAGCAAAGGCGTTGGATACAGACCGTCCAGTGGCTTTACGTAACGGAGTGAAAGAAACAAATTTTGAAGTAAGTTCAACAGCGACTAGAACGTGCGAAAATCCATTCGATGTTCTGACAGGGGTCCCAAGAGATCAACAGCAGCAAATTCTTTTAATTTAGAAGGAATGGTAGGAAACAACGGAGCACGATGTGAGATAGTAGATGGTTTCGCCTTTTGACAAAGTTTACAAATAGACAAAACTCTTCGAATTCTCTTTTCCATATTGTTAAAATAACAAGCCGTTCGAAGAATATGATAACATTTTCGTGGACCAAAATGTGCGTAGCTGAAATGAAAGTACCAAATGAGCTTATTAACAAAATCGTCTGGAATGCAAAGTACGCATAGCTTGTCATCAACAGTGCAGCATTTGAAGAGTATGTTGTTTCTAACCAGATAATAATGCCGAAACTGTGTGTGTGTCTTTTCATGCCATTTACTTTTGATGTCTTTCCAAATCGGATCTTTATCTTGTTCATGAGCAATGTGCTTTAAAGATGTGGTGATGAAGTTTTCAAAGGCGACTTTCTGAATGTAAAGAATACTGAAATTTTTCTCGAGGTTGCCTTCTGTGTTACTTTTCTCAAGCCTAGCCGGTGCGCGTGACAGTGCGTCCGCAACAATGTTCTGCTTGCCGGGAGTGTAGACTATTGTGAAGTGGAATTCTTGCAGAAACAATGCCCAACGTTTTAACCTGTCATAATTTAATTTTGAAGACATAAGAAATTGTAATGCACGATGATCACTGTATACTTTTACGTGCTTACCAGAAAGAAAGAAACGGAATTTGTTAAATGCCCAAACGATAGCTAAAGCTTCTAATTCAGTAACGGAATATTTTTTTCAGATTTTGTTAGCACTCGTCTAGCAAAACCAATGGTTTTCTGAACAGTAGTGTCATTTTCTATGGCTTCTTGAAATAAATGGGCACGAAGACCGACTTTAGAAGAATCCGTGCTAAGGCAGAAATCTTGTGAAAGATCTGGATGAGCTAGTATTGGTGCGTTAAGTAGCGATTCTTTCAAAGAATTGAATTCCAAATGTGGTTGTTCGTCCCAGTTCCAAATAGTATTTTTACCAGTGAGAGAACAAAGTTTTGGTGTAACTAGAATTTGCATATTCAGAAAACGACGGTAAAAATTTACGAGACCTAGGAAACTGCGGACTTGTTTTTTTGTGGATGGAACTGGAATGGCTGTGATTGCTTCTAACTTTTCAGGATCCGGCTGAGTGCCTTCAGAAGAAATAAAATGCCCCAAAAACCTCACCTTTGACGTACCGAATTCAGACTTTTCCAAGTTAACTGTAATTCCATATTCTGCAAAAATACGTAACAAACTGTTGATGATGCGATTATGTTGTTCCCATGAGGCTTCTGTTATTAGAATATCATCCACATATAAGGTGGTGTGACGTTTTAAGAAATCAGGTAATATGAATGAACGCTGCCGAAGAAATGTTCAAACCAAAAGGAAGTTTCCGAAATTGATAACAAACGTCGAAACAAAGAAAAGCTGTGTATTTCCTACATTCTGGATGAAGTTCGATCTGATTAAAGCTGGATCTGAGATTAATAGAAGACAACACTTTCACACCATTAAAATTTTGAAGAAGTCTTCCATCGTTTGCGGCCTGTCTGTTTCAGGAATGATGATAGTATTGATTTGTTTCGAATCCAAGACAAGCCTGATCGATCCATTTTTCTTCTCAACAACTTGTAATGGATTGTTGTATGAGCTTACTGCAGGCTCAATAATGCCCTCGTCAAGAATAGATTGTATTTCTGTTCTAAAACGGTCCCTATAATGTGCTGAAATTACGTATGGTCTAACACAAAATTTAGTATGCTCACGAACACTAAATTGGTATTGAAATCCCTTGATTGTTCCTGTTTTGTGAGTAAAAACTGTGGAATGTGCTTGTAAAATCTCAAAAAGGTCCTGCCTATCAGTGTCATTACAGTTCTCAATTGTTTACCCAGGATTACAGTGGGTCTGCTCTGTGATGACCTACCTACCAATATTCTTCAAAACTTCGACTGACTCTGTGGCCACATAGCGCTCTGTATGAAAATCACTGGCTGTGCTGTGTGCAGTCAGTGACTAGTTTGCATTGTTGTCTGCCATTTTAGTGTTGGGCAGTTGGCTGTTAAAAGCGCGTAGCGTTGAGCAGTTGGAGGTGAGCCGCCAGCAGTGGTGGATGTGGGGAAGTGAGATGGCGGATTTTTGAGGGCGGATGATCTGGACGTGTGTCCATCATAAAAAGTACATTTTTAAGAATGGATGTCACAAACTGCTATATATATTATGACTTTTGAACACTATTAAGGTAAATACATTGTTTGTTCTCTATCAAAATCTTTCATTTGCTAACTATGCCTATCAGAAGTTAGTGCCTTCAGTAGTTTGAATCTTTTATTTAGCTGGCAGTAGTGTCGCTTGCTGTATTGCAGTAGGTCGAATAACGAAGATTTTTGTGAGGTAAGTGATTTGTGAAAGGTATAGGTTAGTCAGGGCCATTCTTTTGTAGGGATTATTGAAAGTCAGATTCCGTTGCGCTAAAAATACTGTGTGTAAGTTTAAACATAGTCATGTACAATTTTTCTAAGGGGACGTTTCAGTGTTAAGCTCTTGCAACATTTAATACTGAGGTGAGGGGAATGCAAAGCTAGTTAACTCGCAACAAAGTTCATTTGCGCAGTTGTATAAATTACAGCCTGCTAGTATCATAATCGTGTGCTTTGGTGAAGTGTTGATGCTCATACGTCTTTTGAGGGGATCTTCCTTCAAATTACTAACTACTTCTTCTGCCATTAGCTACACTAAGGATATAGCCTCTTTAATGATTCCATTTGTCCAACAATCTCTTCCAAGGCTATAGTTCATAATTACAACGGTTTGTCTGTTTATTAAATATTTATAAGCTTGATTCAGTGGTTAAGTATTTGATTTTATGTCTCATGGCAGTAAACCTTATTGAAGTTAAAATCTTCTGGGTTATTAGGCCGCGTCATGTTTCCTCTAAAATGACTGTCGTTTCAACCTATTTTTTTCTTTTCCAAATGGCTCTAAGCACTATGGGACAGCATCTGAGGTCATCAGTCCCTTAGACTTAGAACTACTTAAACCCAACTAAGGACATCACACACATCCATGCCAAAGGCAGGATTCGAACCTGCGACCGTAGCAGTAGCTCGGTTCCGGACTGAAGCGCTTAGCAACGGTCGCCCACAGCGACCAGGTTTTTAACCCCTCTGCTGGGATCTTTTTCAGGATCTTCCGGTGTCCGTTACAGCTAGAAGTGGACACCAGAAGAGTCCGAGTAAGTTCCCAGCAGTGGGGTAGAAACGTTGATCATTTTATAGGAAATATGACGCTGTCTAATAACGCAGAAGATTTTAACTTCAGTGACAATGGCCGTGAGAGCCTGCATACGGACAGTAAACCTTATTGTTGTAACGACTGCAAGTTTCGTTTAGTAGTTAGATGAGACCTTTCGTTGACATATCTGTTTGAGATGTCGTATCCATGCTTTCATGCTTAACTGCTCACCCCTAGTAATTTTTATTTGCTTAGATGCTTTTTCTATTTCATGACACTGTTTCTCTTAAATTTACATACATTTGTGGGGAGCTCTTCTTCCTTGAAGAGCAGCAGGGATCAGACTAATAGCATCTTAGGGGTATGATAAACCGTGCAACTGACACTTCACAGCAGCAATTTGTCGGACGTTCATAGAAAATCCTTCACTTAGACCAACAACGACCAAAAACCCATTCCCTAGGCCAACAGCGACCACATACCAAGAAACAACTTGGTTTCAGTCAAGACCAACATAGATAACGTCTTCCGTTCCCTCGTCAAGTGTGACAGAGCTGCACCCAACACTTGAAAAACCAAGCAGACTGTAGTCTCAAGTCCATACCACAGCCAGCGCTATGTAATAGAGGTCCCATGTCACAAAATTCTATGCCATGTATAAATACAGTTACGGCTTTACACTTAGGAAGAACTAGCTTTCTGAGCAGAATCGGATCACGCAGAATCGACGACACGGGTATTGAGAAATCCGATTCCAGTTTTTTTCGCACAGTCAAATATAATAAGTTTGGGTAGCCGATCACTTCAGATACTCCATCACTAGTATCAAAAATCGTAATATAAAAGATAAGTTCATAAAGAAGAACGTTCTCTCTCTTTTGCTTTTACAATGGGTGAAATGAAGAGTTTTGAAAAAAACTGCATTCACCTTGAACTGCCATCATCATGCCGTCAATTACAAGTACTTTATTAATTCCACCAGCTGATTTAAAAAGAAGAAAAGTCATTTCCTGTGCATCTTCTTTTAACCAACTAATTGCCAAAAGGAGTTCTACTTTTCGAAGGAGGAAACTTCTTGACGATTTCTGTACCGGAATGCCAATGCCGGCGAATTTTGACGGGAGTAACGTGTAGTAGGATGAGAGGATGGAGTCACAGCTCTCAAATAAACGGTAAAGTGCCATTAAACACATTAATAAAATAATTAAAAATCTTTTTTCTGCCAGTAAACTGGTAAATCATCCAGGGTGACATGTGATATTTCTCAAATGAGATTATGGGTTCAGGTATGTAAACAGTGCTGCTGTCTAGTAAAACTACCGCTCTTAATATTACCGTACTGTTGTGAATCTAGTACCTTTATAAGTGCCATCATTTCCGTTAACTATTGCAACATTTCGTCCATACGTGAAAATTTATCCAATTGTGAAAATTGCTATGTCTAATTACGGTGAGACCTTAAGGTCATAACAGGTAAAGCAAATGCGTAATTACGTAGAATATTAAGAGGAAAATCAGAGCCTCTGATACCGCAATATGCAGTACACATCCAGAAAATTAAAAAAAAAAAACTTGCAGACGTATTTTACCTCTCTCATGTGTTCCTTTCTCTCCCCTCAACACGAATCGAACCAAAAGTTTTTCCAGAAGCGTAAGGAACACGTTGCCGAATTGTTATATCACAGTTCAGTTTGGACTCATGCATCATCTATAGCATGTTGCTCCTATTTGTATATAACAACGCAAACAGCTACTAGCTCTAACGTCAAAAACGACAAACTACATAGAAGCACTTAAGCACTTACGTGAATACAAATGTATTGTCCTGTGTTTCGCTGTGTTCTCTTTTCCTGTTGATTTATACGAGTGTTTTACACAGAGATATATCATTTTATTATGAATAATTTTTGTGCTACCTTTTTTACACAGAGATAAATGATTTTATTATGAATAATTTTTGTGCTACCTTTTTTACACAGAGATATATCATTTTATTATGAATAATTTCTGTGTTCGCCTTGTTGCTGCCTAGGCCGCTTGTCTTCACACCTCTTCGTTAAAAAAAATTGAAAATTTAGCTATTAGTGTAAGGGACATGAACGAATTTTAAAACTGTTCTCATTAAAACTTGTACACTGGATAAGCAGGTAAGTTTCTGCCCTCTTCTGCGTGGCTTAACGTAACACTTTCGCTACATTCATTACGAGTTTTTAATTAAGCAAGCCTGGAATTATTGGAAAATATATTTAGAGTTCACTGTTGTCCTAAATTTTTCGTTGGTCTTTGCGATTAAGCTGCATGAGTCCCTTTGATGTGGAAAACTTCAAAGCTGGGTCCCAAATTTAATATTCCTCAGAACAATTACTTTACCTTGAAGGAGACACGTATTGCCGTGTTTCAGGCTTTAGATCAGTATCCGCAAACACTAAACGTCAAGTACATTTACCATTGTCGCATAAGTATAAAAGTAGGTGAGCAGAACATTCGTATGCTCTGTTACAGACAACCGTGAAAATAGGCAGACGAAGGTGTAGATAATATTTAACATTTTACTCGTGTTAATTATTGATGACTAGGACTCTCACGTTAAATCACATGGAAACGCCATCAGAACAAACAAGAATAAATACGCTTACAGCACTAATAATGTCCAACAAATACTTCTTATTTGGGCTGTATGAGTACGGTTATCATGCTAGACAAAATAAAAGACTCTGTTTTGATCGAGTGAGTCAGCTCATAACATAGTGTGTGTACGCGACTTTGATAGGAATAATTAGTTTTTCACCATCTTAGTACATTTGATGTGCAGAGACTACATGACTATTATAAACCTCAGAAAGCTGTGTTTATCTGTAGGGGCTCATCAATCGATGGTGAAATACAGGCTATGCAAGCAAAAAATAAATAATGAAGGCAATACCATACATTAACCATAGTGGCAATAGAACAAAGTGTCTGACTTAATATATTTATATTTGATTTACAAATTAAGCAACACTGCTATCAAAAGAAATTAGAAACCAGTGTATAGCATGGTTTCTTACATTAGTAAAGCATCATGACTTAAAGTGAGGACAGAATTTGTAATTACCCCGATTCCCAAAGTAGGCTTCACTAATTTGGCAATGCTTAAGATTCTTACGTCTTTCTTTCTTTAATTCCATTCAATAATCGCAAACTATCGATTTCTTTTCATAATGCCCATCTTCAGATATTATTAAAACAGAAGAAACCTTAAATTATCTCAATTTTTGTAAGCCAGAGGGTAATATAAGCTGTTCACTATGGTCGGAAATCGATAATCTGACGAAAACTGATTTGCGATTCTTGAATTAAATATTTCTTTACTTCCTGTTTTTATATTGTGACTATGTCGCAGATTTTAGTTCTTTCGTCTGTTACGGGTAGTTTGTATGCATCCATTGCGCATACGAGGAGATATAATATACACTCCTGAAAATTGAAATAAGAACACCGTGAATTCATTGTCCCAGGAAGGGGAAACTTTATTGACACATTCCTGGGGTCAGATACATCACATGATCACACTGACAGAACCACAGGCACATAGACACAGGCAACAGAGCATGCACAATGTCGGCACTAGTACAGTGTATATCCACCTTTCGCAGCAATGCAGGCTGCTATTCTCCCATGGAGACGATCGTAGAGATGCTGGATGTAATCCTGTGGAACGGCTTGCCATGCCATTTCCACCTGGCGCCTCAGTTGGACCAGCGTTCGCGCTGGACGTGCAGACCGCGTGAGACGACGCTTCATCCAGTCCCAGACATGCTCAATGGGGGACAGATCCGGAGATCTTGCTGGCCAGGGTAGTTGACTTACACCTTCTAGAGCACGTTGGGTGGCACGGGATACATGCGTACGTGCATTGTCCTGTTGGAACAGCAAGTTCCCTTGCCGGTCTAGGAATGGTAGAACGATGGGTTCGATGACGGTTTGGATGTACCGTGCACTATTCAGTGTCCCCTCGACGATCACCAGTGGTGTACGGCCAGTGTAGGAGATCGCTCCCCACACCATGATGCCGGGTGTCGGCCCTGTGTGCCTCGGTCGTATGCAGTCCTGATTGTGGCGCTCACCTGCACGGCGCCAAACACGCATACGACCATCATTGGCACCAAGGCAGAAGCGACTCTCATCGCTGAAGACGACACGTCTCCATTCGTCCCTCCATTCACGCCTGTCGCGACACCACTGGAGGCGGGCTGCACGATGTTGGGGCGTGAGCGGAAGACGGCCTAACGGTGTGCGGGACCGTAGCCCAGCTTCATGGAGACGGTTGCGAATGGTCCTCGCCGATACCCCAGGAGCAACAGTGTCCCTAATTTGCTGGGAAGTGGCGGTGCGGTCCCCTACGGCACTGCGTAGGATCCTAGGGTGTTGGCGTGCATCCGTGCGTCGCTGCGGTCCGGTCCCAGGTCGACGGGCACGTGCACCTTCCGCCGATCACTGGCGACAACATCGATGTACTGTGGAGACCTCACGCCCCACGTGTTGAGCAATTCGGCGGTACGTCCATCCGGCCTCCCGCATGCCCACTATACGCCCTCGCTCAAAGTCCGTCAACTGCACATACGGTTCACGTCCACACTGTCGCGGCATGCTACCAGTGTTAAAGACTGCGATGGAGCTCCGGATGCCACAGCAAACTGGCTGACACTGACGGCGGCGGTGCACAAATGCTGCGCAGCTAGCGCCATTCGACGGTCAACACCGCGGTTCCTGGTGTGTCCGCTGTGCCGTGCGTGTGATCATTGCTTGTACAGCCCTCTCGCAGTGTCCGGAGCAAGTATGGTGGGTCTGACACACCGGTGTCAATGTGTTCTTTTTTCCATTTCCTGGAGTGTACACTCTCCACTCCTTTTACGTAACTTCGTTTAGCTTGAAGATCGATAAATAAGGAGTGTTGCAGCGCTGCGCAGTGAACTGGTAGTGTGGACTAGTAATGTATTAAGTCGAAGACAAGTTCAAAGTATGACTAGAGAATCGACAAGTAAAACATTTTATCTGACTTTTTTTTTTCATCGTTGTCGTCAGTACTGTCGTTTCGGTGACGCTCAGTAAATTGCAAACAGCCCTTATGAGGATGATTTCATTACTTACGTTAAGAGCTGTTTTCGGAATCTGCAAAACAAGTCGCATTGGTCATGTCAATAAAAGAAATGGGCTCGTGCACATGTGACGATGTATTAAACTCAAAGAGCACTTCCAGTGTATTTTTAACTAACCAGTACTCACATTGGTGCAAGATCAGCCGCTTTGTGGCTTCTTTGAGTAAGCAAAAATTAATATCTGAGTTGAAATTCATCTTCTAGGTCATAAATGGCTCTGAGCACTATGCGATTTAACTTCTGAGGTCATCAGTCGCCTAGAACTTAGAACTAATTAAACCTAACTAACCTAAAGACATCACACACATCCGTGCCCGAGGCATGATTCGAACCTGCGACCGTAGCGGTCGCTCGGCTCCAGACTGTAGCGCCTAGAACCGCACGGCCACTCCGGCCGGCTGGTCATAAATGTTTCACCAAATAGAAACCATGTTACATGACTGTAGTTCCTGAAATGTGTAATGCAGCTGCACACAATACAATTGTCAAATGGAAGAGACAGCTCCATCAACTTTTGGTGTGGTTACGAGTGCGCTTGAATCCAGTCAGTCTGTGCTCTGCTGTTGTAGCCATCAGACCACTTGTTCGTAGAGCTATTCAGAATTACAGAAGGCATTCGATAGCCGCAAAAGTGGATATCGATTTTTTTAATGCGAATGTCTGTTAGAACAACAATGGAATTATATGGTAAAAGGTGTCCTGATTGTGCAAACATGTCAAGATTTGTAATTGTAAACGTTATAGAAAATTTCAAGGAATATGAATAGCAAACTATACCAAGTAAGAATTGTAGCAGTAAATAAAATAAATGCGACTGAGATTTAGCAGCAGTAGCTCACAAATCTAACGTCACTACGAAGTAGCTTAAATATGACTATCCAGTAAAATCAAGGGGTTCAGGATACAGTAATCAGTCGCAAATAATCTTTGTTGCGTTTCCAGATTTGGACACTGTGCGGCCCCCTTCAGTGCTAAAAGACTCACAGAACCAGTTACAGTAAGGTAACAGGTCTGGATTATTAAACGTACAATTGTATAAGCCTTAAATGTGAGAAAGTCATACAATACAGTACATGTAAGTTAAAACATTAAAACCACGTCTATTCACATAGTCCCTACTGGACTATTCATATCAAAGGCTGTTTACATTTACAACACAGTTAGTTTTGGTATACATCGCATAAATGTACAGTCAACTGAGTTGTAACTGTAAATAGCGGCCTCTGTGTGAACTCAACCTCTGATATGAACAGTCCAGTTGGGACCATGTGTATATATGTGTGGTTTTAATGTTGTGACCTACATTAACTGTTACGTATTTCATGGCCAACTCACATTTGAAGCATACACAACTGTATACTTAGTAAGATATGCATGTTACTGTATTGTAACTGGTTCTATAGGTCTTTTATCAGTGAATGGAGCACACTGTGACCAAAATACGGAGACTAAATACACGTTAGTAGTGAAACAAAGCCATTGACTGTTGACTCGTATTTTTGCCAAATTTATTCATGATGGCGGATCCAAAACGATGGCCACAGGTGTGGCAACATCGCAGTGATTTCATGGCGGGAAGTTCAACTTTGGTGGGAAAATACGTCAATTGGGCTACCTCCATTAACCTAACCCAAATCTCCCACCCTGCCACCTACCCTCTCACCCTCCCTCCTCGCCCATCTAAAAAGCGGAAAAAGGATTCAATGTGTGCTGGGCTGCCAGATAGGATAGACATAGGTCTTCATTTTGTATATGTTGCTCCCTGCCCCTCACCCATCTGGAAATTGGTGGGAAAAGCATTCACTCTATGCTAGGCAGCCATATAGGATGGATTCGCGGGAAAAGGCCTCAATCTGTGCTGGGCTGCCAGATAGGATGGACGTAAGTATGTATTGTTTATTTAAACAATTTGAGCTGTCATTGAAAGTAGTTACATCCGGTATGTTCACCATGAGGTCCAGAGTCCAACTGACGTAGTTCACAGCACCAAAACCAGAGGATCCCTCACCTCTCCCATGACGAAATGCAAGACGGCGGTCTGGGGAAAAAATGATGGGAAAAGGACTCAGTCTGAGTTGAGCTGCCCAAGATGATGGACATACCTTTACTGTGTTCAGTGGATGGAATTTCTGTAGTGGAGAAGGAGGAGTTCAACCAGGGTATTAGCAATAACCATACATCTGAGGACCGTGTCGACAGCAAAGATATCTCGCAAAGACAAATACACTTCATGAAGAAACGAAGATGCACCAGGATGGGGATAAGTTACACTTCACATCTCAAGCTGATAAATGTTATGTGCGGTAACTGTAGATCGTACAATAAAAATCCAGTCGTTCTTTTAAAGAGGCAACACGTTCACTGTGGTCAGAGGCCACGCGCCGGCTTACGGCACGGCCCCTTTGTAGCTGCAGGAGCAGCCAAAAACTTCCTGTCACGTTGGAAATACCGACGGCCTTCCTCCTTCCCATCCCCCCAACGCCGGCGTACCCCTTGTCATTGAACACTTACTACTGGTAACCCAATCATACAATTATAGTCAGTGGTGACTTCAGTCTACCCTCGATATGCCGGACATCCAGAATTGTACTGAATGCTTTCTCAGTGCTACTAAAGCAGAGTTATTAAACAGGGTTGCCGAAACTCCTTCACAAAAAAAGCCGAAGTGAATATTCCTGAATTCCAATCAAGAACAACTGCGAAGAGAGCAACGTAGAAGTAGATGTCCTCGGTGTAGCAAAGCAGCTTAAATCCTTTAATAATGGCAAGGCCTCCGGTCCTGATCGTACACCACTCAGGTTCCTTTCAGAGTATACAGGTGCAATAGCTCCATATTTAGCAATTATATACAGCCGCTCTCTCGTAGAAATTACGTATTTAATGACTAGAAAACTCCTCAAGTCACACCAATATCCAAATAGGCAAATAGGAGTAATCCGCTTAATTACAGACCCATATCCCTAACGTCGATTTGCAGTAGGGATTTGGAACATATACGGTATTCGAACATTATGAATTATCTCGATGAAAACGATTTATTGACACATAGTCAGCACGGATTCAGGAAACATCGTTCTTGTGAACACAACTAGCTCTTGATTTCCATGAAGTAATGAGTATTATCGACAGGGGCTGTCAAATTGATTCCATATTATTAGATTTCCAGAAGGCTTCCCACACCGTTCCTCACAAGCGTCATCTAAACAAACTGCGTGCCTATGGAATATTCCCTCAGTTGTGCGACTGGATTCGTGATTTACTTTCAAAAAGGTGACAGTTCGTAGTAATAGACGGAAAGTAATCGAGTAAAACAGAAGTAATATCCGGCGTTCCTTAAGGAAGTGTCAAAAGCCCTCTGTTGTTACTGATCTATATTACCGAGATAGTAGACAATCTGAGTAACCCTCTCAGATTAATTGAAGGTGATGCTGTCGTTTACCGCCTTGTAAAGTCATCAGACGACCAAAACAAATTGCAAAATGATTTAGATAGGATTTCTGTGTGGTGCGAAACGTGGTGGTTGACCCTGAATAAAGAAAAGTGTGAAGTTATTCACATGAGTACTAAAGGAAATCCTCTACATTTCGATTACGTGGTAAGTCACATAAATCTGAAGGTTGTAAATTCAACTAAATACTTAGGGATTACAATTACAAATTAGAACAATCACAAAGATAATGTTGCGGGTAGAGCAAATTAAAGACTGTGATTCCTTTGATGAACACTTAGAAGGTGCGACAGATCTACTAAAGGACTGCTTACACTACACTTGTCTGCCCTATTCTGGAATATTTGTGTGCAGTGTGGGATCCGCATCAGGTAGGACTGTCAGTTGACATCGAAAAAGTTCAAAGAAGGGTGGCTCGTTTTGTATTATTCTGGTGACACCCACTTAGGTAGAGAGAAACGATCATCACAATAAAATAAGAGAAATCAGGCTCGCTCAGAAGAATAATGTGCTCGTCTTTTCCGCTCGCCGTTCGAGAATGGAATGGTAGAGAGACAGCTTGAAGGTGGTTCATTGAACCCTCTGCCAGGCACTTACTTGTGGACAGCAGTGTAATCACGTAGATGTTGAAGTAGATATATTACATCAGACAAATCTTCCCTCTCATAGAGGCTTTCAATGTATTCTTTCCACCTATCAGCTCTCCTCTGCATTTAACAGTAGAATTCACGTTGCACTCTTAATGTTACCACCCTTGCTGCCAATGTCACCGAAGGTTGTTTTGTCTTTCCTGTGCCGACTTTGTCCTTCCGACAATCATTTCTTTTCCGATGTCTCATATTTTTCCTACAGCCATTTCATCTTAGCTGCCCTGCACTCCCTACCTTTTTCTTTTTTTTTGTTTTTTTTGTTTCTTTCCTCAGCGACTTGTGTTTCTCTATTCCTCAGTTTTCAGGAACATTTTTGTACTTCCTTCTTTCATTAATAAACTGAAGGATTCTTCTATTACATATGCTTTCTTCTCAATTACCTTCTGTGTACCTATGTTTTCCTTCCCTACTTCTGTGATGGCCCTTTTTAAAGATGTCGGTTTCTCTTCAACTTTACTGCCTGCTGGAGCTATTACTTACAGCTATATAATCTTAGAGAATTTCAAGCCTATCTCGTCATTTCTTAGTACTTCCGTATCTCACTTCTCTGCGTATTGATTCTTCCTGACCAATGTCTTAAACTTCAACCTACTCTTCGTAACTACTATATTGTGGGCAGAGTCTATATCTACTCTGTGGTCAGAGTCTATATCTGCTCCTGGGTACGCCTTACAATCCAGTATCTGATTTCGGAATCTCTGTCTGACCATGATCTAATCTAACTGAAATCTTCCCATATCACCTAGCCTTATCCAAGTATACCTCGTCCTCTTGTGATTGTTGAGCAGGGTATTCGCTATTACTTGCTGAAACTTGTTACAAAACTCAGTAAGTCTTTCTCCTCTATCATTCCCTGTCCCAAACCCGTATTCTCCTGTAACCTTTTCTTCTACTCCTTCCCCTAAAACTGCATTCCAGTCCCCCATGAGTATTAGTTTTTCATCCCCTTTACATACTGTATTACCCTTTCACTGTCCTCATACACTTTCTCTATCTCTTCATCTTCAGCTTGCAGTGTCGGCTTGTATACCTGACCTATCATTTTAGGTGTTGGTTTGCAGTCGACTCTGATAAGAATGACCCTGTGACTGAACTGTTCACAGAACACACTCTCTGCCCTACCTTCCTATTCATAACGAATCCTACCATTTTCTGTTGCCGTTGATATTACCCTATGCTCATCTGACCAGACATCCTTGTCTTCCTTCCACTTCTCTTCACTGACCCCTACTTCATCTAGATTAAGCCTTTGCATTTCCCTTTTCAGATTTTCTTGTTTTCCTACCACATTCAAGCTTCTGATATTCCACAGCCCGACTCGTAGAACGTTATCCTTTCATTGATTATTCAATGTTTTTCTCATGGAAACCTCACCGTTGGCAGGTAGAGGTGGTCAGTCACCTTTAGATAGCTGTTTGGAAACGCTCCGTAACACAGCAAAATTCTTCCAATTTCCTTATGTTGTGACAGTCTTTTACACAAAATCATCCTGTGTGTGAGCTGTAGGAGCAGTATCATAATTTACACTGTGCTATGTTCAACTTTCAGTCACAGCCAATGGATCTAAAAGTACTAAGATAAGTTTCGAACCTGACACAGATCTCTAAGTCGCGATGGAGGAAAAAAATGTATGGCAATGTATAAAGCTGTGTCATACGCTACTTGGAACACGTATTGTGTTCGAGTATAATGACTTTTCTGGAGACTAGAAATCTACTCAGCAGGAATCAGCATGGGTTTCGAAAAAGACGGTCATGTGAAACCCAGCTCGCGCTATTCGTCCACGAGACTCAGAGGGCCATAGACACGGGTTCACGGGTAGATGCCGTGTTTCTTGACTTCCGCAAGGCGTTCGATACAGTTCCCCACAGTCGTTTAATGAACAAAGTAAGAGCATATGGACTATCAGACCAATTGTGTGATTGGATTGAGGAGTTCCTAGATAACAGGACGCAGCATGTCATTCTCAATGGAGAGAAGTCTTCCGAAGTAAGAGTGATTTCAGGTGTGCCGCAGGGGAGTGTCATAGGACCGTTGCTATTCACAATATATATAAATGACCTGGTGGATGACATCAGAAGTTCACTGAGGCTTTTTGCAGATGATACTGTGGTGTATCGAGAGGTTGTAACAATGGAAAATTGTACTGAAATGCAGGAGGATCTGCAGCGAATTGACGCATGGTGCAGGGAATGCCAATTGAATCTTAATGTAGACAAGTGTAATGTGCTGCGAATACACAGAAAAATAGATCCTTTATCATTTAGCTACAAAATAGGTCAGCAACTGGAAGCAGTTAATACCATAAATTATCAGGGAGTACGCATTAGCAGTGATGTAAAATGGAATAAGCATATAATGTTGATCGTCGGTAAAGCAGATGCCAGACTGAGATTCATTGGAAGAATCCTAAGGAAATGCAATCCGAAAACAAAGGAAGTAGGTTACAGTACGCTTGTTCGCCCACTGCTTGAGTACTGCTCAGCAGTGTGGGATCCGTACCAGATAGGGTTGATAGAAGATATAGAGAAGATCCAACGGAGAGCAGCGCGCTTCGTTACAGGATCATTTAGTAATCGCGAAAGCGTTACGGAGATGATAGATAAACTCCAGTGGAAGACTCTGCAGGAGAGACGCTCAGTAGCTCGGTACGGGCTTTTGTTAAAGTTTCGAGAAGATACCTTCACCGAAGAGTCAAGCAGTATATTGCTCCCTCCTACGTATATCTCGCGAAGAGACCATGAGGATAAAATCAGAGAGATTAGAGCCCACACAGAGGCATACCGACAATCCTTCTTTCCACGAACAATACGAGACTGGAATAGAAGGGAGAACCGATAGAGGTACTCAAGGTACCCTCCGCCATACACCGTCAGGTGGCTTGCGGAGTATGGATGTAGATGTAGATGTAGACATGTTACAGAAGAAAAAGACGCTGTATCAAACAACAACTCAGAGACCGGCTCTCGCAGCCGTAGTCTGTGGGATATGGTTCACCTACAGTACAGGGAATGCTGCAGGACAAAGTTTCATTTTGCGTTAGTCTCAGACATGTAAACTGTTGGCAGGGCTTCAACAACATGATCCCATTTCCACCGAAAGGTCTGTGGAGGCGACTTCGATCACTGAGTGAGTCAATACCTGTAGCACATATGCACGATGCCAACATGCAGATGGTATTTGTTTTCGATGTATATAGAATACAGAGACACAGTAATACGCTAACACTAACGGCATTTATTTTCTATATCTATGTTTTGGAAGGCATATAATGTTATCGAGTTCTCTACTGGATGACGTTAGTGGTGTTTTTATAGTTCACAGTTTTTTATTTCCTGTTGGATAGTACAATATAACGATGATATAGAGAATGTTTGGGTGACAGACGTGAATGCATCCTGAGGACACAAATGTCCTTGGGACTGCAGTACGTGTATGTAGTTGGAGATGCTCCGCAATGTGGAAGTGGATCCTCATCCATCTTCCAGTTCCCATACTGTCTTTTTCTACTGCTACCTCATGCTGCAGGAGAAAGCTTTATTTTGCGTTAGTCTCAGACATATAAACTGCTGACAGAGCTTCAACAACATGTTCCCATTTCCACTGAAACGTCATAACATGGTCCTGTCGCATTAACTCAGCTCACCCAGTTTCTAGACAGGTTGCAGAAGGGTCGTAGATATAGCACTATGCGACTGCTGCTCAGTTCCGACTGAAATTGGAACAATCACACCCACAAAGCAGCGGTTTGGGTGAGGCAGAGACTCAGGAACAGTTAAAAGATGCATAGGGGCTGCCTAGAAAACTACGTGGGAGTTTTACTGCAAAAAATCTGACTCATTTTGACATGTGAGAGAACCACGAATATGTTTCCCTTGTGGCTCTAATAACCTTCATAGGGTCCAATACTGGTATGTGGTTGAATGCAAAGACTTGATTCCAAATCACAGACAGATTTTCTACCAAAAATTTTAACGCAGTAGATCCGAAAAATCAGTGTATTCAAATGGTTCAAATGGCACTGAGCACTATGGGACTAAACTTCTGAGGTAATCAGTCCCCTAGAACTTAGAACTACTTAAACCTAACTTACCTAAGGACATCACACACATCCATACCCGAGGCAAGATTCGAACCTGCGACCGTAGCGGTCGCGCGGTTCTAGATTGTAACGCCTAGAACCGCTCGGCCACCCCGGCAGGCTCAGTGTATTGCTAATAGGGTTTTGTACATTTGTTAAGACTGCATTCTACCATAGAATTTTTTTAAAGTGATTTGTCGCATAGCACACCAGCTACTGTATGTGATCATTCTCAGTCAACCATTACCCTCCCTCGCCCATTACCCAGTGGATACATCACAGAATCTATAACATGGCATCTACACAAAATGTGTTTCAACCGCTGGAGGAATACCTAGCTTTAGCATGATGGAGTTGCAGCTAGTGGCTTCGTACCATGTTCCTTAGCCCTATCATTTTCTAAACTTGGTGATTTTATTGTGCGCTTACACCATCGCCGATGTGTATCGCACACTTTCAGTCTGTTAACATACACCCAAGCGATCACCATCTATACTCAATGTCGTGGTGTTAGTGTGGAAGACCACTTCATTCATAAGTAATACCATACCTTTATTTATAAAGCTTGTATATCATTTGACATGGATACCATTAGGGATACTTGTGTGCGCCGGTAAGGCCAAGACCGTTTGAGACAGTAACATAGCCATTCCAATCGTGTTTTCTTAATACTAGTCCTTCTAAAACGATAACGTGCCTGTTCCTAAGGCACACTGGTACCACTCGCAAGAGAAACGTATGAGGCCTGTCCTTCCATCGCAGATTTTCGCTCGATATTATTTAGTATCACAAGCATTCAGTTATTGCAAAAATATTTTACTTAGTAGGAGATACGTGACCCATTTGTCGTGGTCAGCAGGCTTATAAAGTATGTGTACTGTGGTCAGTGTTCCGACATGTGCAAAATGAAATGGCTGTGTCCTGTCATAAGGAAGGTGTGAAATTGATAAGGAAAATTGCTACAGCCATAAGAGGGATAAAAGATTTTTTACGTGGAAAATTATATCCAGTCACAAGAACGATATAGATATTTATATTTCCAAAGCCACAGTCGTCAGGAGACGATATTTTCCCTTCTTTGCTCTATGTCGAATGTCATCAGATTGAGGCTGCAGTCACAATATGTAATTATAAGTACAGTGACAAAATAACTGTGGCTGCTTTTCTAGGACGACTCTGCCGTGTGGCAGCGCATGTGGCAGTGGTAGAAACTGCCTGGAATGATAGACATTTCTGTCTTATGGTAGTAGCCGTTCCAACTGGATGACCTGGAGTTCAAGAATGCAGCTAACCTAACACTGTCGCCCTCTTGGAGGGTAATAGGGAACTAATACTCAGTATGTGTTGGGTAGCCTTCATAATCGCATATCTTTCCGTGGAATTTTGAGAAGATTCAATATGGCTGTGTGTTTGTACTGAACAATATTCCCTCCCATATAAATAGTCTTTTTGACCGCTCCTACACATTTCCCACCTTTATTTGGTTAAGGAAACATCGATTTTGGAGTCTGTCTTGTGTATGTAGATAGAGAAAGAGAGATGGAAAAGATGTTTGCGGGTTCTCTAGACATGAGATACAGCTTAGTTGACACTGTAAAAGTGGAAGGATGATCTGGAATCTGTTATCTCATTGACATCGGTATTCTTTAAAAAAACACGAGTCGAGCTATCAGATTACTCTATTTTAACGATTTTTCACATAAAGATTAACATAGACGTGATAAGTTTCTAGTGACTCAGTGGTTTGCAGCATGGTGCACCTTGCTGCACTTCGCTAAAGCTTCGGATTTCTAGAGAAATAATTTCCACTCTTTATCTCCGGAATTATACTATGCAAGTGCTTGATATCAAGACTATGGCGGAAATGGTACGATGTTCTGGCAAACCTTGTACAAATATATGTTTTCTTATAATCCCAGGGTATCAGGGTATGGGGATGGGCGTAGAAAGTATGGCAGCAAGGAAGCAAACAAGCAGGTCGGGGCCAGAAACAGTAAAGTCTTTGTGTCCTGGGGGGGGGGGGGGGGGAGTGGGACCAGACCAGCATTTGTACGACAGTTCAGAGAGTGACCGCTGTACATAGAGGGCGCTCTTAGTGCGCTTCAGGCCAGGATGTGTCTGAGGGCAGTTGACTCGTGACCATTGGCCACGGCGCATGACTGACCACACTTGTAGGTAATATCTAGTAATGTGGCTATATGTATTGTGTCTGTGCTTACGTTTTTCTTTTTTTTCTTTTTTTTTTTTTGAATCTGTCTGTCTTCACAGTATATGTTCGAGATTCTGGTGGTCGATAGCTATATGCAGTATGCAGAAGTGATGGCTTGGGTTGTTTGGGGAAGAAGACCAAACATTGAGGTCATCAGTCTTATCAGATTAGGGATAGACGGGGAAGAAAGTCGGGCATGCCCTTTCAAAGGAACCATCCTGGCATTTACCTGGAGCGATTTAGGGAAATCATGGTAAACCAAAATCAGGATGATCAGATGTGAGGTTGAACTGTCTTCCTCCCAAATGCGAGTCCAGTGTGCTAACCTCTCCGCCCACTCACTCGGTGCAGAAGTGAAGATTTTGTATGATGCATAATACGAATTTTATTTACTACATGGATATATTATGTGGTTACACGTCCTGGTTGAGGATCGCTTTCATGCAGAAAAATTCAAGCTATCATCGGCAATAGCAGAGCAATTTAATTAAGGAAGTGTCTGGGACGATAGTTTCTGTATTTCATGATCTGTAGGTCACTTTTGCAGGGTTTAACTGTCAGTGCAGTATGACTGTTGTAGGTTTTTTTCGATCTTTACGTAACAGTTTTTCCGCTGAAAGTCTCGTAATTTGTCTGTCTGCAGAAAATGGTTGACAGTGTAGCAGCAATTTGGCATGTAAACTCAGTAAGAGCCAATCAGAATGCTCCATTCACAAGACATCCTTTGTGCGGGGCATAGGAGCCTCTATAGACTAGTTCGAACGAGATGGGGAAAGGTATAGACGGAAAGTGCAGTGACGTCTGAGAGTAATGTGACGCATTCTATGTTCGAGTGTGCAAAGATACGTCCAATCAGACTATCCATCCCTGGTGGATGCTGTCCCTCATCCACCAATGTGGCTTTAGAACATCTCCAGACCAGCAGCTGTAGGACACCGATAATTCCTGACATTTTTCTTGTCTGTAGGACCCTGCTTCGAAATCTGTTTGGGTAATTGTTCTGACATTCCTATCTGTGCTTAGACACTAGTGTGTGTTTCTAAAAGTGAGGGAAATAACGTCCCAGCCTCCAGCAGCAGCAAATATGAAACTATGTCTACTCACCATTTCAAAAAATTGATGATCACCACAGCAGCTGTAGGATCTCTCTGTCTCTCTGCCTTCAAACAAACAGCTATAACTTGAATGGTGGTGAGAATCCTGTTTAGAGTTATGGGAGATATTTATTTCGACTTCCAAAAATCGTCTTTTCGTCCTGTAAAATCACAAATTGCAGCTGATTCGGTTTCCGGATCTGTTTCCCAGAAAAGCATGTGAAGTGTCTCAGTCAGGTTCCAAAAGCGTGCAGCGATCTTTCGAGAGTCCATGTTCGAGTGTGACGGTATACATCGCAAAATTGACGCAAACTACTGTGCAGTTATTTTTTTTTTTTTGAAGGTGTATTTAGAGACATATTGAGTTGGATTTAGTAACTCCTGAAGCAACCCGTGCTCGAGATAGGAATATCTCTCACAAAAACGCGATGTGTCACTGGGATGGTTTCAAAAGTGTGCCGCAATCTTTTTAGAGTACATTTTCAAGTGTGGCCGCGGAGATATGCCTCAGAATAAGATGCATAATTCTCTAAATACTCTCACATCTTACACAAAGCTAAAGCTGCCTCTCTCGCTCTCTCTCTCTCTCTCTCTCTCTCTCTCTCTCTCTCTCTCTCTGTGAAGCGGTACATTTAGTTCATGTGACATCTTCAAGTTATGAATGTGACAATAGGCCACAACACCAGATGTAATAACTCCTGCAGCAGTTCATGTACAAAGACAAAGTATATTCGTGCGCCGGGAATGGGAACGAGGAAGGTCGTAGGTGTTTCGAACGCAACTGGAAGTATGTAGCTGCTCATGCAGGTAGCATGTCCACATGCCATAAGCCAGCACATTGCCTCTGAGGGCAAGTAGTGCACACGCTGGTGTCAGTGTCTTGTCTCGTGCGCTTTGGAACACTGACTGGACTTTTATCGAATGATCTACTGTTAGAGCGCACACATTTTTCAGTATGAGTTGCGAAGTGTAACTTAACCCTATCCTGCTGCATCTTCATTACTTCACGAAGTGTATTCATCTTCAACAGATATCGTTGCTATCGGCACAGTCCTCAGATGCGCGGTTGCATCTAATATACCAGTTAACCTCCTCCTTCTCCCACACAGTCATCTCATCCATTGAACCCAGTAAACAATTGTGTCCAGCCTCTTGGAAGCTCAGCACAGACTTGGTCCTTTTCCTGCCTTTCTTTCCCCAGAGCGCCATCTTGAAATACATCATGGGAGGAAGTGGGGGAGAACCAACTTCACCCTCTGGTGGTGGTGCTGTCAGTTGGTCTCCAGACCTCATGGTGAACTCACCAGTTGGAGGTACTGTCTATGACAACTCAAATTGTTTAAATAAACAATGCATACTGATGTCCATCCTATCCAGCAGCCCAGCACAGACCATGTCCTATTCCCTCCAATTTCCAGATTTGTGGGTGGACAGGTGGGGAGGGGGAGGGGAGGGGAGATCGAAGGCGTTTGGGTTAGTGGAAGCAGTCCAATTGACCTTTTTTTCTGCCAAAATTTGAGCTTCCCACCACAACGTCACTGCGATTTGTCCAACTACTCACGTTACTTGCGACTGATTGCTGTACCATTTATTACTTGTAATAAATGCACTCGCTGGCTCCAACTGTTACTCAATGGAATCAAATGTCATCATTCACTGAAGTCTTCTGCAGTTATTATTATAACTACCGTAGTTGATCTGCAGCTGTGGTGAATGGTGGAGTAGATAATCGTCCTCAGGATGTCGGAGCACCACCAACCAAGGAGTCGGTTGCAGAGGAGTGGTGAGTGTGTGCCTGTTAGGCATCCAGGGAGACATCAGAGAAACAGCATTCGAAAACCAGTTATTTATTGGTCTAAGTACATTTGCCATGTCTTTGTTCCAGGATGCCAACGTCTACAGGACATAAAATGCGCGATCAACAAGGTGGGTAACGCAGTCAGCAGGCAGTGGCGAGGAGGAAGTAACAGCACTACGAGGCCGATGACCCAGCAGGACATGAACTCTGTGTCAACCGGTTCGGTTAGAGGCTGTTAGCAGCGCCGGCCGAGGATAACAAAACAGGATGGAAATGGCAGCTCCAAACAGCAGCGCCTGTCAAGAGCAGACGAGGCAGCTGAAAGTTTGCCCGCATTGGCGATCGCAGAGGAGCGACTATACGACCCTGGACGGAAACAAGAGACCTCCAGGATGGATGGTGGATGTAACTGAAATGGACCCTGCAGGCAGCCGCCATTTGGAGACTGGTAAGGCCACAGCGTCAGACTCGGCACCAGCAGCAGTACCACAGATAGCACCATCAGAGCCCGAAGAGGGTGACTATTTGAGAGATACACACTTGTAATTCTGACTGGTAGACTTGTCAACTCGTTGACAGTCGTAGGTCCCACCTCGAGACTGATGTGCGGGAGACTACATACCTAGACTAAAAAGAACGATTATTTATACTAGTACGGGGCGTAGTGGAGAGCTGCCTATATTTTAGCGGCCTCTATTTTTGCCACTGCTATAAAATTCTTAATTCTTGTACTAACTAACATTTACTAAGGTCAGCGTCAAACAAGTGCTTCCTGCAGGTATTGTGTCAGCTACAGGCTCTTTTGTGATGAGAAACATCTTCTGAAGACAAGGTTGATTTTGTTGCAGTTCTGATTTAAATTTTCGCGAACGTAACGAAGAGAATTACTGTTAAAATGTAAGTAGCAACATGTAGTTTTATTTATGGTGAATATGCGAGTGGGTGCTAAAAAGTAATGTCTGCGAATTTCTTACGAACTTTCATAGCTTTCAAAATAAAACAAGCGTTATTAATGTTCTATATCTTTATTCTCCATGTCTACATATTTGCAGCCCTTTGCCGCTAGAGGGCTTCGAATTGGTAGAGTGTAACATGGCCGTGTGTAACCTAATTATGTCTGTGCTTGAGAAATAGCGTGCTATAATAGAATTTCGAATTGAAGAGTTCGCCCACCCATGAAACATAGTCTCCAGCATGACAACGTCAGGCCAAACAGTAGCGCAGTGACATCTGTAACAATCAGACTTCTTGCACTCATTGTCATCGATCATTCTCCATACGGTGCTCCATCCAATTTTCATCTGTTTCCTAACCTTAAAGAATACCTTCGAGGACTTCACGTCTACAGTACAGAAATAGCGCAAGCACATGTGAAGTTGTAGTTCCGTCAACAAAGTATACATTCAACTGTGACATTATCAAAAAACTTTGAAAATGTGTTCATGACGAAAGTGGAAAACATATATATATATATATATATATATATATATATATATATATCCTTATTGCGCATATATATATATATATATATATATATATATATATATATATATATATATATATATATGCGCAATAAGGATGTAGAACGTTAGTAACGTTTGCTTTGTTTAGAAAGTCTTAAGAGTTTCCTCGTAAAATATTCGGAGGAATTACTTTTCAGCACGGCCTGATACATGAAATAATCTTAGTTTTCAGACACTCGTGGGTCTGTGTTCGTTGTGGTTCGTTTTCAGGAAATCGTCAAACAGAAAATGATGACGGTGACTAGGATTTACGGCTAAAGTTTCCTAGATTGTTCCGGTATAATTGGAGAAACTTGTTCGTATTAAATTTAAATAAATGTGTTTACCATTATAAATCCAGCGTGGTAGTGACAGACTGTCAATCCAAAGGGCCCGGGTTCGATTCCCGGCTGGGTCGGAGATTTTCTCCGCTCAAGGACTGGGTGTTGTGTTGTCCTGATCATCATCATTTCATCCCCATCGACACGCAGGTCGCCGAAGTGGCGTCAAATCGAACCAGGCGAACGGTCTACCCGACGGGAGGCCCTAGCCACACGATATTTCATTTCATATTTAGAGACGATGTGCAAATTTTCTAGTGTGTTCTCTATCGTAAGGTATTAATGAAGTAGTTATTTTGTATTACCGTATCGAAACAGTAAGACGTTACGGAGAGTGGAGCATTTAGCTACAATATTGCGTCTAAATGTGGGCTGTGGATCAAGTGAATGGGCTCGCCCGCATACAACATGTGCCTAAGGCAGCAACTAAGAGGCACGAAGGAAATAAAAACGAAAATGTCCAGTGAGGTATAAAATGTTTTAGCCGCAGTAACCTGTTTTTTCCAAAGAATTGGAAGGGCATACGTTATATTTGAAGAGATGACATTCGGTTTAAGCATGCCGAACGTAAGGAAAATTGCGATCGAAATTGCAGAAGGAAACGAATTGCCACTTAATTTCAATGCAGAAGAAGTCATGGCAGCCAGATAGTGGGCTGACGGTGGCCGTCAAAGAAATATCTCCGAATGCGGGAAAAACAAAACTTCCAAAGCATACCCAAAGAGCTTGTCAGCTTAGGTATAGTACATGATAAAAAAAGGCAAATGACATGAAATCGAGAACTACAGCTCCAACTGTCAAAAGGGAGTGTTTTGGAGACTACGGGGAAAGCCACCACAGAAACTCAGAGCTATGGTGCGGCGAGTTTTGCGAGGAAGAACTGATCAACTCCATGAAATACAGAATGTCGGTTCATTCAAGGTGTGCAGTGGTGAGAAAACGACGAGGAAGGTATCATAATTTTTTCCCAGCCATGCCAAGTACATCGTTTTTGCAGCGCAGCGCTACGTCCCGACGCATCTCATCCATCCATCTTTTGCTCTTCAACAGCTCCATGACAATGAGTTGAGAATCGGTTAAAGTTCACCGAAAATTGCAAGTGATGCCTATGTAGTAGCGTCAGAGTTGTGAATACGAAAATAACACATGATGGTCGACTCGGGATGCCACGAAGGACGTAAGCTGCGTGCCGTTTCTCCGTGGTTGTGAAATAAAAAATGCTGCACTATTAATTACAGTCTTTATTCATTGATTCTCGTAAAATGACTGACGGTGATGAAGGCATGTGTTGAAACCCCCGGCAACGGTGACTGACTTAGCAAAGTACAAGTCAACGTACTCGACTTGTGGGAGGACAGGGTGCCAAGGTGGCTCTGTGCTGTTTTAGTGAAAGACAGCGGCAAGAAGCTTTGCTGAGACAAGAGGGACGTCAGGCGCTTGGCAAGCCACAGGCGTGGGTGTAAAACAGCTAGTCGCTGCGACGGGCAGTCGGTTTGGTGGTGTGCTGAGTCCGAACTTGAGACCTCTGGAAACGTCCAGAGCCCGGAGATGGCTCCAGCTGAATGGCGCTAGTTCAGTCCCCGATAACATCAGTTCCAGCAGCGCCCGTTAGACCACCAGGTATCGGAGGCAGCGGATGGCTGTATACGAGGCTGGGTGATCCACTGGCTGTCGCTTGGTACAGAGGACCCCTCTGTGTCAGCATAAGTCGAAGGAAAGGAATGATAGCTCTAGCCAGCGAGTATTTATGGTATATTTGTCCAGCTTTGTTATGAGCGGGCCTCTGTCCAAGTACGGACCAGACGGCGCAGCTGTCAGCCCACTGCATGAAGTAATTCACCTCACCGCTGTTGCGGACTGGGTCTTCCACCATGTCGCCTCAGAAATATTTCGGCTGGGGAAGTGGAATTCCGCAGGCAGATAGCTGACACACGTGGCAAAGGGTTGCGAAATCTGTGCAGAGCTACGTTGGCGCGACATGGAGTTTCGATGGAGAGTTTGTCAACGGTTGAATCATCTTTTGCAAATCGTGCATAAATCAATCGCCGCAGTTGTCATATTGACATAGGTTATTCATTAAAGGGCAGTGGAAAATCGACGGTACCTAAGAGAGGACAGACAACGACTTTTGTTTGTCGACGAGTGGTTATCACTCTTCAGGAAAGACATCATTCGTCGCTATTTTATTGGTAGGACACTAAGTAGCCTCTGTGTAGTATCTGCAGTTCCTAACATATAACGCTGCCGCAATTATTGGAAGACATCCCGCTGCTCATCAGACCGCTGTATTATCAAAATGACAAAGTAATAACTACAAAACCTTTCTAATAAAACTGGGAGGCCGTTGAACGGTCGCTCGAAACACGAAATAGGCTGCACGTTCATCAGTCTTAACACATCTGGGCTTTTTTCTCTAGGGAAAACAAGAGGTCTACATGGAAAACTCAAGTTCTCCGATGAACTGAAAAATCGTATAACACGGGCCACTGTCGTGATGATATTCAGCGTGCAGTTTTGTCATTTTAGAATCGCCTCAAAGCATGATCAACATTTTGAGCAACTGACATGACTATCATAATAATAAATAATGAGAACCGTACTTATGTTACGTCTTTATTTACATTTGGCACAGTACTGCAGATGACTGTGAGATCTACTGCCGGTGAGAATGTGGTTTTCGACAAGTTACCTCGTTAAGATGTGATCAAGTTCCACACATGTTATGTTGAATTCTCCTTCAAAAATAAGATACTTCTATACATCAATATTAGCGTCTTAATCTGACAGCTGTTAACGTTAAAAATTATTTTCACACGTCAGAAAATTGGCCTCATTGTCAGCAATAACTTGTGAGAAACAGCTCCGTAATATATTGCTATGTTTTCGGTATACTTTACCTCGCCTATTTGGGCTGTCTCGTCATGTGTAGTAGACGAAAGTCTACAAATGTGTGGAACCACTCTTCTAATACAAAAATCGATGGATATACAGAAATTTTAAGTCAAGTAGTATGAGATCGGAGAGGGATAAACCCCTGTGAGGCAATTTTACGAACTAGCTGTCATTTTATCAGCTGTCATCAGATTGAACTGGCAATTTTCAAATCAAAAGTGCATGATGTTTGTAATCATATGAAGACTTCAGGAGAAAAACTATGGTTCCTTTCGTTTGAGCATAGCGCTATTAATCCTTGGGTTATGACTGATGTCGCTTCCTTAAATGTGTCATGAAACATGAGGGCGTTAGCACAAGCCGAACATGTTAAGATCGTCCTGATACTAGGAGGGGCGATCATGCTCCTTATTGCGGAGGGTTTCAGCGGACACCACTCGGACAGAAACCCATTAATCACATTTCGCCGATAAAACTTCTCGCGAAATTCCATGGAACTGACTCTGTCGTAGCAAACCGAAGGTGTGACGACCGAAAAATGCTACGGAGAAAGCAACGACCACGGCTCCATTTACGTGTGGCCGAAGTTCTCGTTATTGGTTTACGGCCTGCCCTCCTTTTCATCTACATCTACATGGATACTCTGCAAATCACATTTAAGTGCCTGGGAGAGGTTTCATCGAACCACCTTCACAATTCTCTATTATTCCAATCTCGTATAGCGCGGGGAAAGAATCTGATTTCGCTTATTTTATCTTGGTGATCGTTCCTCCCTATGTAAGTAGGTGTCAACAAAATATTTTCGCATTCGGAGGAGAAAGTTGGTGATTGGAATTTCGTGATAAGATTCCGTCGCAACGAAAAACGCCTTTCTTTTAATAATGCCCATTCCAAATCCTGTATCATTTCTCTGACACTCTCTCCCATATTTCACGATAATACAAAACGTGCTGCGTTTCTTTGAACTTTTTCGATGTACTCCGTCAGTCCTATATGGTAAGGAGCTCACAGCGCGCAGCAGTATTCTAAAAGAGGACGGACAAGCTTAGTGTATGCAGTGTCCTTAGTAGGTCTGTTACATTTTCTAAGTGTCCTGCCAACAAAACGCAGTATTTGGTTAGCCTTCCCCACAACATTTCCTGTGTGTTCCTTCCAATTTTAGTTGTTCATAATCGTAATACCTAGGTATTGAATTTACGGGTTTTAGATTAGACTGATTTATCGTGTAACCGAAGTTTAACGAGTTCCTTTAAGCACTCATGTGGATGACATCACACTTTTCGTAGGGTCAGCTGCCACTTTTTGCACCATTCAGATATTTTTTCTAAATTGTTTTGCAGTTTGTTGTGATCTTCTGATGACTCTGTTAGTCGATAAACGACAGCGTCATCTGCAAACAACCGAAGACGACTGCTCAGATTGTATCCCAAATCGTTTATATAGATAAGGAACAGCAAAGAGCCTATAACACTACCTTGGGGAACGCCAGAAATCGCTTCTGTTTTACTCGATGACTTTCCGTTAGTTACTACGAACTGTGACCTCTCTGACATGAAATCACAGATCCAGTCACATAACTGAGACGATACAAGCGGCTCGTAGTGAAATTCCGTGCTTATGGATAAGCACGGAATTTCACTTCGAGCCGCTTGTGTGGTATAGTGTCAAAAGCTTTCCGGAAATCCAGAAATGCGTAATCAATCTGACATCCCTTGTCAAAGCACTCTGCACTTCATGTGAATAAAGAGCTAGTTGTGTTTCACAAGAACGATGTTTTCTAAACCCATGTTGACTATGTGTCAATAGACCGTTTTCTTCGAGGTAATTCCTTATGCTCGAACACAATATATGTTCTAAAATCCTGCTGCAAATCGACGTTAATGGTATGGGCCTGTAATTTAGTGGATTACTCATACTACCTTTCTTGAATATTGGTGTGGCGTGTTCAACTTTGCAGTCTTTGGATACGGATCTTTCTGCAAGATGGTACGAGTACTGCGCTGTAGGAGGCAACGGCGCAGTACTCGCACCATCTTGCAGAAAAGGAGGGCCGGCTGTAAATCAAAAACGAGAATTTAGGCCGCACGTAAATGGAGCCCTTACAAAATATGATTGTTGCATCTCATCGAAGACGATACAGATCGTCAGATTCAGTTTGCAGAATGGGTAACACGCTATCTGGACGTATTGCTTGCAGATGAAGCTAAATTCTATGTAAAAGAAGAGGTAAATAGAATTACAGGTATTGGTCATATCTCAATCTTCGCTATGGACTTATCCAGTATACTACGAAAAAACAAACGGTTACAATTCTTCCAAACGATATTATTGAACATGGCCCGCCATCGGAAACATCGGTGTAGGTACAGTAAACAGATACAGTGGACCAAAGAAAACGTACTGCACCGTCAATGCCTTCAGATCAGTGGTACGTATGTACGCCTTGTTTAGAACAAAAATGTTCGATTCAGTCCCTCCCGCGTGCCGACTGAGACAGTGCTCAAAACAAAACTGTGTGGTACTGCCGTTTTTTGTTCCCTCTATGCCACAGGTCTTTGGAGCAGTAAAATTGAATGGAAAGAGCAGTGAGTCTACCTCCAATCCCACTTTTGCGCTTGGCGTAAGACGAAGTTCCAGGAGAGAGATACGTCTGGTATTTTGAGTGATAAGGAAAAGCGGAAGATAAGAATCACTAAATAGAAATCATGTGCCCGAAGCACTTGAGGTTTCATTAGTATATTTATTATATTTAAAACAGTCATTTATGCAAAAATATTTCAATGTGTGTAAAATGTACCAATTACTTCCTTGTCGTCTTTAATGAATAAGTACCAGTCATTAGATTTCTCACAAAATCCACCATGTCAACTAATATATGTAATATTATGCTTGTTCATCACAAAATTCAAAGTGTTCACTGTTGAGGTGATTCATGTATTTGCTGTAACAGATTTTGCGAGAAAACGTTTATTATGAACTGAAGATGGGTAGTACATCAACTCAGAGCTAATATACTGGGACTATCAGTTTCATGAACACCTTCGTGGTCAGGAGGCTAGCGTTTCTAGCTGTTGACCTAAAGTTCCCTTGTAAGCTCCGTGGATATTTATTTACTATAAAAAGAAAGCGTGCATTCGACTCCTGAAGCCAAATGTGAAGTCGTTGCGGTAAATAAGCGGCGACATTCGGATACCTGCCGCTGAGGTGCTGTCAAACCAAAATGTTTAAGCCAGGCAGTGTGCCACGTGTTCATTTAAATTATTTAATTCCTTTCGTTCACTACCGGTGTATCCTAGTATTTGTGTCTCAGGGGCGTCTTATACACATTGTATCTGTGTCTAAAAGACCAGTTAGAAAATATTGTCTTCTTTCAGATATCACGTTGAACTTGTATCTCCTGTAGTGGATGCCAACTGTTCAAACCACACGTGCTCGTAGGTAGGTCAATATTTTTCACATTTGAATTTGTTTTGGCAACAGCTAAGAATGAATTCAATGTAATCGGCTGGAAATTTCAGAAAATATGTGAACTCAAGTCTTTCAAACGTAATGTAAATTCTACACAAGTGTCACCTAATAAATTACGGACCTGACAATATCTTACAGATTTCCGTATTAAAGACTGAATTTTTTGTATAACTATTCATAAAATGAGTTATGTTTTCTGTTACGTACTGGTATGTGATGTATGTGATGTGATTACGTAAAAGTGTTAAATGTTAAATAAAATTTTGAAGAAAAGGACACTGTTTTCGGACAAGATTAGTACTGAACGTGATAACTTTCAACACTGAATAAATTGCTTTAGAAGCTTTTTGTTACAGTACCTGTATGATGTTATCTGAAAACTTGCTCTCTGGAGTGGACGAATTTAGCCATGCTTTAGGACAGAAATGAGAAATTTGTAGTATTGTCGATAAACTAAAAGTATCTTTTGATCTATAAAAAAAAAGTTTCCCTGTAGATAAGTATTCTGTTGTTAGATTAAAATTCTTATTTCAGTACTATAACTAATTCTTTCTATAGAAATGACCATCATGACGCAGTTGCCTTTTGTCGCCATACTACAGGTAGCTCCATTTACCTTGCTCAATGGGTGTGTTAAAAACAACATTTGTGAAGAATAAGACCAAATGTTACTCATCTCGATTCTTCGGGAGACACTCCAGAGACATGCGTGAACCATTTCCTCGAAAGCAAGTGAAATGGCAGACCCAAACCGGGAAGTATTCCCTAATAATGCTGACTGCTAAAAAAACATCTAGATACTCCTACTGTGCTTAGATCCAGACAGCAATGTTCTGACGTCTATTGCAACAAACTGAAAATAAGAGAACGTGGAATGGCATATTTGAACAGTCTCTACAAACGGGCTGATAACAAGAGTATTAAGTTCAAATTGGGTAAAAGGACTCAGTTGTTTCCCAAAACCAGACTTTCAACGTGATACGATTGTCTAACGTCGTGTAGATGATGAGAAATGGCATTTTTTAAAATCAACAACAGTTTGATCATATGTTTTGATGCTGGAACGTAAACCAAGCAGGACTTCCCGCTGGCGAACCAGCACTTCTTCTTGGGAGGTTCGTTGGAATCCAGGAGTGGTCGTCGTTTTGAGCCACGGAACATGGCAGCACGACGAGGGCGTGGCAGCACACAGCTACACGGCTGCGTCATGCGATCCGAATATTTGTTGCATTATTCAGTTCCGTGGCGGTGATGTCCTGCAACAGCATCAAAAAATTTTATGTAATACTTCGCTAAATGATAAACAGTGTTTTGGGTGAAAAACTGCTGATTAAATGTACTGGATGAGCACGAAGTGTTGCCCTGATTATAACAATTTATTACAGAATAACCGTTTGACATAATAATTTACATTTGATGCCATTATATAGGTTAGTGTTACTAGTTTCTTTTAAGACCATTTACGCTAGTAAACCTCAACGTGTGCTCCCTTGATAGCTCGGAAAATGTCGAGGCAGTATTCCAGTTCCCGCCAGGTTTTTCGTAAAATGTGTTCTGACACAGTACCCACAGCAGCTTGTATTCTAGCCTTCAGTTCGTCGACGTCAGCAACTGGTGTGACGAAGACTCAGTCCTTGATATAGCCCCAGAAAAGAAAGTCAAGGGGCGTAATGTCTGGAGAGAGGAGTAACGTCCGGATCGGTGGGTTGGAAGGAACGGTCTAAACCCTGGCCACCGGGCTATCCAGACATTACGCCCTAGTAACACTAACCTATATAACGACATCAAATGTAACTTATTATGTCAAACGGTTGTACTGTTATAAATTTTTGTAATCAGGGCAAGACTTTTACTCTGTATAATTTGGTAACGTCGGAACCGTTACGATGACTCTAGAGCCCTTAGCATCTGTTCACTACGTCATGTAATACTACATTTACGCATTATGTTGGATAATACGTGCATAAGTAAGGTAATTTCGGACAGATGAACGGATAATGATATCGAAAAAAGGTTCGAAGATGCTTGTAAAAATTTTGGCGATTGCCATGAATAGAAATTATAGAAGTGGCCATCCTTATAACTGGTTCTTCCCGTCCGTAGCCTATCTACAGGAAGTCCGTTGTTCCGATAGGTATAGAAATGGTCGTTAGGCCAAACGCTATCCGAAACACTTGACACGTTATCTCTGTGATCAATAGAACCCGAGATACGACCTCCTAAAATACTCATTTTATGACTTGGCTTTTTGGCACATATTGATACCGTTCAAGGACGATACAAGCAAAAATAAAACGCTCCAGCTCTGACACATATATTATTGATTGCCAGGGAGCAGAGGTGGAGCTGGCATAACAGGGGAGGGGGGGACATATTCTCTTGATCGATTTCGTACATTTGTCGCCTTACTGGAAAATGAAAATAACCGAAATTGTACTTCGATAGCCATATTCCAATCACATTCATCTCTAGTAACTTCGACGGATCCCGTACCAACTTGATTTATTTGATACTTGACGAAAGTATGCCTATCATTGTTTTCGTGGTTTAACGAAATATACATTCCTTTAATTCACCTTATATTCGAAACAGAAAGCCACGATATTAGTCAGCAATTGTTAGAGCATGTTGTGAGAGTCTCCGCATTAACAAAGGAAATACCCATTCACAGAAATGGTTCATAAGGTGGTTCCTAAAGTTCCCTCAGTACCCAGTGGCAGCCGTTGCTCCTCTGTCCATTATGGCTTAAGTCACTTTCGAAGTTTCATTTTCAAATTTTGCAACAGTTTTGTTCTCTTTAAGGCACGGTTTGGTCTTTGCAAACTTTTGCACTATGCAGATGAACACTTGGGTGGGGGGGGGGGGGGGGGGGGGCACTGAGGCGCTGCAGGGTAGCCTGCCTACATTTGACGAGTTCCTCTCGCTTTCAGCCAGTAGGAGACTTGTTTTCGGCTAAGTGAAAAGCACCTTTGTTCCAGGATATCGAGCGGTGAGTTGTGGCAGTTCAGCAATTCGGATTTGGTGAGATCGTTTATTTGGAGAGATTGCTATACGGAAGTTCTGAATCACTTCATTCATGTGATTTTCGTATCGCACGGTTTATTCTTCATTCGCTTCGCGTGCAAAACGTGTGATGAATTACAAAGGCAACTGAAATTTAAACGAGAAGTTGAGTGTCATTGTGCTATTCATAAGCTGCTTACTGAATCGTGTTTCAGACATTCAGTCCTCCGTATTATGTACTCGGTTTCGTCATTCTCTCCTGCACATTAGAGTGGTCTATGCTTTGATGGAAATCGCGTATGCGGAACTTGAATGTTTGTCATTGCTAAAATTTCGACGTTTGTTTCACAAGTATAGTGAATTTCAAATGGCTTCAGTCCAATATTTCTTGATTTGAAGGCAATATAGATATTTCATACGATTTTGCTGCTACACCAGCTACTGCTTATTTATACCTATTTATGGTGCATTCCTTGTCTGATACCGTCTTGTGTGCTCCTGTTGCAATGATTACCCTCTCGCTTATTCAGTGGTTAGAAACAGCGCAAATAATTAAAACCTGCAAATAATTAAAATGGTGCTGATCTCTTCAGAATTTCATAATTGTTTATAAAAATTCTGTTTTAAGAGTCGCATCATCATTCGAATAATCTGAACAAGTCACTTTCACATTAAAGAACTGTGATCACAGTTAAGAGCGACGATGATATTGCACTGCATTCAGCTACAGAGTGTCGGAAAATTCCCGTTACAGACTTCTAGACTTATAGAGGGGAGTGCGTACATAATATTTTGCATAGGACGTATGGCTTCCATTCTACGGCGATTTCAATTCAGATGCTTAACTCGTCCACGTCTATTTGAGGAAATGAATTGGGCGTGACAGTACAGTTAGTAGGTAACAGTTCGAAAGGAAACATCATGAAACATCCATTTATCACTTACGCGCGTTTGTTTGAATTAACAGTTGAATATTCCATGTTACATTATTCAGAAACCAAAAAGAATCCAGCGTATTGTAAGTAAAGAACAGTACTACGCCGTCACAAAAGCGGCTCGATGTGGCGAACACAGCCGTTGTTCCGTGATGTTTCCTATCGAATTGTTACCTAATAATGAATCAAACATCTCAATTGAAACCGTCGTAGAACGGAAACGCTACGTTTCCGGATATGGCTTCCTGTTCGAAATACACTCCTGGAAATTGAAATAAGAACACCGTGAATTCATTGTCCCAGGAAGGGGAAACTTTATTGACACATTCCTGGGGTCAGATACATCACATGATCACACTGACAGAACCACAGGCACATAGACACAGGCAACAGAGCATGCACAATGTCGGCACTAGTACAGTGTATATCCACCTTTCGCAGCAATGCAGGCTGCTATTCTCCCATGGAGACGATCGTAGAGATGCTGGATGTAGTCCTGTGGAACGGCTTGCCATGCCATTTCCACCTGGCGCCTCAATTGGACCAGCGTTCGTGCTGGACGTGCAGACCGCGTGAGACGACGCTTCATCCAGTCCCAAACATGCTCAATGGGGGACAGATCCGGAGATCTTGCTGGCCAGGGTAGTTGACTTACACCTTCTAGAGCACGTTGGGTGGCACGGGATACATGCGGACGTGCATTGTCCTGTTGGAACAGCAAGTTCCCTTGCCGGTCTAGGAATGGTAGAACGATGGGTTCGATGACGGTTTGGATGTACCGTGCACTATTCAGTGTCCCCTCGACGATCACCAGTGGTGTACGGCCAGTGTAGGAGTTCGCTCCCCACACCATGATGCCGGGTGTTGGCCCTGTGTGCCTCGGTCGTATGCAGTCCTGATTGTGGCGCTCACCTGCACGGCGCCAAACACGCATACGACCATCATTGGCACCAAGGCAGAAGCGACTCTCATCGCTGAAGACGACACGTCTCCATTCGTCCCTCCATTCACGCCTGTCGCGACACCACTGGAGGCGGGCTGCACGATGTTGGGGCGTGAGCGGAAGACGGCCTAACGGTGTGCGGGACCGTAGCCCAGCTTCATGGAGACGGTTGCGAATGGTCCTCGCCGATACCACAGGAGCAACAGTGTCCCTAATTTGCTGGGAAGTGGCGGTGCGGTCCCCTACGGCACTGCGTAGGATCCTACGGTCTTGGCGTGCATCCGTGCGTCGCTGCGGTCCGGTCCCAGGTCGACGGGCACGTGCACCTTCCGCCGATCACTGGCGACAACATCGATGTACTGTGGAAACCTCACGCCCCACGTGTTGAGCAATTCGGCGGTACGTCCACCCGGCCTCCCGCATGCCCACTATACGCCCTCGCTCAAAGTCCGTCAACTGCACATACGGTTCACGTCCACGCTGTCGCGGCATGCTACCAGGGTTAAAGACTGCGATGGAGCTCCGTATGCCACGGCAAACTGGCTGACACTGACGGCGGCGGTGCACAAATGCTGCGCAGCTAGCGCCATTCGACGGCCAACACCGCGGTTCCTGGTGTGTCCGCTGTGCCGTGCGTGTGGTCATTGCTTGTACAGCCCTCTCGCAGTGTCCGGAGCAAGTATGGTGGGTCTGACACACCGGTGTCAATGTGTTCTTTTTTCCATTTCCAGGAGTGTATTATCTACTCACTCCCCTCTACAAGTCCTAGCAGGTTTTAACGGGAATTTACAAACACCTCATTTAAGCAGATAGTTTGTACTCTGTAAAATTTTGATCGGAGTGTACGAATGACTCTGAGTATTTCATGGTCAATTACAGAAGCTAAAGCTGCCAATTACTAGTTGTACAATTTATTGTGTGCCCATTGTGATAAATTCGTTTTCTGTCCTTGAAACCAGTCTCCATTTCAAAATTGATTATTGTCTCATGAATTCACTGATTACAAGACACAGTTTCTCTAAATCAGTATCTGACGAAGTAATTGTTCTATTAGTCCAGTTTTTAATACAGTAGCCTCCTTGCAACTACTTTAACATACAGTCGCCCCTTACCACTCATTACCGGTAATTAGTACGAGAGATGGTCTTGAAGTTACATAATTAATTTTCATGTTTGTTTACAGTAGCCTGCAGTCTGCAGATGTCGTACACACTAAAAGCTTATCGCCGTCGTACCATGCGGTAGTTTGTTTCCTGTGTACTTAGTGTACGCGTTTAATGCACTACCATACGGCGCTATGGGTTCGTGGTCCAGACTATTCTTTTGTTATCTGTCAAGGTCGAATGACGAAGAATGAAGTGGCAGACCATCTCTCAGCGAAGAACCGACAATGGCAAGTGGAGGCTGTGCTGCTCAAACACCGACGTATGAAGATGGAGGCGATTGTGGAATAAAGTAAACGTCATGGGTTTTAAACACCTTGTCCTGTGTTCCAGGACTGCTCGCACCAATTTAAGAATTCATTATAACTGAGGCGACAGTGGGAACACGGCAGCAATGTCAGGCCATTATAGATGACCTCTTTAGCACCTACTTAGCATGGATCTGTGCTGGGGGTATCACTAAAACCTTTGAGATTAATGAGGAATGAAATCACCGGAGACATGTAAATTCCCATCCGTCAAAAAAAAGCGAAGATCCAACCATACACGGAGAAGGCGTTGCTGCTTACGGACAGCCATGGTGTAGTTTTACCAGAATATATTCGTAAAGGGCAAACCATCAAAGGAGCGCAGTACCAGTATCTCCTGACAAGGTGACTTCGCGGCAATCTGTGCAGTGGGGTGTTTTCACTCCACGAAAGGACTTGACACTGTCCCACACGATGCTTCTTTGGGAAATCGAATTTTTTCTCATTCCCCCACATTCTAGTAACGTGGCAGTCTTTCTTTAGATGAAGAAACTGTTGGATGACACAGCCATTTGCTGAATTTCTAAGAAACGGTTTTTGAGATGGAACCTTTCTTGACTAGCCAGAATGCTGACGTATACAACCAAGGTCTCCACCAAGTTGTCTATCGGTGGTAAAAATGTATTGCAATGATTGGTGAATACGCAGAGGACTTACAGCACCCCATAGTTTTATAGTCGGAGATTTAATTCTTCGATGTAATGATGCGACGTAGCTTTCACCCTGTGCTTGTTACCGAACTTCTGGCAAGTCAGTAGGTTTTGTTTGACGCGTGTCTATGACTCCTGCCGCATCACCTAACAAAATATTCTGCTAATTCCTTAATAATTAATAATCGTAGTTGCGATTGTGATCAGTGGATAACATTAATAATTTTCGATAAACCAGCTTGTTTAAGTTTAGAAGTAATAAAATGCTACTGAGTCTTCAAGTTTGAGAAGTAACACAACGACATACAGTCCCTTGCAGTGCCAATTACAGCGCACCACCTTATTGTTAAATACCGAAGCCAATGTGGCTGACCGTCGAAAAAAATTTGCAAGTTTAGCGCTTCTGGTAAATGTTAATTCTCCCTGATAATGGACATAAAACATTATAGATCCCATGCTTTTTCTAAAAAGCTAGTCCAGGAAATGGCTCATGAAAATTAAGGTAACAGGACTTCTGCTCGATATTTCGGAATTCCATGAAGCTGTTGTCCGAAAAATTTCTTTCTCATAAGTGCTGCAACAAGTTTTTACAAGTTCAAGAAACTGTCCTCTGAAAAACTTCAATTACTTTATTTTTGCGACCAACACACCGCTCATCGGATCGTACACTATCAGATCAAAAGTATTCGGACACCTGTTAATGGTTATTAGTATGGAGAGTGTCCATCCTTCGCATTCAGTTCTGCTGGGGACACTTTCAGCGAGGTGTCTGAACGTCTGTGGAGGAATGAGACCCATTACTCCTCAATACCCGAAACAAGAGATATTCGACTCAGCGGTGTGGGGCGTAGTCGACGTTCAGCCTCATCTCGTTGGATTTAGGTTGGGACACCGTCTGGGAATTTCAGGAACGTTATTGTCCACAAACAATTGCCTCAGAAATGCTGTTTTATGGCACGATGAATTGTCATGCTGATACGAAAATTCATCGTCCCGTCTACTGTATGCGACGAACTTTACCGTAAAATTTCTTAATATCCTTCCGCATCTAGCGGTTTCCTAGGCGCAGTGAGGGCCTAGACTCTACCCAAGAGAAATATTAGCACATCATAACACCACATTCTTCGTGAGGTGGTTTGGGCACGCCTGTTTTCCACTTATCTATGTAGTCAAGCGGATACAAATCACAAATTTTCATTTGGTTAGGAGGGCTCTCTGATCAATGTTGCAGTCTTGCAATAGCATACGATGGCGGATAACGTTCTCTAGACATTCGGAAAAGCCATACCCCTCCGTCGGACTAGCGCAGTGCATAGCGTGATTCGTTGAATCGGTCGTTTCCAGTCATTGATTATCCAGTGACAGCGCTTTTTACACCGCCTAAAGCGTGGGTCAGCATTGACCTACGGAAATATGTGGCTTACGACGAGCTGCTCGACCATTGTATCCCATCCTTTTTAACTCTCAGGAGACAGTTACTATGTTAGCTGTACTACTGGTAGCACTTTGGAACTCTGGAGTCACTGACGAAATAAATCTCGGGTGAACAGCCTGGTATGTTTGTGCATAGGACACAATATTTCGGCAATCGACCACGTTGCACCATGATGGCAACGTGGTCGATTGCCAAAATATTGTGTCCTATGCACACACATACCAGGCTGTTCACCCGAGATTTATTTCGCCATAAAACACGCCTGGAGAAATTTAAGAATCACATCTAGAGTCATTGATTCCTTCCATGACTTCTTCAGACTTCTTACAACCACCCAGCGGAATGCACGACGGTACTACTCCGTCAGTACGTGAGGTCCGCCTGCAATTGGTTTAGCTATAGTTTTTCCTTCGCGTGTCCACTTCTCAATCACATCATCAACAGTCGACGACGACATCCTTAGAAGGGTTGGAATATCACTGGTGGATTTGTTTCTCGAGTGACATCCAATGATTAGTCCCCGTTCAAAGACAGTGAGCTCTCATGTCGACCCATTTTGCTGTTATTGCTGCTCTACTGACAACACAATACTCCCCGCTCATTTTTAACTGCTGGATCCGCTTCTCTTGACATGTAGTTGTCATTTCCGCGTTACGTGGGGGTGTCCGGATACTTTTGATCTGATCTCCTACAGCCGGCCGGTGTGGCCGAGCGGTTCTAGGCGCTTCAGTCGGGAACCGCGAGACTGCTACGGTCGCAGGTTCGAATACTGCCTCGGGCATGGATGTGTGTGATGTCCTTAGGTTAGGTGAGGTTTAAGTTGTTCTAAGTTCTAGGGGACTGATGACCTCAGATGTTAAGTCCCATAGTGTTCAGAGCCATTTGAACCATGTTTTGATCTCCTTCAACTCTCAAAGTCAACTGTCCCGTCGCAAGGTGGTGGCTGCCCTTGATGACTTCGATCTGTCGTATTGGAATTCTGAAATAGACTTTAAACTTATAGCCACCATACATCTTTCGTATTAATATGGACCACAATTACACCAGCTTTCCCGTGATGCTGGGGTTCTCAGTTTTGGCTATTTGCATTGTAATCAGTGGAGTAGTTCATTTATCTGAATTTACAATTAATTATTATAAAAACGTAGTGAGATTTGCGTGACTGTAACTAGCTACTGTATCCTACTTTCTCATACTGTCGCTACTCTTACCAGTTTATAATTTATTTTTCGTTAAAGTAAATTTTTAATTTTCCAAGTGAAAATTGCAGCTTATAATTAAAGTGTATTACGATGATAAAAATTCTGGAAATAAGCTTCGGTAGAAATGATCAAGTGCTACCTGTGGTTACCTGGGTCTTCGAAACAACTTAAACCTGCAGCATTAGCGAGGATGACGTATATGTAATACAGTTGTGGAAATTAAAGAAAAATAATGTGTGATTCGGGTACGGACTATGATTCAAGTCGCTATGAATTTTATGATGGATTGTTGGAGACCCTCTCAGCTTTGTGCGAGGGCCAGTCGCGTGTGGTGGCGTCACGGAGGTCTCGCGAAGTCAGCGATCTGCCGCTGTAATCAGCCCGACCAGTTACGTGTTTTTGAAACACAGTTCTTTCTTGTAGCAGTTTTCCCAGAGATATTTGTTGTAATACGTTTATCATATTGACAAACTCTTGTTTTAGAATACATAACCATTGGAACAATCGTGTAATTTGATTAAATTTCATTAAAATCGTCGATCGGAGAGTAGAAGCAGTTTTCCCAGAGATATTTGTTGTAATACGTTTATCATATTGACAAACTCTTGTTTTAGAATACGTAACCATTGGAACAATCGTGTAATTTGATTAAATTTCATTAAAATCGTCGATCGGAGAGTAGAAGCCCGTATACTAGCCTGGCTAGAGGAGACTGGGAACAAGAAAGATATTCTTGACTTCTATAGTGGGGACAATAATCTGCAAGATTGTTCTGGCATTCTTCTTATTGAATGACGGGCATCAATTTCTGAAGTGACACAGAGTTCCCTGGGTCGCTGCTATCGCTGCCGAAGTATACGAAATAGAAGTACTCGAAAACTGTGTAATGCGTGTAATAAATTCATTTAACACAGTATTTCCGAGACTGTCTGTATGTCTGGTTCAGAAAGCTACAATTAGATTAGCATTTATCAGTATAAGTATTTTTTTTAAAAAACTCAGCCAAACTCAATGACATCATTTTAGTTAAAACTGTGCATTATTGTTGAAATTTTGTTCTTCCTTCAAATATGACGAAATACGCTAAGCTTTGTTGACAGTTTTCAGTAAATATTACTATGGGCAACACATAAAAAACAAAATATATTTTTCTTCATAATTCGCATGCTTCTTTCTTAGTTGACAAAATGGCCGGCACCTGTAGTCCATGTGACTACTTGCGTTTCATTTTAGAGCGCTATTTCATTTTAGAGTGCTACTACTGCAGGTTATGTCGTTTTCAAGTTATTAATTTCATGTAATCGTGGATATTTACAAAACTTGCATGTTGAATAGCTTAAGTTCTATTTGATGCTTCAGGAGGTCGTGTAGGCGCACGTTCTTGTCTCATTTTTGCTAACTGTGATATGTAATGGTTTTGTTCGTATGTATTTTGCGGCTATGAAATGAATTTTCAGCAGCTGAGATTCCACCTTGTTGGGGCCTCACATTATCAGGGTCCTCTAACGCCAAAGCCGTTGGGTTATTCCAGCGGCAGTAATCCAGGTGGTAACAAACATTCGCTGTTACCTACTGTTCTGCAAGCCACGTTACTACGTGGCCTCTCGCTTCTACCAACTGCAGAGTGTGAAACTGTCGCCTGCTGGGTAAAGCAGCCTGCTCCCAGACGCTGCTACCTCCTACCGAACGTCCAGCCTCGCGCGCGTCGTAGCCTTTCATCTGTCAAAAGTAGAGTTGCACTCTACCAAAACAACATAAATGACTTAGTAAATGGTAGGATTGCCGGCAGAATTTGTGGAATTGATAGGGAAAGAAAAATAAATGAATGTGTAAGAGAGGAACTGGGAGGTGACGAGTTCCCTTTTTTTTGTTTGTTTGTTTGTTTTTTATGTAATTAGAACTGAACATCATTCAGTGTTTGTCCATTGTGTGTTTTATATTCTTACAGAATGTAAACTGTATTTTACAAGCGACAATAATTAGCTGATCGCTTAACATCTGCGTTTGTATCTAACCAAAGTAAACACTTTTGATGTAAACACAAATAATGAAAAATATGTAGAATTATCATTGTCATTTTGTAATCAAGGTAACGTTTTTCATCATGATCAAAGGCAAGAGTTTCCTGTTATAAATGCGAAAGCTGTTTATGAGTAACAGAAATATGTTTTATGTAAGTTCGACGAATATTGAAGCCATCTTTGATTTTTTTTTCTATTTTGTCTTTTCGTCGAGGAAAATGCTTTTTGGAGCACTATATGATAAATCTGCGTTGTTTTCTTTATTTTTACTACTACATCCTTCTGTTTCACGCTACAAATCAACAATGTTGGAATAAAACATTAATTAAACATTTACAATTCCAGTTTTGCTACAATTATTACTTATTCTGAAGTAACAGACAGGGGGAGAACTCTAGAGAATAAAAATGTTTTGCAGTTTACTCTGCCCTTTATGTTTGCTTACTCAGTATCTAGCTGGTTCACCACTTCCGGGTTTGGGAAAACCCACTAAGATTCTAATCGCATATGTAAAGAAAGTGATCGTTGGAGATAACCCCCAGAAGGTATGCAACACACCCAATGTACAGGTAACGCAGGTACGACCTTAACGAACCAAAGCTACTAGGAAAACCTCTGTAGTCTACATTTACTTACGGTGGTCTACAGAAGCCTACAGTAGTTTTACAACTGTAGCCAAACCAGGCCGTGTTCTCATCCATGCCTGTGTCACAGCTCAATGATCAAAACTTTACGACGCTATTTTTTCTATGGTGGTGTTGCACAGCCTTCATAAATGTTAGGAACTACATCATAGGTATTATTAGATGTTTAGAGTATCGACTTCGGTCAGACTCAGATACCTTCGGAATATAAAACATATTCGATCGTGTATTCCACAACTGCAATGACAGAGTCTAAAAAATTAATAAGTACACCTTTTTCTTATAGTGCGCTGTTGCTAACATTTATGGCGCCAGCCGGCCTATCACGCTGCTGCTGCTGCTGCTGCAGCCGCTGACTCACCTGCTGCGGGTTGCTGTAGCAGTGCTCGGCGAGCCGCCGCGCCGCCCGTGGCGTCAGTCCGCCGCTCTCCAGCGCCGAGCTGCGCCTCCTCTCCCCGTACTGCAACGGCACGTTCACACAACACGTAATCACAATACATTTCCTGGAAGTGCTGAAACTACACGTACACACAAGTATTCTATCCTATCTCTTGAGCCTTGTCCCGCAGTTACGCAGGGTCAGCCATCGTTAATCGGAGTTGGCATGTTAATTTAGAAGGGGGGGGGGCAGATACCCTTCCTGCCGCCACTCTGTAACCCCCCCCCCCGCCCCCTCCCGGGACGGAATTAGTGTATCCCAACTGTTTGAGTCGAGTGTAATCCATGGACTAGTGCGAATGTGTTCATATGTCTGCGAGTCGTGTAACTGAGGCGAAACATGGGGACCAGCCCGGTATTCACCTAGCAGGATGTGGAAAACCTCCTAAAAACCACATCCAGGCTGGTCGGCACATCGGCCCTCGTCGTTAATCCGCCGGGCGGATTCGATCCGGGGCCGGCGCGCCTACCCGAGTCCAGGAAGCAGCGCCTTAGCGCGCTCGGTTACCCTGGCGGGTTACACGTACACACAACACGTAATCACAATACATTCCTTGGAAGATACACCCCGTCATGAATCAGGAGCAGAATTACTGAAACAGTTTCTTACATCACAACTACTCCGTGAAGCAAAATAACAAGAAATCGGCAGCTTACATAGAGAGGGGCTGAGCACAATGAGATTTTTGTTGATGTGTTGTTCTTCTTAGACGATATTGTGGAGAAATGACGTCTGCAGAATATTTACGTTTGTACGCAACTTTATAGTAGTGGTTTTCTTTGTTCTTTCTTCATATAGATAACTTAGGATGTAATGCAGACCCATTTACGTTTATTTAATTTTACCTCACTTTATTTTCTGTTTAGGAATGTTTATCACTAATTAAAATTCGTTTGTAGTAGGTTAAATTTCACAACAAAACGTCTCCTTCACTTTCATCAGATAAAAGATGGTTGGCTTAAATCAAAGTTGCTGAACTTGTACATGGTCCTAGTAAAGAACACAAAGAGTTTTGAAAAATGGGTAATGTCGTGCTGGACGAGAACCGTTCTGAGGTGTAAGAAACAACAGGAGCCAAAACCTGTGAGGAGGAAAGACTGTAGTATATTGTTGTGTGACCATTTTTTTCGCAAACTGTCCAGTAACTGTTGTAAAAACCAGAATGAAAAGGTAAATCAAATCAGAATAAATTAACCTCCACCGAACTTGCCAGTGATGAACTATGTAGAATTTCCTATACTGAATTGCCTACATTTGAGTGTAGATGACGGGACATGCCCCAAGGGTCATAAACTGCAGAGGAAATAACAGTAGCAGAATTCGCAGAGGGCCTGCTGGGGTACTCCCATGAATGTCAGGGAGTTACTGCATCAGTCAGAATGGACCAAGCTTCGAGAAAAGCTGACTTGGTGTCGGACACACTGATAGTAAAAACGCAGATTGTATCTCTAGGCTGTGCTGCGGCAAGGAGGACAGTTTTAACGAGCTGTGTTTGGCCTGTGGATGGGTACTCTTTTGGCAGAGTGCTGGAAGAGCTCCTACTGTGTATTCTATGGCAGGTAGTTAGAAATCTCTCATGTGCACACGCCTTTAAGACAACATGCGAGAGAGAATACAAACGACTTTGAGATAACATGTAAGGGAATGGAATAGGAACAGAGAAGTTTAGGGCACCTTGAAAATTGTGAGACACCACCACCATGTTCACAGATCCTGGTAGGAAAAATGTTTAAGGAACTGTAGAAACAACTACCATCGGCGAATCTAAATAATTTAGAATTGGCGGTAAGAAAAACCGCTGCGCTTATCCTTTCTTCGCCAGCACACACATGTTGACAGAGAGACGCAGAAAGCAGAAGAAGTTTTGCTGCGTCAACTGCAACGAATTTTTTAACTGATTAACGATATGAAATGAGAGTGAAGGAGGGAGACCAGCATCTTTTAAGACATCTTATTGGTCACACTCGTACTATTTATTATTCAGACAACCAAAAGTATGTGGCGCTGAAAAACGCAGAGAAGTCTATTGTTAGATGCCTATCGTAGAAAGTTACTTCACCGAAACGCACCTTCCCATGCAGTCTCCTGGTCTTCATACGCATACTTTACTTCATAAGCGAGAAGGTTCTGATCAAACTGAATTGAACTCATACACAGATGGAGCGTAAGTTGTTGATACAGAGCCCGTGGCCGATTTTGCAACCACATCTGCAGCCATATGTATATAATGAGTATGACAAACTGCCTTCTGGCTTCTGTCTCGGGTTCTTCGGCCGACGTTCGTCTGATGATTTTACTGACGTTTCGCTAGCACAAGTGGCTGGCATTGTCAAAGCTTCACCCTCCATTGCCGGTGGTGAACTGGAGCCGAGCTCGCGAACGCAGACTATATGTACCTGGCGCGCCAACGTCCGAGGGCTTCTCCGCGGTCATTTCCGGTGCGCTTCTCCTCTTCTCACCTGCGACGATCGTTCGCTGCAGCACAGGAAGCCCGGATCCGTTTACCTTAAGGCTTTCCCCTTTCTTGTTGAAGCTATTCCCGTGATTTTGTATTTCTACAGCTTCTCTGAACAAGCGGGTGTGATAGTGTTTCTCTACAGACAGAACTTACTTGTCGGAGAATTTTATTACGTGGTTGGTCTCACTCAGTGCGTGCTCTGCCACGGCCGATTTCTCCACCTACCCCAACCTGCAATGTCGCTTATGTTCTTTGATCCTGGTGTTGATCGATCGTTCAGTCATTCCGATATAAACTTTTCCGCATGTGCATGGTATGCGGTATAATATCGACAGTGCAAATGGGTCCCTCTTCCCCTCTGCCTATCTAAGACACTCTTCGATCTTCCTTGTCGCTTTGAAAATCGTCTTTACGCCGTGTTTGCGCAATATACGGCCGTTTCCGTCTCTCACTCTGGAAATATATGGCAGGAAGGCCGTACCCGACATTTCTTTTCCTGATTTCTTACTTCGCCGAGTGTTTGGCTCTGTTACACTTCTAATATAATTTGTGGAGTACCCATTGCTCCTCAGATCAGTTTCCAGGAGTTTCATTTCGCGTCTGAGGTGCTGCGACTAACATATTCGTCCTGCTCGCGTTACGAGCGTATTAATCATGCCACTCGAGCCAGAAAAGGGGCAAGAGGAAAAACGCACCGGAAATGACCGCGGAGAAGTGTTCGAACGTTGGTGCTCCGGGTTCATATAGTCTGCGGCCGCCACCTCGGCTCTAGTTCACCACCGGCATTGGAGGGTGAATCTTTGACAATATCAGCCATTCGTGCTGGCGGAACGTCAATAAAGTCATGAGACGAACGTCGGCCAAAAATCCCGAGGCAGAAGCCAACAGGCAGTTTGTCAACAAGTGGCCACGAAAGCCTTAACAATTTTGTATAATGAGTATGGTTAGATCCAGTCGCATCAGTAGGCAAGTCGCGTCATTTTTAACGGTGCTCAGTAGCTGCGGTTTTATCTCTCAAAATTTTCTTGCAACTAGAGGTTCAGTATGTGGCCAACCCTGGCCATAGATGAAAATGCACACCTTCTATAGTATTTCTTGTCTGTGGCAATAGCCTCTGGCAATCACAGTACGACGGACGTTAATGTAAATCTTTTATCCGGACACAAGTTTGTTTAAATCGTATTCCAGATCCCTTGTCCAGGTTTGTCAGGGCTCTAGCTTTTATTACGAATTATTATTCAACCATTTCTCTTCCATTTTCATAGTTTATGAGTTAATTAATATCGTTGTTTAATTTCGTTCATAAGGAATTTCTTCATTATTGTTTCGGTGGGTCAGTGATATAACTATGCTAGACGTACAGGAACATCTTAGTATATCCAATTACAGATTCTTATTTTTAAACCACCACTACCAATAAATCTAAACCGAAGAGCTAACCACATTTTATGTGAAATATTAACGATGTAAGAGTTTTATCGTGTGTAGATGTAGTAGATGTTTATTACTAAGTGAAATGATAAGTGAAAAAGAGTTTCTAAGTCAAGTTTCTTCCAGTCGCTCACTACCATCAGTAATCAGCTGGACTACCACTTCAGCCTACAAGAGAAACATTAATCAAAGCAAAAATTCGATACTGATGGCCTTGTACCCAAACACACACACACACACACACACACACACACACACACACACACAAACACAAACATCTCTTTGATATGTACGATCAATAATGGCTAGTGTCTGTGGGCAAGCAAAATCTTTTCTCCTCTTTGCCTACTCTCCAAATGATAACACAATTATTGGTGTATAGCACATAGTAAAAGAGGACTCCAGTACGAAAAAAATACATGTCAGAGAATCCTTCACTGGAAAACAAAATTTCCTGTTAATTAGAACAACGATCCTGAACGCAAATGTGCTTTGGCACAAGATCAGGTAATTCATGAATTGTTCTTATTTATGAAGGAAGTCACCAAGAGGAAATTCACTTATTAAAGTCACTTTAATCTATTCCTGAGGTAAAAATAGACGTACGTTTGCCGTGGTAGACATCTCATCTCTTTCTCTTTACGATGAGTAGTTGTGTGGCTAACCTGATCGTATTCGTAGACCGACTGCAGAAATATATAATTGCATTGCCACCTGAACAAGTGAATACCAATGTACTAGTAATAGACTAAAATATAATCCTCTAGACCACATTAATTAATTATAAATACCCTTCAGTAATCAGACTGGTGGACATTTGCAGCGCACACGCCAATTACTTGACTTATAAGGAAAGAAATACTTCAATTGATAAACGAAAAAAGAGAATACAAAAACTCCGCAATACATTTTACTTGGAATTGCATGGTAGCTAAGGAAATGTCTGCAGGGCTCATGTGAAAACTCAGCATTCAAAAAGGTTAAAATACTTTTCGGAGAAATTAAGGTGAGGTCGTTGACATAAAAGGTACAATGGGGATTCCATTCTTGAATGCAGTGGAGAGAGTGGATAAGTAGAAACAGAACATTGTTGGCATCGTTGAGGGCGAGGAACTTCATTCTGAAGTAACAGAAGAAGAAGGGAAGCTGTTTGAAAAGACACATGATTGTTACTTTCAGAGTTAGAGTTCGTCAGAGCTTTGGGAGAGGGCACAGATAATATTCCTTCAGAATTTTTAAAATCGTTGAGGGGCATAGCAAAACAAACTATGTATGTAGAATCTGTGGAGGCGTACCATCAAATTTGCGGAAGAATATCATCCACACAATCCTGATGAATCCCAGGAAATGTATATGCAATGCTACATAGAGTTAAAAATTAATAAGACGAATTTAGAGAAGTGTGGAAAACAAAGCTTAGGTTCTGTTAGGTGACTATCAGTTCGACGCATCAGAGAGAAATTTCTGTCATTGTGCTCGATAATGGAGGCAAGACACATCCATAGTGTTTTTGAATGTATAAAAAACATCGAAAGTGTAAAATGGCGCTACATCTTCGAAATTCAGCGAAAAACTTATATGTCTAGAAGGGTAATAGACAATATGTCCAATATTCAAGAGGGAACGATGAAATATGACTACTTAAGCTCTGATTTTAAAAAAAAATTCATTCTTATATTATTTTATTTTATTTTTGTAGATATTTGTATAGCACTTGGTTTTTCTGTGTATTGTAGTCCGTTGGGAAGAGAATACATATGGCTAGGCAGTATTTATTTTTTATAATCACCAGCATCCTTGTCAAATACATTCCATACACCAAAGTAATCTACCCATATCGCACAACAATGGTCACTGGCTGGTACAGGATCCTCTCTCTTCGTCCAGATGTTGGTGTGGTAAGCATGGTGTTATTCCGAACGTGTTGTGGTACATCTTTGTGTTTTGGTTGGTGAGGATACATGCCGGTTTGGGTCAGGAAAATACTCAATTTAGACAACCTATCAGGAACTTTTCTTTTTTTTTTTTTCAAGTCGTGGAATTCTTTTGGAACAATTCTCGTTAGTGATGTTTGAATTAAATTTCTCTCTCTGTTCATGGCAACATGGACCATGCGCCATCATCAATGGTATTCCTTCAATCAAGAAACAGTTCGAATCTGATTAATATTAATACAGGGCTATCCTCCTTTTTTACACATTTTACAGTTTGTACAAACTGACTTGCGACGTATTTTATGATGTAACACGTCAGTAACAGTCGATTCTTTAACGCTGCATCGTAACTGCAGATAATATTCAATACTGCCAATTATTTCTCAGCTAACTACTTCTTCTGCTCCTTCCTTTATTATGGTAAGTTGGGCCTGTTATCTATGGCAGCCTTACAACTGTTATTAGCTGGCTTGTAAACTTGGAAACTTACTTAAAAGCCCTGAAAGTCGTAATCTTGTTCAGAGCTGAAAGCAGCCATACTGAGCAGGTTTAAGCAGAGAGTTTTTCTCGTCACATTTCACGTCCGCTACTCATGGGTGGACTGTTTCCCATAAAACTGCTTTGTGTGAGACATTAGGAGAAATCCTTTAAAGAAAGATGAAATGTAAGCCAGGTGTAGACTTCAGAGTGGTAAATCATTGAGACTGGCAATTTCTCTGCAGCCACATAATGAAAAAATGTTTGTTTAAAATCCTAGTAATCGACACTCTTATTGGCTCACAATGATTATTTCTGTAGAAGTCAAAGTTTCCACACATGTCCATGTATAAGCCTTTCGACTAGCCAGGGTTAGAAACTGGTCATGGAGTGGTCGACATTTTCTGCCTTTCTCCCCACATCAGACCATCATTAGTTAACCATTGCATGATGTGGCCCACCACTAATCATCCCCTGTGCCAACCATTTCATGTCAGAGTAGCACTTGCAACCTACAAACTCAGTTATGTGCTGGATGTATTGCAACATCTGTCTTCCTCTGCAGTTTTTAGCGTCTATATATGTCTGTAGCACCGTATATGCTATTCCCTGATGTCTTAACGATTGTCCAACCATTCTGTCCCTTTTTGTCAGTGATTTCTACACTTCTTGTGAAGGCCTATGTTTGATACTAGTGGGGTCTCTTGGCGAGGAACGGCCTTTTTACCAGTGCTAGCCTGGTTTTGATGTCGTCCTTGCTCCAACTGTCATGAGTAATTTCACTGCGTAGGTAGTACAATTCCTTCGCCTCATCTACGTCATGATCATCAATCGTAATGTTAAGTTTCTTTCTTTTCTCACTTTTGTTGTGTTTCATTACTTTGGTCTTTCTTCGATTTACTCTCAGTTCAATGTCTGTACTCAGTAGACCGTTCACTCCATTCGGCAGATCTTGCAATTCTTCTTCACTCTCACACGGTCATCAGTGAATCTCATCACTGATATCGTTTCACCTCGAATTTTAATTCCGCTTTTGAACTTTTCCTTTATTTCCGTCATTGCTTCTTCGATGTACAGATTGAACAGTAAGGAATAAGGAGTAGGGTGGTGGTGGTAGGGGGGGGGGGGGAGATTACCTCCCTGTCTTCCACCCTTTTTAATCCGAGCGCTTCGTTATTGACCTCCCACTCTTTATTATACCCTCTTGGCTCTTGCACATGTTGTATAACCTAGTACCCTTATTTTACTCAGAATTTAGAACATCTTTACCAGTTGACACTGTCGAACTCTTCTTCCAGGTCAACAAGAAGTCCTATGAACGTATCTCGATATTTCTTCAGGCGCCCTTCCATCATCATGCTCAACATCAGAATTACCTCTCTGCGGACTTTACCTTTCCTAAAGCCAAACTTTTCCTCATGTAACAGATTCTTAGTTTTGTTTTCCATTCTTCTGTAAATTACTCTTGTCAGCAACGTAGATGCATGAACTCTCAAGGTGATTGTGAGATAATTCTCGGACTTGTCATTTCATGCTATTTGCGGAATTGTGTTGATGATGTTTTTCCGTAAATATGATCCTATATCGCCCGTCTCATATGTTCTACACACTAACGTGGATAGTCGTTTTGTTGTCACTTTTCACAATGATTTTAGAAACTCCCAAGGAATTTTATCCATCCTATCTGCCTACCTCGATCTCTTTCAAATTCCAATTCTGGTATTGCATCCCTTATTTCTCCCATATCGACTCCTACTTCTTTTTCTACCATTTCATCAGAAAAGTCCTCAACCTGATAGAGGCCTTCAATGTACTCAGTCCTATTACCTACTCTTTCCCCTGCATTTAACACTGAAAACCCCAATGCACACTATGTTAATGCGCTTACTTTTAATTTCAGTGAATGTTATTCTGACATTTCGACATGCGGAATCTGTACTTTAGAACAATAACTTAGTTTACGATTCATCACATTTTTCATGCAGCCATTTTACCTTAGCTTCTCTACACTTCCTATTTTTTATATTCCTAGCTGACTTGTATTTCTGTATGCCTGAGTTGCCCTGGTCGTTCTTTTACATCTTTCTTTTGTCGACCAACTGAAGCATATCTTCTGTTATCCATCATTTCTTCCCAATTACCTTCCTTTTACATATGTTTCTCTTCCCAACTTTTGTGATTGGACTTCTTATTTAGAGATGTCCATTTTTCTTCGAGTGAACTGCCGGTTGACCTATTTATTATAGCAGTGCCTATAGCCTCAGATAACTTCAAGCATATCTCTCCATTCCTTAGTATTTCCGCATCCCGCTTCTTTGTGTATTGATACTTTCTGTGTAGTCTCTTAAACTTCGCTCTGCTCTTCATCATTTCAAAGTTGTGATCCGCTCATGTGTACGCCGTACAATCCAATATCTGCTTTCGGAATCTCTACCTCACCATGGTGAGTTCTAACTGGGATCTTCCAGTGTCTCCTGGCCTTTACCAAGTATAATACTTCTTCTTGCGATTCTTGAACAGAGTATTCGCTGTTACTAGCCGATATTCTTCAATAACCCTTTTTTCTACTCCTCCCCCATAACTGCATTCCAGTCCCCCATAACTATCAGATTGTTATCTCTCTTTACGTACTGAATTACTCGTTTAATACCCTGATGTACTTTCTATATATCTTCATCTTCCGCTTCTGACGTCAGGATGTAGACCTGGACCATTGTTTGCTATAGATTCTGATGAAAACAACTCTGTCGCTGTACCATTCGCAGTAACTCATTCTCTGCCCTGCCTTTCTATTTATAACGAATCCTGCTTCCATTATATAATTCTCTGCTGCTGTTGATATTACTGTATTCTCATTTGGCCAGAACTACTTGTGTTCTTTCCATTTCACTTCACTTAGCCCCACTGTATCTAGACTGCGCCTTAGCATTTCGCTTCTCATATTTTATGGATCCCTTACAAGTTCTAAGATCTAACATTCAACGCCCCGACTCGTAGATCACTGTCCTTTGGTTTGTTAATCAGTCTCTTTCTTATGGTCCCCTCCTTTTTGGCAGTCTCTTCCAGCAGATCCGAATGGTGGACTATTCCGGAATCTTCAGTCAGTGGAGGGATCATCATGTCACTTTTTCCCAATACAGACCACGTGTCCTGTGGATACACATTAGGTGTCTTTCATGAAATGTTTTTCATTGCCTCCTGCATTCTCATGCCGTTGATCATTGCTGATTCCTCCTACTTTTAGGAGTAGTTTCCCATCCCAAGGGCTAGTGAGTGCGCTCAACCGCTGTCCACTCCTTCTCCCTTTTCTACATGGACGTTGGCAGAATGAAAGTAACTTCCTACTCCGGAAATCTTCGGCCACCGTTTGCTGATGACTAGAATGAGATTTTCACTCTGCAGCGGAGTGTGCGCTGATATGAAACTTCCTGGCAGATTAAAACTGCATGCCCGACCGAGACTCGAACTCGGGACCTTTGCCTTTCGCGGGCAAGTGCTCTACCATTTGAGCTACCGAAGCACGACTCGCGCCCGGTACTCACAGCTTTACTTCTGCCAGTATCTCGTCTCCTCCCTTTCAAACTTTACAGAAGCTCTCCTGCGAACCTTGCAGAACTAGCACTCCTGAAAGAAAGGATACTGCGGAGACATGGCTTAGCCAAAACCTGGGGGATGTTTCCAGAATGAGATTTTCACTCTGCAGCGGAATGTGCGCTGATATGAAACTTCCTGGCAGATTAAAACTGTGTGCCCGACCGAGACTCGAATTCGGGACCTTTGCCTTTCGCGGACAAGTGCTCTACCATCTGAGCTACCGAAGCACGACTCAGGCCCGGTACTCACGGCTTTACTTCTGCCAGTATCTCGTCTCCTACCTGGCAGAAGTAAAGCTGTCAGTACCGGGCGTGAGTCGTGCTTCGGTAGCTCAGATGGTAGAGCACTTGCCAGCGAAAGGCAAAGGTCCCGAGTTCGAGTCTCGGTCGGGCACACAGTTTTAATCTGCCAGGAAGTTTGCTGATGACTATTTATTCAAATTTTAAGCAGTTAATTGTTCAGACGCGGGATCGAGAACGTTTTGATTAATAGTCGAAATTTTTAGACCTGGACCATGGGTGCTTCATCTCTTAGTATGATAAGAAGGCTGAAAATGGCTTTTTTTATTGATGTATATTTGTGTAGTAATCCAACTGAACTGAGATGCATTAATAGTCTTGTTCGTAGCTTTGAGTCTTTCAACGTACTGCCTGAATAGCCCCGCTGACAACATGTCAGAAACAACCGTCAAATCCTAATGATTTTTTATCATCAGTCCTCAGACTGGTGTGAAGCGGCTCGCCACGTTTTCCTCTCATTTGCTAAACACTCCACCTCGTAGCAGCACTTTGCCGAACATCTTTTGTTATTTTATTGCATATATTCGAGTCTCTGTCTTTCTCCACAATTTTTCTCTGTGTGACTCTCTCTTGTATTAACGAAGTTATTCCCTGACGTCTTATGTATGTTATACCATTCCTTATCTTCTTCTACTTGCTATGTTTAACTTATTCCTTTCCCTACCAATTTTGCATACAACCTCTCATCGGTCGACTACATTTGCGTCATTCTGTTGTAACAACTGACCGAGTATTCTCTTTTCTAGTTATCTCTCAGCACATGATTTACTTCTGTATAATACTTTGGTACTACCGAACGTTTTCAGAAATTTGCTTCCTCAAAATAAGGCCCGTTTTTATATGAATTTCTTTAGTGATGAATGCCGTCATCACCAATTGTAGCCTGCTGCATGTACCCTCAATGTTCGACCGCCGTGGGTTGTTTTGCTTCCTTCATTTCGTCTACTGCATGGTCCCCAATACTGATGATAAGTTTGTCATTGACTTCATTTCTGTTATTCCCTACATCAGTACTTTCTTTCTCCAAATACTGTAAGTTCATGTTCTGTGCTCATAAGACTTTACATTCCAATCAATAGGTCTTGAAAATTTTCCTTGCTTGCAATGAGGATATGAAATGATCTCAAGGCATTATAGACCAGCATACTCCGAAAGTGGTGGTTCGACCTCCGGGTGCAAGTCTCTTTATTTGACGACGCCTTGCTCACATGTCTTTCTTTATGAAGATGATGAGATAAAATGATTTTTGTGAGGTTTTGGGGGAGGAGGGTCACAGGGTAACAGGTCTTCTGACTGATTTGATGCAGCCCGTGATGAATTCCACTCTTATGCCAACATCTTCATTTCAGAGTAGCAATTGCACCCTACGTTCTGAATTACTTGTTGGATGCATTCCAGTCTCTGTTATTTATTGCAGTTTTTACTCTCTATAACTCCATTTAAACTCCATGGAAGTCCTACAACTTGAACCTTCTTATTGTTATGTTTCCTGTGTTGTAGTTTCTTCTCCAGTTCTGCAGAGAATCTCCTTGTGCTTTATATTATCAGTCCAACTACTTTTCAATATCCTTCTATAGCGCCACATCTCAAACGCTTCGACTCTCTTCTTTTCCAGTTGTTGATTAGGGCAGTACAAACAGCCAGTACACGAGTGAAGAAAACCTCTTACCCAGCCGCACTGCTAACCATTAGTTAGTGGGCTGTGAACCACTGAGGATAGTAACACATCACTGAATCTTATCGTTGACATTCCATTCCTAAAACTTTCCTTCATTTCCGTCATTATTTCTATGAGAAACTGGTTGAATAATAGAATAGAAACACATTCCTCTTAATCTCAGCACTTCTACCTGGATCTTCCATTATGATTGTTGCATGGTTACTGCTTGATAGGAGCTGCTACTTACACAAAGAAAACATGTATTAAAATCTGAACTTGTTTGCTTGATAGGAGCTGCTACTTACACAAAGAAAACTTGTATTAAAATCTGAACTTGTTTTACAAGACATATTTAATCCCACATGTCTGCCTACTACTGTGTAGAAGTAGTACTGACAGCTGCCGTCATGTATCATGGAATTTGATACTGGCTGTGACGTATCGAAATGAGGAAGCTTATAAGTAATGGATCTTTGAGCTCAGTATTAGGTACTGTGCAGAGAATGCTGAACGTCTTGGCCGATGTTCAAACTCTATCAAGATCTTAATACTAAATTCCGTAACGTGGTTCGACTACATGGTGATGAAACGCACTTACAAGGACATTCATAGTGCACTGGGATCATTTAAGAATTAATTGGAAATCTACAGCTTCTGGATGGAATATTTAGAGAATGTGCGAGTACATAGACAGGGGAAAGATCTAAAAAGCAACTCTGGTTAAGACTGAGAGTTTTCTACAATAATTGGTAACTTATACAGAATACCAGACTTGACATTAAGTTAATAATAAAATTTACATAGAACCTCAGTGTGTGAGGTATCAGCTGAGTTATTTAGCAGTCCCTGTTGACCTACAGTGAAGGGAAGCTCCCCATAACGTCACGCACATTTAAGATAAACAGTGCCATTAAACGGAAATACGTTACTGAAGGAAAACTGCTAACGACGTCCCAGTTAAGCATGAAAGTACTGGTACGACACCACACATGGATGTATTGATGAAGGACTTCATGTAACTGCAAAAGAAATTGGGAATCATTATAACAACTTGGTCTGCTGCCAGAAAAGATTAAACAAATGAATTACCCACTCAATTAAGTATGTAAACATTGAATATATATATATATATATATATATATATATATATATATATATATATATATATATATATATATATATATATAATGTAGCTTTGATAAAGGTTGGTGGATACTTGAAAGCATTGACCCCAGAAACGAAAGTACAAACTGGTAGAATCGCCATGGTGGATGACTGAAGCAACTAGCTGGCTGTAAACGTTATAACCGTGCAATTAAACGCTTCACATAAATTAACCAGGCCTCTCATCCCCTCAGTTCAGCGATAGCATCGCCAGCACATTTTAACCATTCTTAAATGCGGATGTCAAATTAAACCCCTATCAACCTTCAGTTTTCAGTTTTGTTTTTTTGGGCAACCAGTTTCAGCGTTTTACTACACCATATTCAGGTCTTGTGTACAGACAACAATGGTAATAATATGAAATATATTACCACAAAAAGGGGGCCCTGTGCAAGTCTTGCATACAGTGGTAATACGTAATAACATAACAACAACAATATCACTTAGTACAGGAAGCTACATTTGAAAAAAAAAATGGAAATGGAGTCCCATGCTTCTTTACAGAGCGTAGGGGAACGATGCGGGAGACCCGCACTGCCTTACTAGGCAAGGTCCTAATGGAGGTGGTTTGCCGTTGCCTTCCTCCGACCGTGATGGGGATGAATGATGATGATGAAGACGACACAACAACACCCAGTCATCTCCAGGCAGGAAAAATCCCTGACCCCGCCAGGAATCGAACCCGGGACTCTGTGCTCGGGAAGCGAGAACGCTACCTCGAGACCACGAGGGCGGACTAAGCTACATTTAGTTACAGATAAATTAAGGCTACATTTAGTTACAGATAAATTAAGGAATAAAATTAGAGAACACTGCACACCATATTAACTCAAACTAGTGAGAGAAGTATGTACGTGATATAAACGTGAAAGGAATCTATTAAACGGAGTCAACATTCCATGTTATGCCTAGATGATCACGTTATAATGCTAATGCGATGCCCTTGAAAGAACTGGAGTAAAATAATATATTCATATACTGACAAGTTCAGTATATTAAAACTTACATATCACCCCATAACTATCTGTATCATCATTAACTACTAACAACTGATAAAAGGAGAATAAAACTACATCAGTGCAACTAGTCGATCCCATTTATAGTAGTAAATATTCTATTAATAAAAAGTAGGGGTGAAAAGACATTAGTTTTTTGTTACAAGAAATCAAAAGAACACTTAGTAACTGTAAATTTAGTGAGACACAGCAGAGCTTCCTTGCCAGCAATGGTGCAGATTCAGTTGCAAAACACTATAGTAAAGGTAAGAAAGGTAATATGAATAAGTTTAATAACGATAAAGAACTAGTGCGCGGTATTAATCTGAAATTGGTAGAGGATGATGCAGTGGTTTTGAAAGGTGGTAAGGGGAATATCCTAGAGATGGTACCCGTGAATGAGTATATTTCCAAGTTTAAGGAGGTTTTTGAAAATGATGCAATTTCGAAACTTGAACACGACCCTACCAAACAGTTTGTGAAACAGATTAAGAACACGCACAAGATAATATCTTTCTTATTCGATGATAGAGTTTCTACATCACTTAGAGTTATGAACCGACGGGCCCCTTGTTTAAGGGGACAACCTAAAACTCATAAAATAAACAGGTCAGTGAGACCCATTGTTAACTGCATTGGTAGTCCAGATTGCAAACTCTGTAATACGATGAATAATATTTTATTCAAAAATAATGAGTTCGAGCGGCAGTTTTCTGTCAAAAATACTCACGACCTGGTTGAGAAAATTAAGAATGTTCGATACGAGGTAACTATACATGTATGTTATTAGACATAGTAAACCTGTACACTAATGTCCCTGTAAAGAAGGTAACACCTCTTGTTAGGAAAAATCTTATTAGACATGAACTATGTCCATTGGCGAGATTGACGACTCTTTAAAACTTTTAAAGCTTTTGCTATCGTACAACTATTTTTCCTTCAGAGGCGAGTTTTTTAGACAGCATGATGGGCTGGCAATGGGATGTTGATTATCAGGTACACTGGCTAATATCTCAATCAATCACCTTGAGGAAAAGTGTTTTTTGCAACAACAAGAACTAGCCGATTTGATCTTACATTATTATCGGTATGTTGACGACGCATTGCTATTATTTCGAGATGATAATGTTACTTTAGTGGAAATCTTAGAGGCTTTTAATAACATGCGTCACAAGATGAAGTTAACATACGAAAAGGAAGAAAATTGAAAAATTGATTTTCTTGATGTTACATTAGCGAACAACAATGGAAAACATAGGCTCTCTATCTACATAAAACCAACGACAACAGACGCGATTATTCCGTTTCACTCTGCCCACTTCAATAGGTATAAAACTTCCTTCTTCTGCAGTTGGGTCAGTAGAGTAACAAAAATTCCTTTGGAGGCATATCAAAAGAACCGTGAAATACATATACTGAAAGACATGGCTTTTAGTAACGGATTTCAACCAGGATTGATCGACTGTATACATTCAAAAATTCTTCAAAAGAACTCTGGTCTTATAAATGAGGTCTCCCTTGAACGGCACAGAAGTAACCTAAAAGGTTTTACCAGCATGAATAATATTGGTCCTCTCTCGACTAGCGTTGCACATGTTTTTCGCAAAGTAGACGTTAACGTGGTGTTTAATAACTACAGTACGTTGTCTAAGTTGTTGAGGCCTTCTGTAACAGTTCGACCAGTTACTAAGATCAGGTATATGTAAAATAACGTGTGACAATTGTCCCTCCATTTATATAGGTCAAACAGATAAGTCACTTAGAGAAAGATACCGACGACTTATGTTCCTCTACACGATTAAGCAATCTACATTTAGAGAACACCGAAGAGCAGCGAAGCACACTACCACAGATGTTAATCAAAATCTTAAGGTTTTACACTTCGTAGATAAAGTGGGCACAATGGACCTCTTACAAAATCTAAAGATCTATATGCAATTACAAATGGAGCCTATGAGCCTACTGAACGAACATACAGAATCCAAGAACAAATGGTTTTTCGACTGTTTTATTTTTTATGCACTTAGATTTGTATGCACACATTTGTTAACTGTTACGAATTTTCATTATTGCAATGTACTTCTTAGTAATTCTCTGGCTATCTTTCATGATGTATAGGTCTTTTTCTATCTGTTTGAGTGCTCAGCATACTTTACTAGGGTACTGGTATTCCTGTGGTTATCAGCATATGGACATGTCGAGCTTTCATTTCTGGCTACACTTTTGGTTACGACAGTTTTGATAGATGTCCCCTGGATCGATAGTGACTTGCACTTAGATGCCTTCCTATGACTAGGACCTATGTCTCTGGACATCACTGGTTCTCATCTTTGGCGGGTATGGTTTGAATGTTTATCTGCCAGTCGGCAGGTGATGATGAAGTAGTCACTGCAATAAGTAGGTACATTTGGTACTTTGTATCTTATGTGGTCACTTCAGTTATGGTTTCTTTCATTTGTCACCTTGTATGCCTCATTTCTTTTGGACAGATATCTGCCAATACCAGTATTGCTGGCTCCTGTTTTGGCCACAAGCGAGACTGATTATTCCCACACGTCGGACAGGGTAGGCTTTCGTTCGTATATTGTTTTTTCGCGTGTCTTTGTGTCAAGTTTTGGCGCATAACAACCTCATCAGCTTTTGAGTATATATGACTCAGTTATTGACAATATATGCACCTTTACAATATCTAGATTATATTTCTCTTTTTCGTTCTCTCTTAATTTCTTCATTAGAATTAGAATGAGTACAGTTTTGTTGACAACATGTACTTTCATAGTATTTTATTTTCCATTTTACTTCCTTTTTTCTTTACACATATGATGATTACGGTTATGATTAAAAATGGTAGACCTTTGGTAGCCACATTAGTGTTACATTTCATGTAATTAGTAATGCAGCAATGGTTACACGTGACGTACTTGCAACAGTTGTGGGTTCTAACTATGTAGAAGCATTAGAGGCTGTCCCTCTCTGTGTGTATCTTTTTATGGTTTATACTACATAGTATTTGTCTCTACCACACATATATTATCATTTAGTTACTTATTCGGGTGTTCCCATTCGTACAGTATCATAACACTAATTCAGTTGAATTTCACCTAAAGTAGGTAACGTTAATGAATGTGCTACTTTCATTACCCTATCGTATTTTGATTTGTATTGACTGTACTGCTGTCACGAGTTGTTACGTAGTATTTCCCCCATTCCGTTAAGCACTAACTGTGATTGGTAACGACACGTCCTCAAGCGTTACAAAAATAAGTTACATACTTCGATGTGGTTCTGGTGTTATTGGTCTTGTAAATTTGTATGGCTTTACGTCTATGCATATGGTATTTTATACGTAACAGAGGGACCTATGTTCCACAAGATACTCAAATTGTTAGGCAAGCCATGTTTCGAGGACTTTCAACAAACTATGTCAGTTTCATGACGTTATTTGACACGAGGTAATGGAACCACTCTTACTAACTCCTTTACCTCCACTAGTTCTCCTTCATTTCTAACACCAAATACGCCATCTCTCATATAGTGTGCCCCCTCTCTCTCTCTTTTTTTTTTTTTTTTTTACTGAGGTTAGACATCAGAACATCACTTGGGTTTCCACTGGTTTAATTGAATTGGCAGTTGTTATTTAGACAACTTTACGATGTCTATAGCACTTTATGTGCTAACGTCATGGGTCTCCCATTTTGGTTTAACGTTGTCACATTGTAACGGTTTATTATTAATGATTTCCAACACAGGATTTCCTGTAACACATGACGTTCTCAATCTGATACGGACATACTTTTTTGCTCTGTGTTTTTCCCCCTTTGTTTAGTCCATGCCAGTGTGTTAAACATTCTTCACGTAAGGAGATTTATACCATAACCACGGTCGATGACTTGTGCAAAATAGTCTTTCTTTTTCCTTTTAGAATTAATCTACTTGAAATACAGGGGCTATGTTTCGCATGTATGGTTGTAGACTAATGTACACAGAGGTTTTAAATCTCTGATCATTTTGATCATTGTCAGTTATTTTTACATTTATGTGTGCCAGTGTATTAAAATACATCAACATAGTTTCCTGGTTATGAATCAGCAGTGAGAGCAACGCTTTCGTATCTAGTGTACTTATGAGACACCACTCTGGGAGAAAAATATAATTGTATTTGTGACCTTCATATTTCTCGCTAACAATTTCGTACAATAAACGTGTAACGACACACACAATTGTTTTTATTGATCTTCAACTTGTATTTTCCTTACATATACTCATTACTTCATTGTAACGTCATTTTTCTGGGCTACACTACAGCCGTGCAGTTACTGTTCTTCAAATAATGCAGATGTCGTCAGCTTTGATGAGTCTTGGGTGATGTCGGTTAACGGTGCCTCCATCTACTTACTTGCTTACGTTCATTCTTCGACATGTAATCACGACGGTTGCCTCACTACATTAGTTGGTACTATGGTGTTAGTGTTGTGCGTTCTTTCCCTCTTTGCACTGTTTTTATGTTACATGACGAGTGTTAGTTTTCAAGCGATTACTAATTTCATTAGTTAACATGGGTGTTTATTCAGGTTGCTTACGTGAACATCTGTTGCCTTGATAATACCCCTCACAGTGTAGCGGGGTATTCCCTGATATCCACGTTCTCAACTAACCATCTATTCTCAAAGGTTCTAACTGACGTCTTAGCCATTGTGTGATATACTCCGATATATGTGCTTGGGTGGTTTTTCCGTCGTATGGCTTACTATTCTTCTCCTCACTTGTGTAAGGTCTACATGATATGCAGAACTAAACGCCTTTGGTTTTTGATTATAAGTAGTGTCTTTCTGATACACTGATCATGCATCGCAGTACATTTCTTTTATGTTTATTCCATAACTTATGATTTAGTATATCGCCTAGCCACACGCCTGTTACTGGCAGACTTATCACTTTCATGATAATGTGATTTTACCTTTTCCATATTTCAGTACTTATCGCTTAGAGGGAATTAGTTACGGTGTATTAGATTAGATTCACAGTATGATTCACTAGAAATGTTTTATTAAATAGGTTGCATCTCCTCAATTATGATCGATAAATTGCACTGATGTAGTTTTATTCCCCTTTTATTACTCATTAATAGTTGATGATGATACAGATCGTTATAGAACTGACATCCAGTAAGTGGATCAGTTTTAGTAATATATCACAGCATGTAGTCAAACATTTTATGTTTAGTCTGAACTCGTCAGTATATGACTACATTTTTACTCCATTTCTTTCAAGGGTATTGAATTAGCATTGTAACATGAAATGTTGACCTCCATTTAGTAGATTCCTTTTACATTTATATTATGTATATACTTTGTTCACTAGTTTAAGTTAATATGGCGTGCACTGTTCTCTTATTTTACTCCTTAATTTACCTGTAACTATATACAACTTCTTATACAAGTTGGTACTGTTGTTACGTTATTACATATTACCACTGTACATAAAACTTGCTTCATGCCCCTTTTTTCTGGTTACCTGTTTCATACCAATTCGAGTGTTGTCTGTACACATGGTGTAGTAAAACGCTGAAACTGGTTGTCCAATAAAATAAGGTTGAAAATTGGTAGCTGAAAGCCGTATAATTTGACAACCTCTATCGAACAACCGAGTCCTGCAACCAGCGCTAAAAAATTGACATAAAGAGACTCTTAAATGCTATGAGTGCAGCACACGGCAACAGTAAAAGCTGGAAATTTTGAGTCCATCTCGGCCTCTGTGCTCAGTTCTAATATGCAGACATCTTTCCACGTGACACTTCAGCAGCAAGCAAGTGTTCCCTCACTGTTCACTTGGCATCACATGTTCTATTCTCGATCAGCTGGCAGCAAGTGTAAACTCATCGACCTCCCGGTAGCAAGTGTCATCTATTTAACTCCTCTAAAGTTGCTCTTTATGCCATTGTAGGAATCTGCCAACCACTATCATGCCCTTGTTGTGAAAAACTGCCCCTAAAAGTGGAAAAATAACTATTTGTCAAAGGTAACAGGATGCAGAATACAATCGGATCCATTACATTAACGACACACAATGTGTCTCCACAGGACATATAGTCTGTAACTGAAAAAGTACCATGATGATCTCTCCATTGGCAAAAAGTTCCACAATAGTCCCCGCTTCGGATAACAGGGAGGGGATTTCCAAGGGATAGGTGACCACGAGAAAAAGATAGAATAACCTATGGAAGAATTGCCGGCCGAAGTGGCCGCGCGGTTCTGGCGCTGCAGTCTGGAACCGCGAGACCGCTACGGTCGCAGGTTCGAATCCTGCCTCGGGCATTGGTGTTTCTGATGTCCTTAGGTTAGTTAGGTTTAACTTGTTCTAAGTTCTAGGGGACTAATGACCTCAGCAGTTGAGTTCCATAGTGCTCAGAGCCATTTGAACCATTTGAACCTATGGAAGGATAATGTTCTACGAGTCTTGGCTTGGAATGTCGGAAGCTTTAACGTGGTAGGGAAGCTAGATAATCTGAAATAGGAAATTCTAAGGCTCAATCGAGACATAGTGGAGGTCAGTGAAGCGAAATGGAGGGCAAGGGTTCTGGTCAGATGAGTATAGGATAACATCAGCAGCATCAGAAAATTGTATATCTGACTTAGTATTCGTTATGAGTGGGAAGGTAGGTCAGAGAGTGTGTTACTGTGAATAGTTCTCATCAGAACGGAGAGCAAATCAACACCGACAACAATATTTCACGTGTACTTGACGATTTGGAAGGTAAATATGAAGAGATGGGGAAAGTATATGAGCATATTGAACGGGTAATTCAATACGTGAAGAGAGATGAAAGTATAATAGTCATGGGAACTAGAATGGAATTCTAGGGGAAGGAGTAAAAGAAAGGGTTACGGGAGAATATGAGCGTGATAATAGAAGTGAGAGAGGAGGAAGACCAATTGAGTTCTGTGATAAATATCAGCTAGTACGAGGTGCATTCAAGTTTTAAGGCGTCCGATTTTTTTTCTAATTAACTACTCACCCGAAATCGATGACACTGGCTTTACTTTTCGACGTAATCGCCCTGCAGACGTACACATTCTTCACAACGCTGACGCCATGATTCCATGGCAGCGGCGAAGGGTTCTTTAGGAGTCTGTTTTGACCACGGGAAAATCGCTGAGGCAATAGCAGCACGGCTGGTGAATGTGCGGCCACGGAGAGTGTCTTTCATTGTTGGAAAAAGCCAAAAGTCACTAGGAGCCAGGTCAGGTGAGTAGGGAGCATGAGGAATCACTTCAAAGTTGTTATCACGAAGAAACTGCTGCGTAACGTTAGCTCGACGTGCGGGTGCGTTGTCTTGGCGAAACAGCACACGCGCAGCCCTTCCCGGACGTTTTTGTTGCAGTGTAGGAAGGAATTTGTTCTTCAAAACATTTTCGTAGGATGCACCTATCACCGTAGTGCCCTTTGGATCGAAATGGGTAAGGATTACGCCCTCACTGTCCCAGAACATGGACACCATCGTTTTTTCAGCACTGGCGGTTACCCGAAATTTTTTTGGTGGCGGTGAATCTGTTTGGTCCATTGAGCTGACTGGCGCTTTGTTTCTGGATTGAAAAATGGCATCCACGTCTCATCCATTGTCACAACCGACGAAAAGAAAGTCCCATTCATGCTGTCGTTGTGCATCAACATTGCTTGGAAACATGCCACACGGACAGCCATGTGGTCGTCCGTCAGCATTCGTGGCACCCACCTGGATGACACTTTTCGCATTTTCAGGTCGTCATGCAGGATTGTGTGCACAGAACCCACAGAAATGACAACTCTGGAGGCGATCTGTTCAACAGTCATTCGGCGATCCCCCAAAACAATTCTCTCCACTTTCTCGATCATGTCGTCAGACCGGCTTGTGCGAGCCCGAGGTTGTTTCGGTTTGTTGTCACACGATGTTCTGCCTTCATTAAACTTTCGCACCTACGAACGCACTTTCGACACATCCATAACTCATCACCACATGTCTCCTTCAACTGTCGATGAATTTCAGTTGGTTTCACACCACGCAAATTCAGAAAACGAATGGTTGCACGTTGTTCAAGTAAGGAAAACGTCGCCATTTTAAGTATTTAAAACAGTTCTCATTCTCGCCGCTGGCGGTAAAATTCCATCTGCCGTACGGTGCTGCCATCTCTAGGACGTATTGACAATGAACGCGGCCTCATTTTAAAACAATGCGCATGTTTCTATCTCTTTCCAGTCCGGAGAAAAAATCGGAGGCCTTAGAACTTGAATGCACCTCGTAATAGTGAATACTACACTCTTGGAAATTGAAATAAGAACACCGTGAATTCATTGTCCCAGGAAGGGGAAACTTTATTGACACATTCCTGGAGTCAGATACATCACATGATCACACTGACAGAACCACAGGCACATAGACACAGGCAACAGAGCATGCACAATGTCGGCACTAGTACAGTGTATATCCACCTTTCGCAGCAATGCAGGCTGCTATTCTCCCATGGAGACGATCGTAGAGATGCTGGATGTAGTCCTGTGGAACGGCTTGCCATGCCATTTCCACCTGGCGCCTCAGTTGGACCAGCGTTCGTGCTGGACGTGCAGACCACGTGAGACGACGCTTCATCCAGTCCCAAACATGCTCAATGGGGGACAGATCCGGAGATCTTGCTGGCCAGGGTAGTTGACTTACACCTTCTAGAGCATGTTGGGTGGCACGGGATACATGCGGACGTGCATTGTCCTGTTGGAACAGCAAGTTCCCTTGCCGGTCTAGGAATGGTAGAACGATGGGTTCGATGACGGTTTGGATGTACCGTGCACTATTCAGTGTCCCCTCGACGTTCACCAGTGGTGTACGGCCAGTGTAGGAGATCGCTCCCCACACCATGATGCCGGGTGTTGGCCCTGTGTGCCTCGGTCGTATGCAGTCCTGATTGTGGCGCTCACCTGCACGGCGCCAAACACGCATACGACCATCATTGGCACCAAGGCAGAAGCGACTCTCATCGCTGAAGACGACACGTCTCCATTCGTCCCTCCATTCACGCCTGTCGCGACACCACTGGAGGCGGGCTGCACGATGTTGGGGCGTGAGCGGAAGACGGCCTAACGGTGTGCGGGAGCGTAGCCCAGCTTCGTGGAGACGGTTGCGAATGGTCCTCGCCGATACCCCAGGAGCAACAGTGTCCCTAATTTGCTGGGAAGTGGCGGTGCGGTCCCCTACGGCACTGCGTAGGATCCTACGGTCTTGGCGTGCATCCGTGCGTCGCTGCGGTCCGGTCCCAGGTCGACGGGCACGTGCACCTTCCGCCGACCACTGGCGACAACATCGATGTACTGTGGAGACCTCACGCCCCACGTGTTGAGCACTTCGGCGGTACGTCCACCCGGCCTCCCGCATGCCCACTATACGCCCTCGCTCAAAGTCCGCCAACTGCACATACGGTTCACGTCCACGCTGTCGCGGCATGCTACCAGTGTTAAAGACTGCGATTGAGCTCCGTATGCCACGGCAAACTGGGTGACACTGACGGCGGCGGTGCACAAATGCTGCGCAGCTAGCGCCATTCGACGGCCAATACCGCGGTTCCTGGTGTGTCCGCTGTGCCGTGCGTGTGTTCATTGCTTGTACAGCCCTCTCGCAGTGTCCGGAGCAAGTATGATGGGTCTGACACACCGGTGTCAATGTGTTCTTTTTTCCATTTCCAGGAGTGTATATATTCAAGAATTACAAGAGGAGGAGGTATACTTGGAAAAGGCCTGCAGATACTGGAAGAGTTCTGTTAAATTACGTCATGGTCAGACAGAGATTCCGATATCAGATACTGGCCTTTAAGGTGCACCCAGGAGCAGATAAAAATTCAGAGCATAGTTTAGTACTGATGAAGAGTAAGCTGAAGAGTTTAGTCAGGAAGAATCAGTAAGTAAAGAAGTGAGATGCGGATGTGCTAAGGAATGAAGAAGTACGCTTGATGTTTGCGAAGGCTATATATACTGAAATAAGGAATAGCTAAACTGGAGAGGAATACATACATCTAAAAAGAGCAGTCACAGAAGATGGGGAGAAAAACACACGTACAAAGAAGATAACTGCGAAGAAAGCATGAGTAACGAGAGAAATATATCAGGTAATCGATGACAGAAGAGATACAATAATGTTCAGGGAAATTCAGAAATACAGAAATACACGTCACTGACGAACAGAGTTGATTGGGAGTGCAGGAAGCTAAGCCGAAATGATTGCGTAAAAATGTTAACAAATAGAAAAAGAAATGATGGTCGGAAAGACTGATTCATCATATAGAAAGTTCAAAACAACTTTCGATGACTTTAAAAGCAAGGTTGAGAACGTTGAGAATGGAAAGGAGATTTCAGTGTTAAATACAGAGGAGAGAGCGTATAGAAGGAAAGAGTACATTAAGGCTTCTATGTGGGGGAAAGTTTGTCTGATGTGATAGAAGAACAAACATGAGTTGAGTTAGAAGAGATTGGGGATACAGCATTAAAATCATAATTTAAAAGAGCATTGGAAAACTTAAGATTAAATAAGGCAGGACGAAAACATAACATTTCAACAGAATTTCTAAAGCCACTGGAAGAAGTGACAACAAAACGACTATCCACGTTGGTGCGTATAATATATGAGTCTGGCGATATACCACCCGACTTCATAGATATATTATCCACACAATTCCGAAGACTCCAAGAGCTGACAATTACGAAAATTCTCGCACAATCAACTTAATATCTCTTGCATGCAAGTTCGACCATGTAAATTGGTGCAAAATGTTCAAAATTCTGAGAAAAATAGGGTAAGAAACAGAAAAAGACGTGTAACGTGGAATACGTAAAAAAACCAAGAACTAACAATAAGAGTGGAGGACCAAGGATGAAGGGCTCAGATTAATAAGTGCGTAACATAGATATGTAGTCTTTCGCCCCAGATATTCAATTCATACATTCAAGAAGCAATGATGGAAGTAGTAGAGAGGTTCAAGAGTGAGACTCAGATTCAAGGTGAAAGGATATCAATGATAAGATTCACTGAGGACATTGCTATCCTCAGTGATAGTTAAGAAAAATTACGTGACATGTTGAACGGAGTGAACAGTCTAATGAGTACCGAATACGGATTGAGAGTGAATAGAAGAAGAAAGAAATTAATGAAAGTTGCCTAAATGTTAACAGCGAGAAATTTAACATCAGAATTGGTGATAATGAAGGAATTCTGTTAGCTAGACAGTAACGCTTGACGGACGGAGCAAGGAGGACTGGCAAAAGGGCACTACTGACCAGGAGGAGTGGACTAGTATCATACACAGGTCTCAACTTGAGAAATAAATTTCTGAGAATGTGCGTTTGGAGCACAGCATTGCACAATAGTGAGAATTGGACTGTAGGAAAACTGGAACAGAAGAGAATAGAAGCATTTGAGTTGTGGTGCTACAGACGAATGTTGAAAATTAGAAGGACTGGTAAGGGTAGGGATGAGGAATTCTCTGAAGAATTGGTGAAGAAAGGAATGTGTGGAAAACACTAACAAGAAGAAGGAACAGTACTGGTAATAATATCCGTGGTACTAGTAGGACCTATAGAGTGTAAAAACTGTAGAAGATACAGACTCGGGATACGTCCAGCAAATAACTGAGAACGAGGACTGCAAGAGCCAGGCGATCAATGAGGGAAAACTTGCTTGCTGCTGACGCATCACACACAGTGATGTCTCCATATTAAAAATGAATACGACAAGAGAGCTGGACTCAAAATTTCCATCAATTACTGCCTCCATCTACTGCACTCAAATTTTTTAAGAGTGGTTAAAAATGGCCCAGTCATCCAATCATTGATTCGATGGGGGCACGAGCCTACTCAACTTGAATCAGGGTTTAATTTGAAAGTTTTAACTTTTGCAGCTAGCTAGTTTTTTCTGTTATGCATTTTGCTGATGCTGCCAGAGTGTATTACGAGTATTCTGGGTTATTTCATTAAAGCGCTAACTATTTTCATAACCATTGGCGATATCAACGATGTAGTTTCACCGTATGCTTTCAAGTGGCCACCTAGCTGTGTCGAGGCTATATTTCATAATAACAGTCCTGTATCCATGTATTAAATATTAGACACTTAATTAGGTGAGTAAATCGGTTGTTTGACCTCTATGCTAATAAACAGAATTTTTATGGTGACAGTTTCTTTTAAAGTTACGTGAGCGCCTTCATTACTGTATGCATGTGGGGTGTGGTGCCCGTATTTTCATACTTGATTGGGTCACTCTTAATAGTTTTCCGTCATTAAGACATTGTTTTTCTTAAATTAGCATGATCTGATGGGGAGCTTCTCTTCCCTGTAGGACAACAGGGATTGAGTTTGTAGCATTCTAAATAGCTAAACAGTCACCTAACACATAGATTCTCAATTTTCATCTCATTGGCTTTGAGATCGTCCTTTCTGATGCTCTCTTACAACTTCGTTTATGCCTGACTTACACATTTGAAAGACTATAAAAATGTTATTATTAATCTAATTTTAGTTCATGTAATCTGAGCAGACTGTGAATCATTGTAGTAAAGTCACAGTCGTAATCAGAGTTTCCTTTTACATGTTTCCCTTCAGCATGTATTCCACATACTCTAGATATTCCCCCGAAAGCTATGTATTTCAGACTAATTCCCAATCGGATTTTATGCATAGTGAGTATCTCTAAAAGTGAATCTCGTCGCTATGCAGCAGAAACATGTTACCGGGATCACAACTGTTGCATAGTTTAGTATTAGAACCTTGATAAAGTTTGAAAAGTATTCCAGACGGTCGGCATTGAACCCATGTTGACTAAGATTGAGACGAAATCTATATTAATTGCTTGTTTCCTCATTTCGATATCTCAGGGCGACTATCAAAGAGCATGATATACTTGTATAATGGCAAGTTTCACTGTGAAATCTGCACAGTCATAGGCAGTCCCCCGGGATTAAGTGTCAGTTGTAAAACAAGGCCAGATTTTAATACAAGTTTTCTTAATAGGAGTGATAGCTTTATAATTCCTGACCCCTGTGTCTGATGAGTAGTAACCGTGCACAATAACAATGGAAGATTATGGGATAAGTACTAAGGTATTGATTTAAGTGTCAGGAAGTAGTTTCTCAAAGTATTTGTATGGAGTGTAGCCATGTATGGAAGTGAAACGTGGACGATAAATAGCTTGGACTAGAAGAGAATAGAAGCTTTCGAAATGTGGTGCTACAGAAGAATGCTGAAGATTAGATGGGTTGATCACATAACTAATGAGGAGGTATTGAATAGAATTGGGGAGAAGAGGAGCTTGTGGCACAACTTGACTAGAAGAAGGGATAGGTTGGTAGAACATGTTCTGAGACATCGAAGGATCACCAATTTAGTATTGGAGGGCAGCGTGGAGGGTAAAAATCGTAGAGGGAGACCAAGAGATGAATGCACTAAATAGATTCAGAAGGATTTATGTTGCAGTAGGTACTGGGAGATGAAGAAGCTTGCACAGGATAGAGTAGCATGGAGAGCTGCATCAAACCAGTCTCAAGACTGAAGACCACAACAACAACTAAGGTTAAAAAGGGTATAGGTGTTTCTATTCTATTAGTCAACTCGTACATCAAGGGAAAAATGGCAGAAATAGAGGATAAGAAATAAACGAATAACAAAGATAAGATTCTGTTATTATATTACTATCCTCAGTGGTACACAGCTCATGGGCTAATTGTTAGCATTGCTGCCTCTAGATCGCGGAGTCCCAGGTTCGACTCCCAGCTAGGTGAGACATTCTCTTCAGTTGTGGTTGGGTGTTTGTGATGTCCTAATCATCAAGTGGTAAAGAAGAGAATCGAAACATTTGAGATGTGGCGCTATTGAAGGTTGTTGAAAATTAAGTTATTGGTAAGATAAGGAATGAGGAGGCTCTCAGCAGAATCGCCGAAGAATGGAAGACATGGAAAACATACTCAATAAGAAAGGACAGGCTGATAGGATACGTGTTAACTTCCATGGTACTAGACGGAGGCGTACGTGATAAAAACTGGAGGGGAAGACAGAGACTGGAATGAATCCGTCAGATAGTTAGCCTAAGGACGCAGGGTGCAAGAGCTATTCTGAGGTGAGGAGGTTGGTATAAGAGAGGAAGACTGATGATCCCCCACGCTCCTCTCCACGGCACAAAAGAGTCATTTCATCTCATCCTCGTCTCAAAAACACGCATTTACCCAAAGTGGTGTAAAATAGAAAGACTCGCACGAAGCGACCGACCAATGACAGGCGGAATCTACCGGGCAATAACGCCGTAAGATAATTTCATACCCTTATTGAATGTGTGGAATATTTTCAAGATCTGTTGAATGGAATGAACAGTCTAATTAGCACAGAATGTGGGCTGATACTGAAATTTCCTGGCAGATTAAAACTGTGCCTCGGTCCGGAAGTTTCATATCGACGCTGCAGAGTGAACATTTCCTTCTCGAATGATAGTATTTGAAGAAACTCAGAAATTAACAGCAGAAATGAACCTAGCGATAAACTTATCATCAGCATTGGGGACTATATTAGTAGACGAAGTTAGGAATATGTTACTTTGGAAGCAAAAAACCAATGATGGACAAGCAATGAGGATGTAATAAGCGGGCTAGCATACGTGAAAATGGCATCCATCGCTAAAAAAGTTCATGCCAATAATAGACTTTACTCTGATGTATTAATTTCTGAAGATCTATATTTATACAAGAGCATTACACGGAAGTGAATCGTGGGAATTGTGGATATAACCCAGAAAGAGAATAAGACTATCTGACACGAGTTTCTACAAAAGAATGATGAAAACGAAATGGAATAATAGGAGGTTCTATGTATGATTGGCGGGGAAAAGAGTAGGTGAGACACACCAACTAGAAAAGGGTACTGGATGACGGGACGTGTGTTACGATGTCAGGGAATAATTTCCGTGACACAAGAGGAAGTAACTTAGAGAAAAATTGTGAGGGAAGACAAAGATTTGAATAAATCCAACAAAATAACTGAAGATATTTGGTGAAGTGCTGCTACGAGATACAATATTTGGCATATGAGAAGAAGACTTGGCGAAACACATCATATCAGTCTGAGGGATGATTATAAAAGAAATCATTAAGACGCGACGCTTGTTTCTGACATGTTGTTAGCGGGGTTATCCAGTTAGTATAGCGAGAGACTGAAGCCAGGAGCACGATTGTTGACGCATTTAAATTCAACTGGATTACTACACCAAGAATCATGAGTAAAGAAATGCAATTGTAGCTGTCATGTAAATTGAGGTAGGGTGGAAAAAGGAAAGGAAAACGTCTATCGATATCAGGTGCATCAAGAATTTGTGCGGCATTAGTCGTGACGAGCGAAAATGTGTGCCAGACTTGGATTCGAACACGGTATCTCTTGCTCATTAGACAGTTGCGTTAACCATTGCGCAGCCCGGCCAGAGTGCTTATCGTAACTGCGCGGACTAGCTCGGCACGCCACTCGGCCCACCCACATTGCTACCACCTATTCGCAGTCCCTGGCCATCTCCTCTGTGCTGTGCTCGCTGCTTTGGGACTCCCGCAGGAGGTCGGACGTATTTGTGCTTCTGCACTGAATGTCGTGGATCCGTTGCCCATCGAGGCAAATCAATTACTTTGGACATGTCTGAAAGAACAAACACCACGCCTTATTGTTCAAATAAGATATCTGTTTCTCCACAAGAAAGAATAACACAGCACCGCTGTCTCCCAGGACAAACTATAAACCAAATGAGTTAAGAAATGCTTATACCAGACAATGCCACTACAGCCCAGGCACCTGTTACTGCAGGAGGACGCTGAAGTCCATACAATTAAATCGCTTCTTTGCGCGCTGTGTAGCCGTGCAGTCTGACAGTTGTCATGGTTCGCTCGGCACGCCGCGTCGGAGGTTCGAGTCCTCCCTTGGGCATGGGTGTGTGTGTGTTGTTCGTAGCGTAAGTTAATTTAAATGCTTGTTTTGTAAATAAAACTGCCTTTACTTGCTGCTAGTTACTTTATTTATCTCATACGCGTTTCGCCTTCTCCTGTTCTAAGGCATCTTCAGTGGGATCTATAACGATACAGTTTTGTTAGTTATAGATTATCAAACAGTTCACTTCGCGATTTTTTGTAAAAAAAGTAATTACTTACGATTTGCTGATTTGCGTTTCCTCACATCTGGTCTGGAGGTCGCACTACCACTTTTATCACTGCCATATAATCACATCTTTGTGTTCTCGCCTTCCACACACTGTTCGCCATGTTTCTCACTCTTTTTTGTGGTGGACTGTTGTTCTATTGTCACTCGATGCAACTATATCGCCGTGCACTGTTTTTCACAACGTAAATATTGCGACGTCATTACGTGTTTCATCTTCTTTTGTATGATTACCTATTTATTGAAAACCTAACGAAGTATATTTTCGAGACTAACTTCTATTAATGCTGTTTATACCGTGTGTGTGTGAGAGAGAAGGAGAGGGGGGGGGGGGAGAGCCCGGATTTTTTTTTTTTGGGGGGGGGAGGGCGTGTACTAGCTGTTAGCGATTGGCTGAAAACTAACAGCTAGTACACCCCTCCCCCCCCCCCAAAGAAAAAAAATAATTCAACTCGTCGGCTCTATTCGCTCCACCCCCCCGCCCCCCCTCTTTCAGGTATTTATATGCTTGCTGTGGAGGATGGCCACACAAACAAACTTGTTTAGTTAGTTTAAGTTAGAATAAGCAGTGTGTAAGCCTAGGTACCGATGACCTCAGCAGTTTTGTCCCACAGGAACCTACCAGCACAAAATCACGTCTTTTCCTAATGCTGGAGAGATCTACATGTTTAAAGTCTCTTATCTCCTTTTCACCGGTACTGATCACTTGGTACACACAATTTATTCACTGTACTCGTGAAGTCAAAGTTGCCGTCATAATAGTGTGATTAGACACTCTCACGTCTCATGAATAGTCCTGAAACAGTTCCTCTGGGAGATAATGAAGCCCGCGCGGATGATGGAGGAGGTGTAGAGCGGCAGGAGATGACTTACCGCGAGGTTTGGCAGGCCGCGCCCACACAGATGGAGCGGTTCGGGCGCAGTGTTAGTCACTGTCCAGCGGGCTGCGCGCTTACCGCCTCGCAACGGCCGGCGAGGAAGCCACGTAAACACGCGCCCAGTCATGACACGGGTAAAAATACTAGCGCCCGGCCACGCCGCGCCGCCCAAGCGAGTAGAGCAGGGCGGAGAACCGGCTGGCGAGGCAGTTTCCAAGTCGCAGCTCGCCGTCTGCGTTGAGAGGTGGCACTCCGCGCTTCACACGCACAGCTGTTCCCAGCCTGCTCCTGCCTAGACCTTGCACTTGAGGCAACAATATTTTTCGGATCTCCAACACTACGTCAGTAACCTTTCAAAACTGTTAACTGCCACCCTCTATTTCTTCCTATTTTGTATTATTTTATCTCTTCACATCATCCGCATTGTCACCTGAATAATGAATATCTTATGCTCTACAAATTGTCTACTCCTACATTTTAATTCCTTCTCCTCCTACTTCCACTGCTAAACTAACTAACCACTGCAAAAATTCCTCATCGCCGTTTACCCTCGCATCTAGTACTTCTTCATTTCGCACATAATCTGTATACTTAATTATGATCCGTTTCGTAGAGCGGATTTGAAATGCTTGCATTTGCTTCTTCACCTTGCTTACATACCATACTCCAGTTCCACACAGTGCCTTGCTACAGAGGTACACATACTTTCTGATGTCCGTAACGAATTTTTGGGACCGTTAGAGGCCTTTTATTGAAGAAAGATCATACGACTTTTGAACTTCTTTTGAACTATTACATTATTCGACCACCTCGATCACATCGCTTTCCAGTCAACTGAAACTTTCCATTTATTTTTCAGTATGCTGCCCACAGCTGATGTTTTCTAAGAAAAGAGATTTATTTTCGGTGCTTCATGGACATGAATTTTCTTTGGTAATAAGTTACAAACGAACCTGACAACTTTCGAGCAATTCGCCTTCATTACAACTATCTTTTGCTAATTTCGTATTCATATTTTTTATAATTTTAGGAATTTTGAACACAGTACAACTAACAATTTAGAAATATTGCAAAAATCTCTTACTTTATCCTGATTATACCTTATTTTCGCCTCCAACACATAACGGTACATTACAGTTTTTTATCCGTTATGTTTCCCTTTTTTGAAGCCAGCTCGTTCTTCAGGTAAGTTATCTAAGAAATTTTGTTCAATAAATTATTATATGAAGGTTTTCTTGATGAAGACCGCTTCCTGAATCCTGTAGCAGCGCCCAATTAAGTGCTAACACTCAAGACATTTTCAGTATCGATCTTTACCACTGAGCTGTTTGTCGAAAGACTGTGTGTTTACCTGAAAACTAAGCCTTACCCACCAGATGTATCTAGTCTAAACGACTAAATATCTTTATTAGAAATGGGAATTAGACCTTTCTCTTGCAATATTTGTCAATCTACAAATAATAATGCTACACGTCTGGATTTTCAACGGAATTTTAGGCGACGACTGAATCAAATAGATGAAAGGAATACAACAGAGGACGAATGAGTAGCTTTGAGAGTAAAAATAGTCAAAGCTCGCAGAATTCCTTGGATAACATTCGAGACACCGACATTCACGACGAAAGAGGAATGTATGCAGCAAAGAAAGTAGGCAAAAAGGAATGCAGAAATCTGAAAGTGGGATGGGCAGGAAGTACAAACTGACTAAACAGCAATCTAGATGAGAAAAACAAGGCTGCAGCTGCATACATGACTATGAGAAAGATAGATGCCAACTTCAGGAAAGTTAAAGAGACCTTTCAAGAAAAGAAAAGCACGCGGTATTAAGAGCTCAAATTACAAGAATTATTTGCTGAAGACTGGAGGAACTGATAGAGGCCGAGATCGGGGAAAAGCAGTTTGGGTCCAGAAAAGTGGAGGAACGGAATGCTCCTACGACCCATCTTCGAGAACAGATGACAGAAAGGCAAGGCTACGTTTATAACATTGGTAGACATGGACAAAGCTGCATACTTTGAAATGTTGAAGTTATGACGATACACTTCATGGAGCGGAAGGTTATCTTGAAAAGGATATTAAATTTCGGGGTGGGGAAATTAAAACATCGAGATTCCCTGATGACACTGTAATTCTTCCACATATGACAAAATATTTTCAAGAGCTCTTGACAGAATGGATAGCGTCTTGAAAAGAGGTTACAAAATGAATGTAACCAAACGGAGAAAATGTGTAATAGAGTTTAGCAGAATTAATGTAGGCTATGACGAGGGAAGAGGACTAGAAAATGAGATAGTAAAAGTAGTAGATGAAGTTGTTTACTCGGGCAGCAAGATAACTGAGGATAGGTGAAGTAGAGAGGATTACGAATAGCAGGAAAAAGTACTTGTGACGAAGAAGAATTTACTAATATTTGCTATAGCTATGTTTGCTAGGAAGTCTCTTATGAAGGTATTTGCATGGAGTATAGCCTGGCATGGACATAAAAAACCGAACTCATCGAGTAAAACAGAAGTAATACCTTACGTTCCCCATGGAAGAGTTAAAGGCCCTCTGTTCTCCCTGATGAACATAAACGATTTAGGATACAATATGAATAACATTCTTAGGTTGTTTGCAGACTATGCTGCCATTTACCGTCTTATAATGTCATCACAGGCTATGATACAAACGAAATTGCAAAATGATTTAGAGAAACATCTTTATGATTCGAAAAGTGGCGATTGACTATAAATAATGAAAAGTGTGAATGAACCACATGAGTACCAAAAGGAATTCGCAAAATTTTCGTTAATGATAAATAACACAAATGTAAAGGTTATAAATTCAACAAAATACTTAGAGATTATGATTACCAATAACTTAAGTTGGAATGATGACGTAGATAATGTCGTGGGTAAAGCAAACAGAAGACTACGATTTCTTGGTAGAAAACTGAGAAAATGAAACTGGCCTACTAAAGAGAGTGCTTACACCGCGCTTGTTCGCCATGGTCTGCAGTACTGCTCTGCGGTGTGGGACCCGTATCACGTGGGACTCATTAAGATCATCCAAAATTCACGTGTCATATCCGTGGCACTCTCTCCCCTATTCCGCGATAGTACAGAAAGAGCTGCCCTTCTTTGAACTTTTTCGATGTCCTGTGTTGGAATGTCTCTAAGAATCTACTTATATTTTTCCTAAATCGTTTATGTAGATCAGGAACGGCAGAGGACATATATTACTTCTGATTTACTCGAGGACTTTCCGTCAGTTACTATGAACTGTGAACTTCCTTACAGGAAATCACGAATCCAGTAGCACAACTGAGAAGTTAGGTAATAGCCAAGCAATTTGATTAGAAATCACCTGTTAGGTGCGCTGTCAAAAGTATTTTGGAAATCTACAAGTATGGAATCAATTTCACATTCGCTGTGAAACACTTATTACTTCGTGAGAATAATGAGCTAGTTGTGTTTCAGTAGAACGATATTTTCTGAATCCGTATTGGCTGTATGTCAGTATATCGTTTTCTTCGAGATAACTCGTAAAGATGGAACACAACATATGTTCCAAAATATGGGTATGTAATTTAGCGCAACACTTATCATTATGGACAGTCAATTCCCACTTTTCGCACCATACAGATATCTAGTCTAAATCGTTTTGCAATTTGTTTTGACCACATGGTGACTTTATAAGATGGTAAATGACAGCACTGTCTGCTAAAATACGAAGAATGCTAATCATAGCCGGCCGGTGCGGCCGTGCGGTTAAAGACGCTTCAGTCTGGAACCGCGTGACCGCTCCGTTCGCAGGTTCGAATCCTGCCTCGGGCATGGATGTGTGTGATGTCGTTAGGTTAGTTAGGTTTAAGTAGTTCTAAGTTCTAGGAGACTGATGACCACAGATGTTAAGTCCCATAGTGCTCAGAGCCATTTGAACCATTTGCTAATCATATTGTTTCTTAAATCTTGGGTATTGGTGTGGCGTAAGCAACTTTCCAGCCTTTACGTACGAATCTTTCAACGAACGATCGGTTGTTTGTGACTGCTAAGTATGGACCTATTGTATCAGCATATTCTGAATGGAACCTGACGGGTGTACAATTAGGATCGGAGGCTTTACGTTTATTAAGTGATTTACGGTGCTTTGCTACACTGAGGATATCTACTTCTAAGTTACTCATTTGTTCTTCGTTCAAATTCTGGATTATTTACTTCGTCTTCCTTGGCGAAGGAATTTCGGAAAACCGTACTTAGTAACATTGCTTCAGTGGCATTGTCATTAGTAACATCACCACGGTTATTGTGTAGTAAAGGGATTCATTCTGCCTTTCTGCTGGTGTACTTTGCATACGAATACAATCTCATTGGATTTTCCGCCATATTTGGAGATAAAGCTTCTTTGTGGAAACTATTAAACACATATTGCAATGACGTTCGGGCTAAATTTCGATCGGGCCGGCCGCGGTGGTCTAGCGGTTCTAGGCGCGCAGTCGGGAACCGCGCGACTGCTACGGTCGCAGGTTCGAATCCTGCCCCGGGCATGGATGTGTGTGATGTCCTTAGGTTAGTTAGGTTTAAGTAGTTCTTTAAGTTCTAGGGGACTGATGACCACAGATGTTAAGTCCCATAGTGCTCAGAGCCATTTGAACCATTTTTTTTTAAATTTCGATCTACTGTCGAACTTGACCAATCTTGAGGGTTTGCATTCTTTTAAATCCGACATGTTTTTTTTCGTTGCTTCTGAAATAGTGTTCTGTTTGTTTTGTGTACAATGGGGGATCAGAACCGCCTATCTAGCATTTGTTTCAGTTACCGTCGATACTATTTCTTTGAGTTTAAACCTCATGTGCCCTACGCTTACATAGATTGTAAGGAGAGACGACTGTCTCTTACGAAGGTCCCGCAGTTCTAGGGCAGTTTAGCACTGTATCATGTCCCTGCTGTCCCTGACAGAGCGATACCCCTTTTTTGCCAACTCTTAAAGTGTGCTGTGGTACCATTGTCCTACACCCCTTACTAGCTTGTTGTTTATTCAAAGCCCTTGCACCACGCTCTCTCTCGGCAGCTCTCCTGCTTTTAGACGTCCCATCGCCCTTCTTTTACTTCAGCCATTTTTTCCTCGAACCTAGCTATGTCCATGATACGAAACTGCCACCGCGCTTTATGTCCACGAAGGTCGTCTATGGTTTTCTTCAGCAAAACATATCACCAATCGTGGTTGAGGAGAAGCATCGCTACGTCCGCAATCGGTGTGCACTTCGTATCTTGTCACTGGCGTCTAGTTTGCAGAGTACCTTACGATCAATTCGAATATTCGAAGCAAGTATGCCAGACGCACCTTCACGAGACTCATCTTGCGACTCCTTGTTGTGTCTCGCCTGTGATGTTCTGGACGCAGACGAGCATCGCCTGGTATGCGGTCAGGCGATACGTGTCTTATTCTTGTCGCGACAGATGTTGGCTTTAATTACCCGTACGACTGCTCATCAGATGTCTTCTTACCTGCTCCTCCTCCTCCCGGATTAGGTTTCTTTGTTTAATTTAATTTTATTTTATTGAGTCGTTAGTCTTCTGACTTCTTTGAAGCGGACCGCCAAAAATTACTTCCTTGTGCCAAGCTGTTAAACTCAGAGTAGCATTTGCAACCTACATCCTCCATTATTTGCTGGAAGTATTCCAGTCCCTGTCTTCACCTACAGTTTTACCCTATACATCTCCCACTAGTTCCCTAGAAGTTATTTCCTGATGACCTACCATCCTGTTCCTTCTTGCCGTCAGTGTTTTCGATAGGTTCCTTCCCTCTCTGATTCCGTGCAGAAACTTCTCATTCGTTACCTTATCCCAGTCCTAATTTTAAACATTCGTCTATAGTACCGCATCTCAAATACTTCGATTCTCCTCTGTCCCGGTTTTCCACAGTCCATGTTTCACTACCATACAATGCTGTGCTCCAGACTAATGACTTCCTCAAATTAAGGCCTACGGTTGATACTAATGGACTTCTCTTGGCCAGGAAAGCCCTTTCCGGCAGTGCTAGTCTGCGTTTGATATTCTCCTTGCTCCGTCCGTCACGGGTTACTTTGCCATCTAGGCAGCAGAGTTCCTTATCTTCGCTTACTTCGTAATTACCAATGTTGACGTTACCTCGATGTTCTCATTTTTGTTACCTCTCATTGTCTTCGTACGTCTTCGATTTACTCTCAAACCATATTCTGTACTCATTAGACTGTTCATTCCCTTCAGTAACTCCTCTAATTCTTCTTCACTTTCACTCAGATTAGCAATGTCACTAGCGTATCTTATCACTGATATCTTTCCACCCTACATTTTATTTCCGTCAATGCTTCTTCAATATATACAGGATGTTTCCGTAAGAGCGTGCAAAAATGTAGCAGGACATAGAGGATGCTCCACTGAGCAATTTGAGATAGGGAACCTGACGTCCGAAGAGATAACAGGAAGAAAAACACATTACTGTGTACTTTTTTATTTACATTAACTGCAAATATCATCGTTGACACAATGAACGTACCGTTTGTACTCTATCTTAAAAAATGTTCTGAAACTGGCGGTCATTGCAAGTATGACATCGGTGAGTCCGCCCGGTTAGCCGTCCGGTCTAACGCACGGCTTTCCGGATTGGAACGGAACGCCTGGTCCCCAGCACAACTCCGCGCGGTGGACTTGAGTCGAGATCCGTTGAGCCGGCCAGCCTGTGGACGGTTTTTAGGTGCTTTTCCATCTGCCTCGGCGAATGCGAGCTGGTTCCCCTTATTCCGTCTCAGATACACTATGTCGGCAATTGCTGTGCAAACAAGTTCTCCACGTACGCGTACACCTCCATTACTCTACCACAGGGCTTCACAACATACGTGCTCGCGGAGCAAGCTGTGAGCAGCAAGACGCGAGCACGGAGCCGGGCGAGCACGCTACCCCCACTATAGGACCAGAGCGGAGAGTGGGGAAAGTCACGTGGGGCACACAACAGCTGCCGCCAGTCACTGTAAATCCGCGGCCACCTGCAGGGATATCACTCACGAATTATTACTGTGACAAATGAAACAAATAAAGGAGACTGTACACATGCCACATAATTTTATTAGCTTAGTGTAAGCCTCTACATTCGCATTAATTTGTGAACTGTTACACAATAAAAGGTGTCACTGAAGTGTGGGATTCTCGGTTATCTTGTACTTTTGCCCTTTACAATTGCATCTATGTTCGGAGTAATAGTTATTGTGCATTTTAGGCGCAGCGTGCAGTTTAAATTTCGATCAGGCAATTCGTTTCTCAGGCACGTCTTGTTACATTTCATTGCAGAGAACAGTTGTTCACAAACATACGTGGAACCGAACATTGATGTTATTGTAGCCGCCTGTTTGTGCAAACGAGGAAATCTATCCTGAGGGAAGTGTCTGTAGCATTCCAAAATGTTTTTCTTGTTCTGAAATTTGTCTCTGTAATCTCTGTCACACTGCAGGTCAATAATTTCTTGCTGCAGCTCAGGACGAATCTCTTAAATATTCGCTGAATATGGAGAGAACAGATCAAAATCACTGTCTAGTGCTGTCAGAACTTGAAAGCGCTGATCAACTGATCTATGTGAATAACGTTCACAGTCTTTGTGAACATCTTGCATGGATGATAATTTAGGAAAATGAGTTAGGTTTCCTGTTTCCAGCTGACTCACCCAAAGTGTCAATTTCATTTTAAAAGCTCGTATTCGATCTATGAAATGAGTAATTAGCAGATCTTTACCTTGTAGTAAAATGTTCAAAGCATTCAGATGGCTAGTTAAATCTGCTAAGAACGCGAGATCACATTCAAACGTGCGCGCGCATTTCCCCTCCATCCCCTCCCTCCCTACTCCGTGACCTTTCACCTGCTCGCAAGCACGAGCCTGAGCAGACGTGAGTACTCGCGCTCAAAACCGGCCAGTTGTTAAGCCCTGCTCTACCACATAAACATACGGGTTACACTCGTCTGGTGCGAGACGTTCTACGTTCTCTGGGGGGGGGAGGGGGGGGGTTCCACCGCGGGCCGAACCGCACAATAACCCTGGGTTCGGTGTGGGGCGGCGGAGGGGTGAAGTGGACTGTGGTAGTCGTCGTGGGGTTGTGGACTACTACGGCTGCGGCGGGGACGGGGCCTCTCCGTCGTTTCTAGGCCCCCGGTTAACATACAAAACAATACAATGACATCGGTGAACAAGATTCTGATCCACCCTGACAAATATCCCTGATGTGTTTCGAATGACATCACGCGCAACCACAATTCTGGCCACTAATTCCATCTCCAAATCCACTGGGGTCTCATACTGTAGTTATCCCCGAAGGAAATAGCCCAGGGGATTCACGTCAGTTGACGTAGCAGGCCATGTGATAGGACCTCCCCTTCCATTCTAGTGGTCATGAAACACAGCACTGAGATTGTTGCGGACATCCACACTGAAGTGAGGTGGTGCACCGTCATGCTATATCTACATGATCTCACGAACAGCCAAGGCTACGTCCTCCAACAACTCAGGCAGAACTCTTTGCACAAACCTCTAGTAAAGGTGGCCATTCAGATAGCCAGGTAAAAGATGTGACTCGTTCTCCTTGCCCCCTTGTAGGAAATAAAGAATGAACATGTAAATAAACAGCACTGTACGTGTTAGCTTGTACGCATGTTAGTTGTAAATACGCTGGAAAACAGTAGTTCTAGACAAAGCGTAGAAAAGTTCACTTCTCTGACACCAAGTAATCAGCGGAGCATCCTCTATGTCCTGTTAAAATTTTGCACACTCTTACGGAAACATCGTGTAGATAACAGTAGGGGCGACAAACTACACTCCTGTCTTATTTCCATTTTAATCTGAATACTTCGTTCTTGATCGTCCACTCTTATTATTCCCTACTGTCTTTTGTACTTACTGTATATTACACGACTCTTCCTATAGCTTACCCCTATTTCCTTCAGAATTTCGAACACCTTGTACCATTAGACATAGCGGCTCTTTTTTGTCCGGTCAACAAATCCTACGAACATGTCTTGATTTTTCTGTGGCCTTACTTCTACCATGAACAACAACGTCATTACTGCATCTCTGGTGACTTTACCGTTCCTAAAGCCAAACTGATCGTCATCTGAAATATCGTCAACTTGTTTCCTATTCTTCTGTATATTATTCTTTTCAGTCACAGCTGTTAAGCTGATTGTACGATAATTCTCGCTCTTTTCAGCTCTTTCAGTCTTCGAAATTATGTACATTTTTCTCCGAAAGTCAGATTGTGTATCGCCAGATTCATACATTCTCCGTACCAACGTGAACAGTCGTTGTGTTGGCACTTCCATCAGCGATTTTAGACATTCTGATGTCATATTATCAATCCCTTCTGCCTTATTTGATTAAGTCTTGCAAAGCTCTTTTAAATTCAGATGATAATACTGGATTCCCTATCTTTTCTACATAGAGTTCTGTTTCGTATTTCAAGGGACACTTCCTACAAACGAACACAATCTCCGTGAAGTGGATTTGTGGACAGGCAGTTCACTACTTGCTTGCTCACGACGAAAAACTGTCCTTGATTTTGACATTTCCTCAGCCAAAGACATTGCGCAGTTGTCCGCAGTCTCAAAAAAACAATTACGTTTTCTCTAATTTCCTTTGCTGTGTTTTTGTTAACCCATCGCGGAGTTGGGGTGTTACAGCAACGAGGAGTTGATCCACGCGTTTTCCACTCATAGTACCGATTGAATGTTCTCTGGTTATGGGAATTTTCTTCTCCAAAAAGCTATTCTTCGATAGTCCCACTGTGCCTATGACGAATTACCGTTCCCTTCTCCTTGCCATGTCGGTTTCCTGCTATGCTCGATAGTGTAAAGAAAAAAAATGGTACTGCTTCCGATAACGGAAAATTCAAGTTCGAGTGACTGTTCGGCACAAGTCTCCATTGTGGTCACACCATTACGCAGCAACTGGTTGTCCATATTCACTACTGAGGAAACATTTCATGTACGTATTTATGGAAAATGTAACATAATTTTTTTAATGTATTTTGGTGTACTTAGTTTGGAGGGGATAATTTTATCCAATTTTATGTCTTCTTGTGTAATTTCGAAGGATCTCATTATAGGTATCGTAATTAAAATTAATTTTTATGTTCACTCGCAATGTTATTATGTCATAAATACATATATGCGGAGCCCTATGAAGTCTTTGGCAGAGAGCTTCTCTGGATTCTCTGTAGGAAACGGTAAATTTTACAACTGAAAGCTGAAAACTACTACCCTTCGATAATGCTGGGCGACTTACAGCGCGTAATCATGACCTAGAGAGAAAGGCCTGTCTGCATTATGTCCTGTACAAAACATTTGCAATGTACTTTAACTAATAAAAATTCGTGATAGAGATTCTAACTCAGGAACTTTGCCTTTCGCGTGTACGTGCTCTACAGACTACCCAAGTGTGACTCACAACCTGTCCTCGCAGTTTTACTTTCACCTGTATCTCATCTCTTACATGGTGGTAGTTGAGCCGAGGTGACTCCCGTGAGGGCACATGCGTAATCCTACTGGCGCCAATTGTGCGCTCGTTCCGTCGACTCTGGCGCCCGTAGTATCATCTGTATTTGGTTATGTGTTTCCTCTGGGGCTGTGTGCTGGCGAGTGGTGTCGGACACCGAGCTTGATGAATCTGCGTCAGTATTCGGCGTCCTGACGATTGCAGCGAATTAACACTGTTGACCGTTAGCCTGTGGGGGCCCGCGTTTTCCCACAGCGTTGACCGTTTCTATCGGCGAGTTTAGTGGGCAAGGAGCGGCTCTCATCGCGTACAACCTGGTTACGACGTGCATCACTCAGCCGTGGTGTGCTAAACACGCCGAGATGTACTGAACAACGTGTTAACAGCCACGCGCAGCACAGCAGTACTGTCCATTGCCTACCTGGAGTTCAAATGGTTCAAATGGCTCTGAGCACTATGGGACTTAACTACTGAGGTCATCAGTCCCCTAGAACTTGAACTACTTAAACCTAACTAACCTAAGGACATCACACACAACCATGCCCGAGGCAGGATTCGAACCTGCGACCGTAGCGGTCACGCGGTTCCAAACTGACGCGCTTAGAACCGCACGGCCACACCGGTCGGCCCTACCTGGAGTCGGGAAGCTATTGGCCGCCTTGGCATTTGAAATAATCTATGGAGACGGTTTAGCTAACACTATGCTTCAAGATTGTTAATCCTGCCTGGTGTCTGCCGGCCAGGAATCCAGTTTCTTTGTGCCCTTCGGTGACCCCTTTAGGGCTGTGTGTCTCAATCTCGAGGTTTCTGGATGCGCCTAACTAGTACTTTGATATGCTAATCTTGTACTTGAAATCATTGTCTGTTATTATTGAGTGTTTGATACTACTGATTGTAGTTTCTGTTTGTTGTAGACCTCATGGTCCTTCCTGTGTTGTTGAACTCATTGCCTGTAACTAAAGTTGTGTGCACTTGGCGTAAAGGTATGCGTTTGTTGCTCATCTGTGTGTGCATGCTTATATTCACACACTTTCTTACTCCGTGTTGTGGAGACCTCCGGGTTACAGAATGACAGGAGTCTAATAGGGCACATTTCTATATGGCATCGGAGTATGATTTTATAAACGACGTATGTCTTTGATAGGCTTTATATCGCGGACTGTGTAAGACCGCAGAGTGGTCACTATCATTCTCAGCATCATTGTAAAAAATCGGTAAATTGTCCATTTCGGTGTCTTTAATTGTGATACTACGGGCCGGAACCTTCACACTTCTGCGCTGAATCGTGAATCACACACAGGGTGCAAATCCATAGACAAAATATTGAACAATCAAATCATTGGAACTCAAGGCGGAGCATAAGAATACCGATGAAGTGTGGAAAAAATTTGTACAAATTAGTAAGCTGCGTTGCACAAAAAAAATAATAATAATCAAACTAATGTTATCGCTACAGAGTGGTTGAGAGAACAGAATATATATATCTGACCATTTTAATATCAAAGATTTTACAAAACCTACGACAGACAGAGCTGTCGCCAAGTGCAAGGTTCTTTTAAAAAAATAGGAGCTTTAAGATTACGTTGAATGAATGTCTGAACTATGGAATGGATGCAAAACTCAAATTGTCGTGGAGCGTGTTGTAGCTGCAATTTGTGTACTTACTCTGTGGTATTATTGACAAAACTTTATACGAATTGTTTGGACAATGCAACTCCCAATACCAATAAAGAAATACAGTTATTGCAAATTACATTAAGCCCCTTAGGCACTGAAACCTCTGGCCCTGTTCAAAACTGATAACTCTGATCTCTGTACACATAACAAATAAATTAAATTGTCTTATCTCTAAAGCAGCAGTGATCAAACGCGAATAATTCTGAGCTCTGATGAGAAACATAAATATTCTAGCTACAGGCTGAGCAGTGTGCAATGCTGGCCACAATACTTGAAATGCACATGAAATTCTTTCGGCTGATATATGAGAACATTTAAGAAAAAGCAAGTTCTTTAAAAAATATATGACCTGGATAGGGAGGCGGTACTGACTATGGTGAATTATTAACACTGAGTATTTTTAGCAAAATTATTTTGCAATTTAAGTTTGGCTTGCAAAAAGCATGTGACAGTTGAAGTTACATTACCCACAATTGAGTCACAAACAATGAGATTTAAACAGAAAGTATTATCTAACCTTACTAATCCAAAATAAATGCAAATCATCAAATTACACATAGCTCTGTTAACAAATCTTAAAAGCATTACAGAAGTGAAACATCTAAGTAGCCTTTTTATCAAAAAGGTTTACGTACTTTGAGTGGTTACTCAACAATTACAAATTATCAGCCAATTCATCTATATTAACGCGCTTGCATGAAGACTTCTGCTTACATATTCTCGTGATTCCTACATTAGTCTAACAATTGGTGGCTTCACACAACACACCACAAAAACTGCCTACTACATCGTCTTTCGCTCACAGACAGCTACCTATGACAAAGCGCCCAGCGCTCTTTTACTCCAACACTATAATTATCTCAGACCAGAAGCAGTAACTCTGGGTCTGCGGTCTTACACAGTCAGGGTTAAAAAGCCTGTCAAAGACATACATCGTTTGTAAAATCATATTCGGGTGCCACATACAAATTTGCCCCAGTAGACTCCTTTCAAGGGTACAGTTTAACCGGCGTCTGCCATTTGGTGCGTATCCCAATTACAGTGCCTATTAGCCACTAAGAGGCCCAACATTCCTTGATTATTTAAACTCTTGTTTGAATTATTATGCAATTATTTTTTTTTATCGTCTTGTTATTGCTGGGAAGTCACTCCTTTACGGAAGCTATAATAGCTGTTTTTTAATTTCCCATTTAAGTGTTACTGTGTACGTTAATTTTGGTCAAACTTGTTTAGGTGTTTGTTGTTTGCTATATGTTGACAACCTTGTATGGCAGTGGTTGACGCTTTGCTGCCCTGCTGGTCTCGGGCAGGGGCGCATTTGCCTTCTGCTTTAACGGCTTTCTCGCCATCGCACGATGCCTAAATCTTGGAAGGTCACACGCGATTCTGCAGATCTCCCGTTTCAGCCTCAGGTTGAGTAGTTTGTCGTTATTCTTTTGGAATCGTGCCACGGCTGGGGTGTCGCCGGATTAGGAAGTAATTGTCTCTTTCTGTTATTGTAAAACCCTTGTGAGCGTGTGGTTAAGGTCTTTTGGCAAATAAAATTGAGGGTTTAATTCTCATGATGATTTTAATTGTGTTTTAGGGGCACGGTAGTTTATTTAACTACTTAGTGTAATTTATGTGGAAGAGGCTTGTGGCCAATCAGTGAAGTACTATTGTTGCTTCGATTTTACATGTGGTTAGCCTTCGGGCAGCTTGGCAGTATCTTGTCTGTATGAGAGCAGAATAACCAGTGGAGATATACGCATTTTAATGTCTTTTATTTAATGTTTGTTGAACTTATATTCAAGTCCTGTTGTGGGATTATCCCACACTTGTGATCTAGTTGTGGGGACAGAGTGCTGTCGCGAGTTTATTTCATTAATTAACTGTTTGTAGTCGGGACAGCGTTGTGTTGAACAGTTGAGATTTTTTTATGCTATTTGTAATTTTACGTATAATGCAAATGTCCTTATACATTGTGAATTTAATTTAAGAATCTTAACTATTTGTATGTACTAGAGCATACGCAGATGGCATGGTGTTCCTCGCCCGGAATGAGATAGAGACTCGCTCAGTCCTGGATGGGCTACAGACGAATGGGATGGTGGCTAGAAGCGAGGTCAACTTCCGAAAATCACATTTAATTAATATGGGTCGTGGATTAGAACCGGGGACGAAACGACCCTTACCTGCGGTGCAAACCCACTGACGTTTGGGTATCATATTCCATAAGGAGACTCCAAGAACGGCTGCGGACAACTACCGACGGTTGCTGCTGAGAGTTCGCACATCAGAACGACTGAACGCCCTACGGTTCGTGGATATGCGTGTTCACCCATTAATCCTTATCTTGATCCCATGATGTGCCACCGCACTATGTCTATGAGGATTCTGGCGGTGTTTGGATACTATGTAAGCTTGGGACAGCTCTTTAAGGTGCAGTACGAGACACTTATCCTCCCAGCGCGAGAAGGGAGCGCTGGGTTAGTCAACGTACTCTAGAAGACGCCCCCCAACATAGCATCTTCCCCCGGTCAGTGTCGGATATATCGCTCCCGTTAACGTAAATGCGCACGTTCATCGTTGAACACAGTTACGTTCGGGCGCATTTACCGACGTCCAGACGGCCGCTATCGAAAGACGTGTACCATCTGCTTCTGCGACATATCTCACGAAACAAGATGGAAAGGAAACATCCTGCCGTTAATTGGCAAGTGGTGCACGGAACACCACCCCATCATGCCTACAACAGTCAGGTCAACAAGGTACTTCGTCGTAAATCGGAAACAACCAACGAATGACAAAAAGTAAGCAATAAATTTGACGAATTCACCGATGTGTCAACATTGTGCAGTGTTGGATACAGATGACCACCGATTGGTTTGTGGCGTGACGTTGGCACTCTGGACTCTGCCAAGAAAGAAAGGAAGATCATAGCGTTCATGCGGTGCACTATACGTCCAACGGTCTCTTCTGACATTCTGTTTTTTCCTGAGGAAATGTATTCTCCGCGTCATAAGACGAACACAGTGGCGTGGATTACAGGACTGACGGCCCATTACCTACATCCAGATGCAGATATGAACTTACTGGATTACTGACGATACTTGCAAGATGGGCATACAAAACTGCTACGTCTGTGAAAGTAAAAGGACTTGCATACAAACTTCCTAGGAATGGTTTTTGCTGACCATCCAAATAGTTGGAGTGTGCCCGGTGCGCAAGATGAGCGGCGGTGCTGTCGTTGGTGGAACCGACCAATCAAAGTGATAAGTGACCAGCTATGGAAAACTAGGCGAGTATGCGACCCAGAAAGAACTAAAAGTTGCACATCTAGAAACGGAATGTTTCTTTTTCAATGTTGAAGGTTGTCGTGGTGGCCTCACTTTGACTTTTTTGTTACTACCTGCTGCCTGGTAGGACGGCAGCGAGGTTCCTTCCAGAACAGTTATGACGTTACAAGGACATACTCTGGTTTTGTGAACAATAACGGTGTCTGTTTCTCCTACCTTCCTATACCCGCTGGGCACGATGGTAGTCCCTTCATCGTTCTTTGGAGTTGTCGTCACAGTTTCTTCTTTTTTTTTGGAAAAAGGTGGTCGATGTCTCTCAAAAAATAGCTAAATACAAGAAAAAAATGTCGGGAGAGCACTCGCCCGCAAAAGGCAGGTCCCGCGTTCGAGTCTCGGTTCAGCACTTACTCTGCCTGAAGATTCTAATCAGCCCACGTTCCGCGGCAGAGTGATAATTTCATTGTAGTTTAACTAGCGTCTGTTCGAGAAAGGGAGTGTGCGAATGGGAAACGTACCTTCTTCTTCCTGGCGGAGTAGAGCACCCAGGCTAGGTAGACGATCATGATGAGCGAGGGTACGAGCAGGCCGGCTAGAGCGGCGTTCTTCTGCAGGCAGGCGTGGTAGAGGCCCACTAGGAAGGTCGCCGCCACGACGCCCAGCGCCATGTACTGGCCCGTGCGGCGCCGCTCCTCCTGCACACACGGCAGGCATAGTTAACCAACAGGGACACCCTGCCACAGGTATTAGCCCACACACATGTAATCGTGTTTAAACTATAAAACTTGCTGGCTTAAAGCAATTAAATGTGGTGTCAGTCTAGAACTTTTACAATTATTTTAAATCTACCTACTCTCAGTGTGAATAATTACATGATTTTTGCTATTCTCTAATTTTTTACAGATAGGATCCAGAAACGTCGGCAGGCCATTACGAAGAGACATAATGACAGAATGCGTACTCCGTTCAGTTGTTGCCTTTGCCCATAGCAGTCAGTGACCCTGAAATTAAAGGCAATCAGTTTAACATATCTTTCGGATTTAAACATAAGCGACTCCTTTTTGTTGGGCCGTATTACAGATAAGCTGTACAGCAAAAAACCCAAACATTGCTGAGATGAAAACAGTCATTCAGGAGGTCATCGGCAGCATCGATGTTCGGACACATCAGCTGGTCATGCAGAATTTCGCTATTCGTCTGCGCCACATCATCGCAAAAGATGGCAGACATATCGAACATGTCATAACATAAATCAGAATATCTGTAGTGACGTTTACATGTTGAATAAAGCGTGTGTTCCAGCCGCAGTTTGCAACTACTTTAGGGTTGTTTCACATAGTTCAAAAATTGTCGCCCTTTATTTTGCAGTCATGACTTATTAAACCCATATTTCGACAATTTTCACTCCTGTAAGCATCTGTTCCCCCCATGAACCATGGACCTTGCCGTTGGAGGCTTGCGTGCCTCAGCGATACAGATGGCCGTACCGTAGGTGCAACCACAACGGAGGGGTATCTGTTGAGAGGCCAGACAAACATGTGGTTCCTGAAGAGGGGCAGCAGCCTTTTCAGTAGTTGCAGGGGCAACAGTCTGGATGATTGACTGATGTGGCCTTGTAACATTAACCAAAACGGACTTGCTATGCTGGTACTGCGAACGGCTGAAAGCAAGGGGAAACTACAGCCGTAATTTTTCCCGAGGACATGCAGCTCTACTGTATGATTAAATGATGATGGCGTCCTCTTGGGTAAAATATTCCGGAGGTAAAATAGTCCCCCATTCAGATCTCCGGGCGGGGACTACTCAAGAGGACGTCGTTATCAGGAGAAAGAAAACTGGCGTTCTACGGATCGGAGCGTGGAATGTCAGATCACTTAATCGGGCAGGTAGGTTAGAAAATTTAAAAAGGGAGATGGATAGGTTAAAGTTAGATATAGTGGGAATTATTGAAGTTCGGTGGCAGGAGGAACAAGACTTTTGGTCAGGTGATTACAGGGTTATAAATACAAAATCAAATAGGGGTAATGTAGGAGTAGGTTTAATAATGAATAAAAAAAATAGGAGTGCGGGTTAGCTACTACAAACAGCATAGTGAACGCATTATTGTGGCCAAGATAGACACAAAGCCCATGCCTACTACAGTAGTACAAGTTTATATGCCAACTAGCTCTGCAGATGATGAAGAAATAGATGAAATGTATGACGAGATAAAAGAAATTATTCAGGTAGTGAAGGGAGACGAAAATTTAATAGTGATGGGTGACTGGAATTCGTCAGTAGGAAAAGGGAGAGAAGGAAACATAGTAGGTGAATATGGATTGGGGGGAAGGAATGAAAGAGGAAGCCGCCTTGTAGAATTTTGCACAGAGCATAACTTAATCATAGCTAACACTTGGTTCAAGAATCATGAAAGGAGGCTGTATACATGGAAGAAGCCTGGAGATACTGACAGGTTTCAGATAGATTATATAATGGTAAGACAGAGATTTAGGAACCAGGTTTTAAATTGTAAGACATTTCCTGGGGCAGATGTAGATTCTGACCACAATCTATTGGTTATGAACTGCAGATTGAAACTGAAGAAACTGCAAAAAGGTGGGAATTTAAGGAGATGGGACCTGGATAAACTGAAAGAACCAGAGGTTGTAGAGAGTTTCAGGGAGAGCATTAGGGAACAATTGACAGGAATGGGGGAAAGAAATACAGTAGAAGAAGAATGGGTAGCTCTGAGGGATGAAGTGGTGAAGGCAGCAGACGATCAAGTAGGTAAAAAGACGCGGGCTAATAGAAATCCTTGGGTAACAGAAGAAATATTGAATTTAATTGATGAAAGGAAAAAATATAAAAATGCAGTAAATGAAGCAGGCAAAGAGGAATACAAACGTCTCAAAAATGAAATCGACAGGAAGTGCAAAATGGCTAAGCAGGGATGGCTAGAGGACAAATGTAAGGATGTAGAGGCTTGTCTCACTAGGGGTAAGATAGATACTGCCTACAGGAAAATTAAAGAGACCTTTGGAGAGAAGAGAACCACTTGTATGAATATCAAGAGCTCAGATGGCAACCCAGTTCTAAGCAAAGAAGGGAAAGCAGAAAGGTGGAAGGAGTATATAGAGGGTTTATACAAGGGCGATGTAATTGAGGACAATATTATGGAAATGGAAGAGGATGTAGATGAAGATGAAATGGGAGATAAGATACTGCGTGAAGAGTTTGACAGAGCACTGAAAGACCTGAGTCAAAACAAGGCCCCGGGAGTAGACAACATTCCATTAGAACTACTGATGGCCTCAGGAGAGCCAGTCATGACAAAACTCTGCCATCTGGTGAGCACGATGTATGAGACAGGCGAAATACCCTCAGACTTTAAGATGAATATAATAATTCCAATCCCAAAGAAAGCAGGTGTTGACAGATGTGAAAGTTACCGAACTATCAGTTTAATAAGTCACAGCTGCAAAATACTAACGCGAATTCTTTACAGACGAATGGAAAAACTGGTAGAAGCCGACCTCGGGGAAGATCAGTTTGGATTCCGTAGAAATGTTGGAACACGTGAGGCAATACTGACCTTACGACTTATCTTGGAAGAAAGATTAAGAAAAGGCAAACCTACGTTTCTAGCATTTGTAGACTTAGAGAAAGCTTTTGACAATGTTGACTGGAATACTCTCTTTCAAATTCTGAAGGTGGCAGGGGTAAAATACAGGGAGCGAAAGGCTATTTACAATTTGTACAGAAACCAGATGGCAGTTATAAGAGTCGAGGGGCATGAAAGGGAAGCAGTGGTTGGGAAAGGAGTGAGACAGGGTTGTAGCCGGTCCCCGATGTTATTCAATCTGTATATTGAGCAAGCAGTAAAGGAAACAAAAGAAAAATTCGGAGTAGGTATTAAAATTAATGGAGAAGAAGTAAGAACTTTGAGGTTCGCCGATGACATTGTAATTCTGTCAGAGACAGCAAAGGACTTGGAAGAGCAGTTGAACGGAATGGACAGTGTCTTGAAAGGAAGGTATAAGATGAACATCAACAAAAGCAAAACGAGGATAATGGAATGTAGTCAAATTAAGTCGGGTGATGCTGAGGGAATTAGATTAGGAAATGAGACACTTAAAGTAGTAAAGGAGTTTTGCTATTTAGGGAGTAAAATAACCGATGATGGTCGAAGTAGAGAGGATATAAAATGTAGACTGGCAATGGCAAGGAAAGCGTTTCTCAAGAAGAGAAATTTGTTAACATCGAATATAGATTTAGGTGTCAGGAAGTCGTTTCTGAAAGTATTTGTATGGAGTGTAGCCATGTATGGAAGTGAGACATGGACGATAACTAGTCTGGACAAGAAGAGGATAGAAGCTTTCGAAATGTGGTGCTACAGAAGAATGCTGAAGATAAGGTGGGTAGATCACGTAACTAATGAGGAGGTATTGAATAGGATTGGGGAGAAGAGAAGTTTGTGGCACAACTTGACTAGAAGAAGGGATCGGTTGGTAGGACATGTTCTGAGGCATCGAAGGATCACAAATTTAGCATTGGAGGGCAGCGTGGAGGGTAAAAATCGTAGAGGGAGACCAAGAGATCAATACACAAAGCAGATTCAGAAGGATGTAGGTTGCAGTAGGTACTGGGAGATGAAGAAGCTTGCACAGGATAGAGTAGCATGGAGAGCTGCATCAAACCAGTCTCAGGGCTGAAGACCACAACAACAACAAAAGCATCTGTTTTATTCGGAGTTGGAATTATTGTAGTCTTCTTGAAGAATGGGGGTGTTTAACGTGTCTCATACAACTTCCACACCGGTTGGAAGAATTTTGTCATGGCTGACCCTCCCAAGGCTATAGTAGTTCTCACAGAATATCGTCTATTCCTGGGGCCTTGTTTCAACTTACATCTTCGGATGCTAAGTCAAATTCTTCTCGAAGTATCACATCTCGTCGTCATCTACATCCCCTTTTATTTCTATAATATTTCACTCAGGTACTCCCTAGCAGAGCCCTTCTATATACTCCTTCCACCTTTCAGCTTTCCCTTCTTTGCTTAGGACTCGTTTTCCATCTGAGCATATTCATGCAGTTGCTTCTCTTTCCCCCAAAGCCCTGTTTAACTTTCTTGCAGGTAGTATCTATCTTCCCCTAGTAACATAAGTTTCTAAATCCTTACATTTGTGTCGCTAGCCATTCCGGCTTAGCCATTCTGTACTTCCTGTCAATCACATTTCTAGCTATTTGTACTCCCTTTCGCCTGCTTCTTTTACTGCATTTTTGTATTTTCTCCTTTCCTCACTTAAATTCAATATCTGTGTTATCCCAGGATTTCTACAAGGACTTGTCTTTTTACCAATTTGATCCTCTGCTACCTTTACTATTTTATCTCTCGGAGCTACCCATTCGTCAGATGCTCTATTCCTGTCCGCTGTTCTAGTCAACCGTTGCCTAATGCTTCCTCTGCAACACCAAACAACCTCTCGTTCTTTCAACTTTTCCAGGTCCCTTTTTCTTAATTTCGTACCTTCTTCCTATTTTTTCAGTTTTAATGTACAATTCTTAATCAGTAAATTGTGGTCACAGTCCACATCTGCCCCTGGAAATGAACTATAATTTAAAATCTGGTTCCTAAATCTCTGTCTTACCATTACATAATCAATTTGAAACCTTGTGATATCTATAGGTCTCTTCCACTTTCTTTCGTGACCCAAATTTAGCAATAATTAAATTAGACGCTGTGTTAAATTCAACTAGGTGGGTTCCTCTTTTATTCCTTTCTCCCAGTCCATATTCACCTACTACTACTATGCTACACTACTTTCCTTCCTTTCCACACTGTCGACTTACAGTCCCCAATCAGTATTAAATTTTCATCTCCCTTACGTATCTGAATAATTTCTTTTATCTCATCATACATTTCTTTAATCTCTTCATCATATACATAGCTACATGACATATAAGCTTCACTACTGTGGTAGGTGTTGGCTCAGTGTCCATCTTGGCTACAATTGTACTTCACTGTGCAGTTCATAGTAGTTTAACAGCATTCCTCTTTTCTTATTCATTATTAAACCTACTCCTGCATTACCCCTATTTTATTTTGTATTTATAACCCTGTGTTCACCAGATCGGATGTCCTGCGCTCCTGCCACTGAACTTCACAAATTCCCGCCATACCTAACTCCAATCTATCCATTTCCCTTTTTAAATTTTCTAACCTACCAGCCTGATTAAGGGATCTAAAATTCCACGCCACGTTCCACAGAATGATACTGAAAAGACGGATCCCTCTCTTCATGAATTACAAGTTGGTCTGGCGTCTCAACAGATACACCTCCGCTGTGGTTGCAGGTACGGTACGGCTCTCTGTATCGATGAGGAGCGCAAGCCTCCCCACCAGTGCCAAGGTCTGTAGTTCATTGTTGTTAGGCCACGTTATATCTCCTACCGGGATGTTCCTGAGCAGGATAAAATAAAATCTATAGAGAAGTTCCCTCCTCCTGCACAGTAAAACAGTAGAGGACATTTTATGATTTAGCACCACTCATTCGATATTTTATCAATCGGCTCGTCAACAGTCAAGAACTGTTAGACGTATTAAAGAAGATCGCTCCCTGGGTATAAACACCACAATACCAAGAAGCGACGTGTTTTATGTCTGTGTAATTGTCTCTTGAAGCACCACATGAGTATGCCCGTCTGACCTCCACCATGGCTTTAATGTTTTAAGAAAAATGGCAATGATTGTGTATCTGAATGATTGTTTTCATGTATGATTGTTATAGCGTAAAGTTTCTGCTGAGTATGGATACAAGTCTCTTACCTGAAGCATAAGAGTAATGTGTACGCAGCTAACGAGTGAGACGGTGGCGCGAAGTGGAAGCCTACCCATACAGATTTTAACACTACTTCCATATGTATGTGGAGAAGAAGGGTTCGCCTAATAGCTGCTTAATGAGTGTGTAGCATGTATCGGTCTGCGTCTGCGATGATGGGGAGGATTTTATTTTGCAATGATTGTAGCTTATTCAAATGTGTATTTGCTCCCATTGAGCGTAGTTGTGATCTATACAGCTTCGTTGGCAGGATAAAATTCTTGTACAAACTAAGCTTCGTATCTACTGATAGCCCTCCCTCTCCACACAGTAGTAGTGTGCACTTAGTAGTGTGCACTTGGTAGTAAGCAGTGCAGCCCTCCCTTCTTGCTCTGTTTATTTGTTGCACGAATGACAGGCGCCAGTCGAGCTGTAGGCCCAGGTATGTTGCGGAGCCACTCAACTCTTAACACTCTGCTAGTCACAGAGATTGCTGGTCGGGAGCACTTAATTGCTTGTGAACATACAGCAACACTTTTTCTGGATTTTTTTGAATTTTTCATGTGTTGCACCACTGCAAGATGGTATCTACGTGTTATTGCAGTTTTCGTGCAATGAAGTTTAGGTTACTGTGTTTTCACATATCGCCGTATCGTATAGAGGTCAATTTCATTTCGTGTCAATTCTGGCGCGCCATTGGTGTAGAGTGTGTAAAGGACGGGGCCTAGAACCGACCCCAGCAGGACCCTGCTCAAAGCATTCGTGATCGAGCTAACATGTTTGCCTTACACAACATATTAAGCTATAATTACGGACATAATAGAACGTTTTCTCGATGTTGAAAAAGACCGCTTCTCTGCTATGTTTCTCGTCTCTAGCTCTACTCGTATATATGTATTCCACTAGACGCTGAGATTGTTGGCTTGTGCTGTGCTCAGGTCGGAAGCCAAATTACTAAGGGGTGATTATGTTGTTGTGTTTGAGGAATCTTGCAAGAATATGGTTTGGAAAATGTACACATTAACGGTAGTGAGAACTTAATTGCGGATTCACTTTTCAGCTTACCAGGCGTTGCCAGAATGCAGTGAACGTGTAGTGCAGGTGACCAGTTACAAGATTTATGTGATGAAATATACGGCACATCATCGCTATTATCGTGAGTTGTTTGAGAATATGACTGCACTGCAAAATGCAGATTCCAGATGGTAGAGGGCAAAACAAATTGCACAGGATCAATCTTCTAATAAATTAACAAAACTGTACAAATTGTATAATTATGTGATGTTTCACCGTAAGAAACCCGAGTGTTTATCATGGCGTGCATGCATACCTTATGCCTGTCAGGATCACATGATTTGTTAGATGTATGTTGTGTTGGGGCACTTGGGGTGGAAAAGTGTAAGGGAAAAATTGCATCCTATTGTTATCTGCAGAATGTACACGTGTACGATTGTATGCTACCAAGTCCATCAAAGCAAGGCCCATTGTCAAAAGTTTCAAGAAAGACTACTTCCTTCGATTTGGGACACCCAAAGATATATCTAACAAAGCCTGAAACTTTGGTACGAAAATTTGACGATCTTTTCTAATCGATCACAAAATAAAGCAAGTTTTTATTTGCAAATTCACCCCAAAACAAACCCAACTGGGGAGATATTCCGGGAATTTAGCTGGTTTATCCGAACGCATGCATCGAACCAGCAAACCCGGAGGGTAGATTTTGTTGCTCTCTTTGAGCAGGTGACGAACAGATTACCATACCTTTCCACGGAATATTTTCCTGACGAAACCGGGTTAGGAAAGGAAGAGCAAAAGGAGTGGGTGAGCCCATTTCATTAAACATGACACCGTTCAAAAAATAAAACATCATGAAAATTAAATAAGTTAAATTTCGTTAATATGGTGGCTTTGAACTGAAATTTGCATATTACCTCGTGTTCTCTAACTAAAGCAATTCCATGTATTAGCAGGTAGCAGCGCTGCCTAATGATGTAGTTATTACTATGTAGTAACTTCAGGTGGTGAGATGCATGACATGAACAGTTTATTCTCAGTATCAGTAGCATAGTAGCCTGATAAAGTTCTTCAGCTGTTAATAGCTATTATAAAATGATAGTATATTGACACTTCTCGTAGCGCTTTCATGATAGCTGTATAGGAAAGAAATTCAAATTTGGAAAAACATTGTGTTTGACTACATGAGATATCCAATTTATTGCCATACTAACAGGACTACAATCTTGCTACACCAACTACTGTTGTTTCCTGTCACTGCCAGGACAAAAGGCTCTAGTACAACGAAAGACTAGCCAAGGTTACAGTTTTCCCTTTTTTTGTTTACTCGATGACTAGTTTCAAGCCGAAAATGGGATTTTCTAAAATGCAGAAACCATGTCAAAAACGTGTAAAAGAACTGTTACAGCCAGGTAGGTAGGGAAACCACAGCTATGAGTAGTTATCTTTGGTAGTAATAATCGCTTCAGCTGTATTTAGTCCTTTATTAGTGGATCACTACCGGTTTCGTGGCACTAAAAGCCACATCTTCAGGTGAACATATGAGTAAAACGTTAGCGCGGTAAAGCTCGGAACCTTTTTACCCATCATTCCTTGTCCGCTAAAAGGTGGCATGTCATAGAATAAAATAGCCACTTTTCAATATAATGAACGGGTCCGCTTTCCGATCTATACGCAATAGCAACCAGGGGACGTGGCCGCGTGCTGTGTCGTACTCAGATACAGCCTGCTGGAAGTACACAAACACTCTCCGCGGGAAAAAAAAAACAGTGTGCAACCGCTGAAATGAGAAGTCCATAAATCTTTGGTAGAGGTGAGTAAAGTTTCTATTTCCGCACTACAAAAGAAGTTGGGGATATGTGAAACTTTGGGACATCTTTCTACGTAACTGGCTTGTCATCCACTCTCTTACGTCAGAAGTATCAATGAATTGAACATGTCGCAATTATATTTGGACTCTTTGAGTAATTATTAGTTCTTTGGAAATATTTAACAGATGTGTCGGCATAACAACAATATTCTCCAAAACCTACCAAGAAATAAGAATTCAAAGGAATGCAAATGTACTGTTTGAAACTTATAAACTGGATGATATGTTTACGTTATGGATACATTTCATCCTTTCCTTTATAGTCTTTACGTTTAGTGCCGAGCGCGATGAAGTGAATGTTCGAGCTACGTGGTAGAGGTGTATTTGACAGCGAATATTAGGCTGTCAGTATTTCCCATAACCGCCATGGAGAATACAGACTTTTACCTACGTCGCGCCTCAGTTACGCAGTTCAGAAACATTTATAATGCGCTGTCGCACTGGTACCTGCCATAACAACAGACTTAGACCGATGGGGTACACAAATTTCGCCCTGGGAAGGGGCCGAGGGGGTGTGTAGGAGGAGGGATTGGTTACTTCAGGAAGGACATCGCTGCCCCCCCCCCCCCCACACACACACACAGGCACACACTATTACCAAATGTCACATCCGAAATAACAAGCAGATCCCGCAGAGACAAGGGATAAGACCTCGAGATGAAGACGATGTGGCTGCCAACAACAGACATCTGCAGAGGATAAGAAATCTTCAGTTCTTTAAATGAATACTGGCGAAGTTTATACATAAGCTATCGGTAAATGTCGTACAGAAAAATTTGTAGCACACATCAGCTAATAAGAGGATTGCATAAATACAGGGTGTTACAAAAAGGTACGGCCAAACTTTCAGGAAACATTCCTCACACACAAATAAAGAAAAGATGTTATGTGGAAACGCTTAATTTCCAAGTTAGAGCTCATTTTAGTTTGTTCTTCCACCTACGCTCAATGGAGCACGTTATCATGATTTCATACGGGATACTCCACCTGTGCTGCTAGAACATGTGCCTTTATTTACAAGTACGACACAACATGTGGTTCTCAACAACAGATACGGTGACCGATCGATTGGTAGAGGCGGACCAGTTCCATGGCCTCCACGCTCTCCTGACCTCAACCCTCTTGACTTTCATTTATGGCGGCATTTGAAAGCTCTTGTCTTCGCAACCCTGGTACCAAATGTAGAGACTCTTCGTGCTCGTATTGTGGACGGCTGTGATACAATACGCCATTCTCCAGGGCTGCATCAGCGCATCAGGGATTCCATGCGACGGAGGGTGGATGCATGTATCCTCGCTAACGGAGGACGTTTTGAACATTTCCTGTAACAAAGTGTTTGAAGTCACGCTGGTACGTTCTGTAGCTGTGTGTTTCCATTCCATGATTAATGTGATTTGAAGAGAAGTAATAAAATGAGTCTAACATGGAAAGTAAGCGTTTCCGGACACATGTCCACATAACACATTTTCTTTCTTTGTATGTGATGAATGTTTCCTGAAAGTTTGGTCGTACCTTTTTGTAACACCATGTATAATGGCAGTTCGATCTGTACGTCCCGCAAGAGCCCAGTTATTTCCGTAAAAAATTAATTTTTACCGAAATTTAAGCCCATGTAAACTCTCTGACGCTGTACGACTTACCCTTAAGGGTCTTAGACGTAAAACAATAAAAAATGATTTTTCGATTAACAAGGTGTTCCAGGGGGGACATGACAGGAATGATCATTCGAAGCAAAAATGCATAGTAAACATGGGCTCTAAGGTACTTATCTTGAGAGTTACGAGCACCTCTTCATCATAGACACTGTGAAACAAATCTATTCTACTGCGAGCTTCTTGCTTTCGATACTGTGGGATGAGATAGCCGGATGAGAACAAGAAAAAGTTTTGCAGTAAGCAAGGGCATACGTTGAAAGATAGGAGCACTTTTTTAAGTAGAAAATGCGCCACATGGCTTAGGCGATGGCATATTCATAACAGCAGAGTGTCTAGTAAGTTCCTGCCTGAAGTGATGACTAATACTCTACAACGTTATTGAGCAACAGTTGCGGTCGTGAACACCAGTGCCATATGACTTCTCTATGACAGACTCTAGCTCTCTGTAGCGCATATAAATGTTACGCTCAGTAACAGGATTTGAAACAGTGTACAAAGAATCTCTGTTGCAATGTTTATCAGAAACTGGCATGCATTTGTTATGGTTTCCAGTTCATAATTAGTAGTTTTGTGTCAAGATTCTTTAAATGTGAAGCAATGCGAAACTAAAACCGTAGTTACAGTTACGATAGAACTAAATCGAGAAGCTTTTGATGGAACCAGTAAAGAAAAATGTAAACTCATATCAGAGCAAAATACGGGGTTGGACAATGAAAAGGAAGCTGTTGTAGAAGAGAAAATAGGAGTCAACAAATATTTCAACTAGTGTACTTTATAGGAAAACTCAAATCTGTGCAATAGGAAATGACCTGTAATTACAACTGAACTGAAGTCATGGAAACAATGAAATGCAATGCCATGGAATGATGTTATAGAAAATCAGAAACGTCGATCTTCAAGAGTGATGAATGTCATTTGAAAATTCCTGGCTGCTATATTCGATAGTCGTAAAAGAGGAAGGAAGTTAAGGGTTGACAGTAGTGAGAGCGAACATGTCATGCATGGAGGCGAGTTTAGTTCACTCCGGGTAGCCATGCAGAGATGACCGCTCTTCCTTCTATAACGTGCCAGTTGTATTTATCCAGTGCCTGAGCGTGATCGTGATCGTGTGAACAAACTGCGTGCTGTGTGTGGTATCGGTATTAGTAACCAGTAAGGACGTGGTGAGAGGGCCGCACCGCATAAGTGATACAAGTTCATATTACAAGATATGTCGGCAAGACAAGGAGGTGAGATGGCTGCAGCAATAGCTTCTGATGAGCGCGTGTATTGTAAATTCTGCGATGTTATGAATCAAACTGGCGGACCCGTAAACGTCTTTTATTTCAACGAAGAAGTGAGAGATGTAGCAGTACGTGCTGCAACTTTAGGCCATAGTGGAGTAAGGATGTTTCAATAAATTTCAGGACATGGAGACCGAAAGCATCTATAGCAACCTCAGATATTTCGAAATCGTTTTTTGCCAGTTTTCAGTGATATATGGTCAGGCCCACCCGGTTGGCCATGCTGTCTATCGCACGGCTTTCCGGGCGGGAAGGAGCGCCTGGTCACCGGCACGAATCCGCCCGGCGGATTTGTGTCGAGGTCCGGTGAACCGGCCAGTCTGTAGATGGTTTCTAGGCCGTTTTTCATCTGCCTCGGCGAATGCGGGCTGGTTCCCCTTATTCCGTCTCAGTTACACTATGTCGGCGATTGCTGTGCAAACAAGTTCTCCACGTACGCGTGCACCACCATTACTCTACCACGCAAACATAAGGGTTACACTCGTCTGGTGTGAGACGTTCCCTGGGGGATCCACCGGGGACCGAACCGCACAATAACCATGGGTTCGGTGTGGGGCGGCGGAGGGGTGAAGTGGACTGTGGTAGTCGTCGTGGCGTTGTGGACCATTGCGGCTGGGGCGGGGACGGAGCCTCCCCATTGTTTCTAGGTCCCCGGTTGCAATACGATATATGGTCAGGGAGCAGTATAAGGAGTGTTCAGATTACATACTGAAGACGGTGGAAAGGCATGAAATAGGAAAGAAAAAGTAAGAGACCGGAATAGATGAACCAATATGGCAAATTGGAAAAAGAGACGCAGTGCAGAACTCCGACCAATGGGGAGAACAGCGGCTGAGTACGACCGCGTTAACATCCCTACAACCGCTGGCAGACACGAATAATTGAATCACTAAGCTAAATGAACATATAAGACTGAAGTCTTGATGACAAAGTTAGTAGTTAACGAATTCGAATACAATGTGATTCCCAATAAAGGAAATGAAGCAATAAAGACTGTTATATTCAGAAATGGGTTTCCAGCCACAATATTACAGCGAATCTTCCTCCAGAGGAACTACTGTGATGTATGTTATAGAAGAAATTCCGGTTGTAGTAAAATGAAAACTATTGGTCGGGCCTAAAAGATGTGACTGCTCATGATATCAGATCCAGATCCAGTTCTGTTCTGAACAATTTTCATGACATAGTCATCAATGTGAGATTTTTACACTGCCTTTGGGAAAATCTGCCCATCAACTTAGTGAACCCTTATCTAATGTAAGTAGCAATAAACGCTGTACGTATCTTGAATTGGGAGTTAAATCTGCAGACTTTTTCTCGGCAAAATGCACATCTAGAAAGAGAGAATTTTGTTCCCCACAAATTGGTGTTACGGGATGACAGTTTGTTCACTCTCTTGTAAATGCGCCCCACCCCTACCCCGTCTAACGTCTTTGATTTGAAAATTTGCAGGAAGGATAACTGGGACTGCTTGAACGCTTTTGCGAAAGTCGAGGATAAAGAGCAGTTCTGTCCGCGTATCTGCGTGACAGGTACAGCTTGTGTACGCAATAGCCGGGGGACAGAAATAGTAGAGGAAGGCGCGGCGGCCTGCCGCTCTGACACGGTTAGCACAGGCCGCGCGCCGCCGCTGCCAGGACCAAACAAACCTCTGCCACTCTGACTCCGCGATTGACAACACTAGTCAACCGACAGACCGCCGTGTTTGCAGAGAACAGCAATGGTCCAGATGTCGGCTATCACAATTTTTACAGTCATTAGCTGTGAAAGTAATTGCTAAATCTCCTTACACTTTCAAAGATCAAATATCTTGTGAGTTTAGAGAGTGCTACAAATGCCACTTACATATAGTAACGTCATAATCAAGGCTAGGTTCTTTAAATTTAGTCATCAAATATTGATTTTAAAATTAATAGACTAAGATCAGCAGGTCACAGTGTATAGCCACAAGTCAACATCGACATTGACTTTTCGGAACGCGAATCAACAATGTATCTGAATTTTAGTGTAAATGCTGTTCGTAGGGACACTGTATAACTTTCTGGTAGCAGGTTGTCGTCATAATGGAGACAAGCTGTTAGCGAGTGGCTGCCAATGACTTCGTGTCTGACTACCAAATATTTGAGTTCCCTGAATTAAATTCAGCTATTTCACATACTACTTCAACAGAATTGTAGAGACGAAACTGTTGCAACAACACAAAAATCACCTAAATACTTGGAATCACCGCGAGAGTTCAGCGCTAGCGCAACGGGTTGTTCAAGTGATATTCATTGGACTGTTGCCTGTAAACACGTGCCACGTCAGTGCTCTTGGAAGAGAGCTGTGGCGGTGACGTGGCTCTTTTATCGTTCCCGCTTAGTGATTTTCGAAGTTGGAAAAAATCGAGAATCGAGCATACTTCGTAAAGAAAGGTATGAAAGTAAAGGACATTCATGCCGATTTCCAGAATACACTGGGGGCACTCTGCTCCTTCATATTCAAATGAAAAGTTGGTCGGAAGAGCTTAGATGATGATCCGCGCAGTGGTCGGCCAAGATGTGTCACTACTCCAGAAATCATTGCAAAAGTGCACAAAGTGGCCATCGAGGATCACCGATTGAAAGTGTGTGAAATTACTCACGCTTTCCAGATGTCATCAAAAACCGTATATCACTTTTTAACTGAAGAATTAGAAATGAAAAAATTATCGGCAAGATGGGTGCCGCGACTCTTGACGCTGGATCAAAAACGCGTGAGAATGGACATATCGGAACGATGTTTGCCCGTTTTATGAGAAACGAACAAGATTTTTTCCGTTTGTGACTACAGTTGAAACTTGGGTGCACTACTATGCGCCAGAGACAAGACAACAGTCAAAGCAGTGGAAACATGCTGATTTTCCGCCATTAAATAAAGCAAAGACAATACCTTTGGCGGGAAAGGTCATGGCATCAGTGTTCTGGGATGCGATGGGGATTCTGTCTGTAGATTATCTCCCAACTGGGCAAACAAGTACAGGAGAGTAATGTGCTAACCTTCTTGACCAATTGCAACAAAAGATGCGCGAAAAAAGACCAGGTTTAGCAAGTAAGAAAGTCATCTTCCATCAAGACAATGCTCGCCCGCACACACGTGCCATTGCCATGGCAAAATTACACGAACTAAGGTATGAATTGTTGCCACACTCGCCTTATACACCTGATATGGCTCCGTCAGACTTCCATCTCTTCCCAAAACAAACTTTTTCTTGGTGGACGAATATTCACTTCAAAAGAAGACCTGATAGCAGGACATGACAACTATTTTGCAGCCCTTAAGGGAACATTTTCGAGATGGCATCAAGTCACTGGAACATCTTTGGACCAAGTGCATTATTCTACAGGGAGACTATACCGATAAATAGAAGTTTCAGTGATGTTCCGAGAACTTTTCAAACCAGTCTCGTATGTGAAGCTGTGTGCTAGTCGAAGGACAATGTTCCTCAAAATGTTGTGTGTCACCCCCCAACTCCACAGGAGCATTTGAAATCAATAGAGGCCCCTAATTAGAGAAACCATGGTTTGTCAGTGTCAGTTTCTGATATCTACGATGCTTAGGATATCTTGTGTAAACTTTCTTCTTAGACAGTAAAACTTTTTACACTTCTAGTAGTGCGTCTGCCACAATTTGGCATTAAACAACACTACTTTGTGTTTTAACCCACAGGTGCGACCCTAGTCATTTGTAGCTATTATTTCAGAGCTTTCGTTCCTATTCTACAGTTTTCTAACCTTTCCTTCTTTTATATGATTGTACGTGAGTAATTATACTTGCAGCTCTCGTGTTCACCCTCTTACGAATGAGCTGAACTTTCAACGTAGGTAAAATGAGTTTTGTTAGGTTATGGGAATGTCTCCGCTGACAGTGCTCGACATAAATGACATTGATTCAAACTACAGGATGTTCCTGAATAATCTTTACAATTGCGATCACGTATGTTTCAGAAATGAGGATTGGTAGAAAGGTAAGCTTGGCGCCATAATCTTCACACACAGCTGAAGCTTTAGTAGCCGTTTAACAGAGTTCACTGTATGCTCCATATGCAGCACGCTGTGTATCTAAGCAATATTACAAATCCTCCCATATCCGGCGTTGACATGTCCTCATTAACATGTGCATTTGCTGCTCTGATTCGAGCTCACGGTTCCTGCAGTTCACGCTCCGCGTTCTGGTACACAGCATACTTCACAAATCACCAAAGAAAAGAAATCTAGCAGGTTTGCGTGCGGAGGCCTTGGGAGCGAAGAAGAAGGTCCTCCTCTGCAAATCCAGCGCACTTGAAGTTGTAGCCCTGAGCCACCTGAACGATCGATGCAAAGTGAGCAGTGGTACCGTCATGATGCAGCCCGATGTAAGGTTGCACTTCTTCGACCAGTGTAAATGCAAACGTTTCCAACAAGTCCAGATTAACAGTAAAAGATATGGACGCCTCTGCAGAGCAAAACGGTCTCACCATACTGTAATTAAACATACAACATCACATGTTTACCTTTCGACTGTCGCACAGATCCATATTCTGACATTGGTTCGTTTTATGTTCCCGGACGTATGGAAGAAATCTTCATTCGTGAACTTAACCTTTTCGGATAGTCTGTGTGATCGTCGATGAAATTTGCAATTGCATTGTGTTTTGGTCTCTCACGCTGAGTCGCATGCAGCAGCTGCATTCTGTAGACATGGAGCTTCAGTCTCTTGTGTAACACCATGCGCATCATCCCTTTGGCAGTCGCAGTTGTCGAGGCGCTTGACGGACTGGTTTGGTTGGGCTCCGGATAAACGCATGTTGCATCCGTTCTACATATGCATCACTCTTTATAATACTTCCGGATTCCATGAATTTTGTGTAACACTGTCTCATGGTCGGATGTGATGGTAGTGTGCTTCTGTAGCATGTCCAGAATTCCGCTGGATCTGGGCGTCAGATTCGGTCGCAATCAACTATTTCCCACACATTGTGTCATCTACCGTGGTGAAGGTGACCATTCTCTATAATAACTCACTTTTTTAAAGAGAAAAAACATATAAGTGTTTGTAAACATTATGCGGTAAACATTTCTGAAATGGATGTGATGAAATTTGCAATCATTGTGCACTTCAACAAAATAGAAAGAAATTCTTAAGCAAAACATATTTCTGGCAAGGAATTTCCTTATCGCCTAAACTGATAAATTGAAGGAGTAGTGTAATGTTAACATGCTCGAGCCACCTTTGTTTTGGTACTTACATTGTAGTGGTTGTCTGTAATGTAGGTAAGTGCTAATATCGAATGAAGGACCTTAATAGAGCAAGATTCATTCAGTGTAGGAGTACGTTGACCATAGAAGGGATATAGGAAGGGATGTAGCACAAGGGCCATTTTCAATTCGGAATTATACACACTCAGTGAAGCGATAAGTATGAGTTAGCACTCTGCGTTGGGTCCACAGATGGCGAGAAAACTTATAACTGTCTTTCAGTCCAGTCTGTACTAACGGCATCAGTCCAAACTATGTTAGCATACTGCCATTTTATGCACCTGCTTATTACAGTTTCCATTAGACTTTTATCAGCATATTGAGAAATTCAGAACTGAAAGACGAGTCAGGCAAGGAGTTGGCATAGTACCAAAACTAATCTCAGCCGTAGAGGGGAAAATACCGAAACCATTCGCAGCAGCAGAGTGGAAAATGAATGACTGACATATTGTGAACCGACAAATCCTAACATAAACACTCTAAAGTGGATGTGATTTTGAAATTACGAAAAATGAAAATAAAGAATGCATATCTTTTTGCAGTCAATACGGATTAAACCTAACTAGAAGTATGTTCTACTTTTGTTGAAGTAGCTTACTCAATTCCTCGTGTGACTTACCATAAAGTAGACATATAGTAGTGGTCTTGAGGTAGACAGAGTGCAGTTGGGTGAATATTTTTGTTTTGAATCACAAATCAACCACTCACCACAACTAGCTGATTACGAGCGTATTTAAAAACGAAAGCTGTAGGTTTCTTGTGTTGAGTATATTGTGAAGCTGTTTCAGTAATAGCATAATATCACAGTTTCTGCAACAATCTTGGGTAGTTTTGGTGATTAATAACGTTAACTATTTTGTAGTGTAATTCTTGCAATATTTGGCGAATTAAAGCCTAAATGGTATGCATAATTGAGCAACTTTTCTGAATAACAACGAACATTTGATCTAATTTTAATAAGGTGTTGAGAAAGTCAGCTTCCGTAAACTAAAGAAAATATTCTTTTACTTTTTAACGTTTCTATGAAACAGTATTGGACAATGCGCAACTGGTTCGACCAACTAGTGGCCATCATTAGACTAAAAGCACGTGCTGCATGCATCTACTCTAGATAAAAGAACTGCAACGTTTTCTACACCTACGTCTACACACTTACGCGGTAACCTTCATTAGTCATTCCCTTTAGTCGCGAATAAAAGGAGGGAACAACGACGCTCTGTATTTCTCCGTACGATCCCTAATTTCTCTTATCTTGTCTTTAGAGTCCTTCCGCGAAATGGCGGCAATAGCATCTGTTTACAATCAGATTCAAATGCCAGTTCCCTAAATTTTCACGACAGTTTTTCGCAGAAACAACATCGTCTTCCCTCCAGAGATCGTCATTAAATATCACGAAACTTCTACGCGACACTTGCATGCTGATCAATACTAACGGTAAAAAATCTAGCTGCACGCCTCTGAATTACTTCTATATCTTCCTTTAATCTGACCTGGTGGAAGTCCGGAACAACGCGGCTGCCACGGTCGCAGGTTCGAATCCTGCCTCGGGCATGGATGTGTGTGATGTCCATAGGTTAGTTAGGTTTAAGTAGTTCTAAGTCTAGGGGACTGATGACCTCGGATGTTAAGTCCCATAGCGCTTAGAGCCGTTTTTTTGAACTGGTGGGGACCCCAAAAAATCGAGGAATGTCGTCTCCTTTACAGATCAACTAGACTTTTCTAAATTCACCCAAAAGAACGAAAGCTGTTGACAACCATTGGCTTGTCGAAATCGGTTATGCATTGTGAAATGCATTTCAAATTGTGCTGTAAGGAAATAGAACATAATCAATGAAGCACATACAAGTATGTCCATTGAAAATGTATTTCTTCTTATGTGGAAAATATCGCAGTAAGATATGTTGCAATTATGAACATCTGTGCTGTGTGTGGTTAACCTGGAAACGATCAAGTCTCTCTCAGTGAGATTTTCACTCTGCACTGGAGTGTGCGCTGATATGAAACTTCCTGGCAGATTAAAACTGTGTGCCGGACCGAGTCTCGAACTCGGGACCTTTGCCTTTCGCGGGCAAACACTTTCCCGCGAAACGCGAAGGTCCCGAGTTCGAGTCTCGGTCCGGCACACAGTTTTAATCTGCCAGGAAGTTTCAAGTCTCTCTGAATCTAACGAAACTGCCAGTTGTTAGGGTCGGAAAACTGAAGTAACATGTCTTGTTCGAAGCACTGCGGCCTACATAAGAGTGTTAAGACGTGTGCGGCGGCACTCACCGACTCCGGCGACCGGGTGGTGGGCGCGCTGGGGACCGCCTCATCGCTGCCGCCGGTCGCAGACTGGCCTCCAGGGGCGGCGCCCGCGCTCTGCGTCGATTCCACCATCACTGGGCAGCCACGACTCTCCAGCGGGTAGTCACACTCCAGACTGCACGCCGGTGTTGCTACTCACAGCAGTGAGCTTTCTGTGGCGAATGGAAGCTCGTCTATAAAAACCGTTTTCAGCATTCCGCCAGTGGGCGATGGAACGACTAGCACTCTCGCATCATCCTTCACTTTCGATGAACAGTCTGCCTTATTCCTCCTCAACTTCGGTGCAGGTATTTACAAGTACCAAATATTTAACTACGTTCACATCTGTCGCACATTGCACCATTTCAGGCACTCGATTTCTTTAATAAGATACGAAAACAATAATTACAGCTACGACGGATTTTACGGTAAACACTTTCACTCTTGTCGTAAAATAGTGATATGCGGACAAATGAGGGGAGAATCTACCACAATACGTTGTCTCCGGTGAAGATGGTAACTGGAGCTCATTCGAAGACAGCTGACTGAGCAGGCAAGAGAAAGAGGAGTGTCAACAGCTCTTTCGTCAGGCTACATGCCGACTTATTCTGATTACACGATACAGCTCCTAAATGTCAACTGATCTCTCAAGGGAAATTCCAGTCTGTACATATGATGTTTATGAGAAGCACAAAATGAACAACTGTAAGACAATTCGAGCGGGAGTAATATACGCACATTAGAGCGGAAAACTCTTCGCACACTCTGACTATTTACAGCTCAACGATCTTTCGCCGAAATCACTAAACATGTATTCTTACGTTCATGAACATCGCATATTTACTGGAATGCTTCACTTACAGGATCAGGCTATTTTACCTAGAGGTCTCCAGTCTTCTTCACATTTTGCACACGAAAAGAAATTGTCCGCAACAAACACATGTGCTTTTTGGATTTACTGCCATCTACGCCCTGGAAAATTGTTTATTGATGCGGTACTGTACGTGCTCTAAACTAACGAACAGAACGTAGAAATTAAACGCCGACACTGCATTCACAATCGGTCAAAGACTCTGCACTGATCCGTCTTACACCGTGACTTATTCCGAGGATATGGCCGGATCTTGGAGCTAAGGCTGTCACGTGCAGGTTCGCTACGCAGCCTGTGTCCTCGCTGCTGGAGGGGTCCCACAACGGCCGTGTGCAGACACCTGGCGGTCCCTGCGTCGAGGCTGGCACTGGCGGTGTGCCGCGCTGGCCACGTCCGCCGCAGCCGCCTCCGCCTCCGCCACCTCCGCCTCCCGGCAGCGGCAGCAGGCCACGCATCCCCTCCCACCGCCCACGCGGTCTACAGAAGCGCGTAAGCTGACGCCTTCCTAGTAGGCTAGGCTTGCGACGTTCACGCTGGCTGCGACGGCCTGTGTGGTGGTGCCTACGCCCACACACTTACTGATGGATGTTGTTGTCTGGAGTTATTTCCGCTCAGCAGTTAACCATCGACTCAGCGATCTGTTCCTAGAGCGTTGGCAAACGAGCCCGAGCATTCAAGTAGAATTAGACCGAATATGCTCGCAGGATTTGAGTTGCTCCATATCAACTGGGTGTCCTATGCGACCTGGAGACGTGGACTATTCAAGCCACTGCTTCAGAACAACATCGACACACCAAATATGGCTCCATTTTCATCCACGCACTATTCCTTGCTTTCGAACTGCGCAACGAAATTAAAGATTCAGTTCTTCGAAACGCTGTATTTTTCTCCTACTGCAACGCATAACGTCGAAATTTGGCTCAAAGGTGCTTACAACCTTCCTCTGTAATGGTGAGAAAGGGTGGCATACTGAGACGTCAACCTCGAGCTCGGCGACCGACACTGCCAACAGGTATCCCTCCACGCGAAAAAAAAAGCCATACACTTCTCAAGTTCATGTGAGCTGTAGTGAATTCACATTGGTACCAAATTACACCTCAATTCTGCCCAACGGCACCGCGGACGTGTCACACGACTGGAAGGTCATCACAGTCCCTGTTACTCGCATTCACCCCTTATTTTGACGCTTCTGGGATGGAGTCTGTAATGGTACTTGAATTACGCAACCATTACGGCACCTCACCTGAACCTCTCGATACCAGCTATATTCTACTGTGTTTCTGCAAAGTACTTAACATATTTCTGAGACAACATTCAGATTTGATTTCATTTTTGATACATCGATATGTTTATACTGCAATGATATTATTCTTATGCGTATTCTTTCTTTTTGTCACTATGATCTTTGACGTACTTGTAACTCTGATTTTTGGGCGCGTAATCGATTATTAGTTAGTTAGTTGTTAACTTGTTAGAGAATCGGACCAAGTCAAGTGTTGGACGTCATGTTGGAAAGAAGCATAACGTAGTCCGCTTATAAAATGTGAACTTTAACAGTGACTGTGAGGAAGATGTTTTCAAGTATGTTTTGTATTGTGAAGTGATGTTTTGTGTGTTACGTGATATTGCAATAAATGCAATTAAAAGGAAGTGTAACTTAATTTCGGGCTGCTGATTATTTTTTTACATCACCATTATCCAGCAAAAGTGTAATCTTCAAGATTAGTTTGTGAAGCGCATCTACAAACCTTTTGAATATAGCAGGATAAAACCTAGGCCTCTTTGCATCCGAGTTTGGAATCATAACCACCTATATTTTCAACGATTGAGCCATGATAATACAACGAGACCAGCGTGGGAAACACAAAAAGATGAGTGCCTAGTTTTTTCATCATTACATGAAATGACTATTTTAACTGTGCTCTAATGACACCTGCCACGTAATATGACTGTTGTTGCCCGAAAATGCGGTATTTAGCAGCGTGAGCAACACCACAATCGTTATTAAATGCTGACCTTTGTTGTGGTAGGGTTGTTAGAAGTCAGAGCCGCGACGTCCAGCGTTGCAATTACTCAGTTTTCTTACGGGTGGCGAAGAAATTCTTTCCTTGGGCATCGATTCCTACGCGGCCGAAGACGACAGTTGGGCGTAGGATCAGCAATAGAGCGACGTTCTTCAGAGCTACTGACACAGCACACATCCTTCGGTTGACCCAGCCCTCCTCTAAGGCGCTGTGGGCCAGTAACACTACTGAACGTGACCGCACCACTCCGGAGCGCAGCACGACTGCAATGTTTGGGCTGGTGTACGGGTCTGAATCAGTGGGGACCGTCTGAAACCTCTCGAAGAAATCTGAACGTGATTCGAAGCAGCAAGGGGTGTTTATCCTTTTTCAGCCCTCCTGTTTCGCACCCTACTGCGATATGATCACACCCGTGCACCCGAGCACAAACAAAACGGCGAAGTGTCCCTGTACGAGCACCCATTCGGGAACACCCTCGATATCATTTGTAGGGTACCTGAAAAATGTACCTCAAGAGATAGAACCCATGGCGACAGTCCCAGGCAAGCAGCTTACGTTGCTGCTCTTGCGCCTGCTAGTGGGCCTTCCGGCATCAAAGTGGTGTGCAGGGGGTTGCCTGCCTGAGACGTGGTGTCTCTGTTCAGATACTTTTTTAAATGCTCAACAAAGTCGGGTAAGTAGCAACGAGACTTGCCAAACTGAGGGGTCTTAGAAGAACGCCTTTCCCTTCTGTTCGCACATCTGTCAGTGGTGCGCCTCTCTGTTATCACGCCACAACAAGGCATGAAACAGGAGAATTGAGAAAGCGTAAACACCTTTGCTCCTTCGGCATTAAGATTTCGTTGAAAGGCCTCTAGTGGTTCCACCTTGCACACCAGAGCAAATTTGTGGTCGCCCTGCACTCCAAATGGACGTAATCACATTTAGCGCAGTTGACGACCCCTGACGCCAGAGAAGGTTTGAAGCGTACGGGAGGTGTCAGCAGTGCCAAAGATAGTCAAGAACTTCGTCCTGTTGCTCATCGCACAGCGAACTGTCGTCTCCAACAGCGGGACTGTGGGAACCAAGGCCCAAAGGGACGGGGTGGTTTCACTGACGTTCCTTATGACACCTCCTAAGGATTTGTCGTGTGTATTCTGAGCGGCAGGGTGTATCAAATCTTTCCCTTGGTGGCCCTTAAGGAAACTGCGTGATTTCAAATGTGGGTGTCACGCATCTGAGCTTCATCACATAGGCTTCAGAATAAGGGATGAAATGTAGTTAAATAGGTGTGTGATGACCTTCCCATTGTGTGACACGTGTACGGGCAGAATTTTGGTGAAATTTAGTGCCAATGTGACATCATTATAGCTCACATGAACTTCTTGTCGCTTGCGTCGATACGTTTCTGTTTGAAACGTCGCCAAGGGGCCGTATCAGGATGCAGGGAATTACTTTATGACAATTTCCAATCATCAACGATGCAACAATAATGGAATCTCCCCAGATTTTTATTTACGTGACAACTTACCTGATCCTAAATTACCTATCAAGCAGATCGGAACAATAGTTCAAACAATTATCTTCGGAAGGCTGAGACTGGAATCCCTGCAGGGCTTGCAAGATTTTCTTTGTCTACGAGTTCCCATAATCCATTACGGTATACTGATAATTTTTCCTTTTTGGACCGTCTGACTACAACTGAATGAAACACAATTTTCGTGCCCTACGCGTTTCGCCTTCATTCTGTGCAAGGCATCTTCAGTAGCAGGTTGCGTGGTCGATTTTCTAAATATTACACTTCTGTTCCATTTGTGATGCCGTTCCTCTTCTTATAACTGCCACTTTCGGTTTTTAACACATTCACAGCACTAGGAACAGAAGCGTAATATGTATAATATCGTCCACGCAACCTGCCACTGAAGAAGCCTTGCAGAGAAAAAATGTCGTGTGACCAGGGCCTCCCATCGGGTAGACCGTTCGCCGGGTGCAAGTCTTTCGTTTTGACGCCACTTCGGAGACTTGCGCGTCGATGGGAACGAAATGATGATGATTAAGACGACACAACACCCAGTCGCTGAGCGGAGAAAATCTCCGACCCAGCCGGGAATCGAACCCGGGCACTTAGGATTGACATTCTGTCGCGCTGACCATTCAGCTACCGGGGGTGGACCTTGCACAGAATAAAGGCGAAACGCGTATGACACGAAAATTGTGTTTCATTCAGTTGTAGTCAGACGGTCCAAAAAGGAAAAATTATCAATTTACCCGTAATATTACACGCAAGTGAGGAAGACAGGACTACAGAAGTTGAAGATGTTCCCATAATCCACTTTACGCGCGTGCTGGCACAGCAATGCCAGGGTCAGTTTCGCCTCTTAGACCCTCTCCAGTTTATTATACTGCCTTAAATGTGGACGTTTAATTCAGATAGTCCTTTTTTATTGGGTACAGCTGAATACCAGATCTTAGGCTCACAGCTGAAGCACCCACCTACAATCGGCGCTGAAGTTGCTGACAGTAGAGGACTGCTGGAAATTAGACAATCCAAGATTGTGCTCGTGTGACGCTGGTTGTTAGTTCGATTATATTAGAAATCAGCAAAATAAAAGGTTGTGTTTTTTAAAAAAATATATTTAACAATCAAATGTTCTACGATGGTGGGACCAGTCAAGTTGTGCCTTGTACCTCCCTCCTCCCCATCCGCCTACATTCCTTCTCCAGCCAATCACAGCCTAGTACTTTAGCAGCAATTGAAATTAAACAGTTAGTCACAGTGAAGTTCCTGAGCACTCATACTGGCCAGGCTCTAAAGTATCCAAACGATCTGAATTTTCTACACCATGCTCAAAAACATTTATCCAAAACAATTATAAAAAGAGTGCAACTTTTAGTGTTTCCACATTTAAAATAAGACAGCAAGTCACACACACACACACACACACACACACACATACATACAAGTTTGTGCTACGAACTTACATGTTAAGCAGCACTTGTGAACATAGAGTTTGATCACTGTACCAAATTATAGGGCACAACTGACCCACAAATGAAATATTTTCCACATCTAAATTGTTCTATGATGGAAAGTCCTGGGAGATTATAACTATGTGGCACACCAGGACTCGAATCCAGGATCGTTGTCTTTCGTGAGTAAGTGCCCTACCGCCTGAGCTACCCAAGCACGACTCGGAACCGGTCAGAACAACCTTATTTACAACAATATATCGTCTCTTACCATCGAAACTTCTGTGACGCTTTTCAAGTGTCACAATCAACATAGGATTACATAGCCAACAGGTTGCACATAACTGTTAGGTACATTGACCTAGGTTTCGACACCTACTGAGGATGTCTTCATCAAAATGAAATGTTGATAAATTCTATTAAATTATACATAGAAAATTAGCTATGACGAAAACATATTGACCAAAATGAAAATTTTTTCACATACAAAAGTTACTGGCGCAAGATTACATTACTAAAAAGCAGTAGTTATAATTTAGAGCAGCTATGCTCAAGTCAAAAGTGAAATAAAACGTTCCAACCTTTGCCACATGTCCCCAACTGGGAACAATATCAGACTGATCGGCCCAGAGGCTTAGGTTGCAGCCACGAAAACAATACAAGCTGCCCGCCTATCAGGTGCGAAGAGTGACACGTCCCCTGTGGAAACATTATAACAGAAATAAATGTAAAAAGACAGTTAATTAAAAAAAACATAAAGGAAGAGAGCACAATGTCTATTTGAAAATACACAGTAGTCAAGCAGATTAAGTATAACTAAGAGAGATCTGTTAGGCATTACAGTAGTTGCTATTGCGCAAAGAACAGAGTGATATAGAACAGATTTCCAAACAGCTGTACAATCCCGAAAACATTTGCGTGAAGGTAACTTTAGCAGAAGATATAAATGAGAATCGAAGAAAATGATGATCCGGAAACAGAAGCACGAAAAATGTATTAAAAAATAGTATATACAGTAATCAAAGTTCAGCGAGGAGTGGTTTGAAACCATTGAAAAAATTTTAGTTACGTAGTTGTAACTATTCATTGAGGATGAGGCCATCGTTCTTAGAAATATGCTTTAAACTCTCCAGCTCATCGAGTACATAGTGACTAAGACCATTTTTTTCTCTATGTAAAATGGAATTTTTTTCAGTGCATTTTGGTTTGTGTCCGGAAATCAGCAAATGATCAGCAAAAGTAGAATTGTGCCTCTTTCTCCCAACATATGTTTCCTGTACGTGACACTGAAAGACCTTCCAGTCTGTCCTATGTAATAAACGGAACACGTATCAAAAGTGATTTTATATACACCTGGATTGTGTATAGGAGCAACTGTGGACATGAGATTGTGAATGAGATTCTTTTGCAAGTTAAGTTATTGCTCGTGGAAAAGGCAAATTTGAATCCGTATTTTTTAGTCAGAAGACGAAGAATTTCATACGAAATAGGGCCTAAAAATGAAATGGCGAAAACAATTTTGTACTCGTTACTGCCAGAAATAGTACTGTTGACTAAAGTTATCACTTTAGCGTCAGTTTTAACTTTGAAGATCTTGTCAACTAACGTGGAATCATAGCCGTTATCAACTGCAATAGATTTTACTATGTTCATATTTTTATTAAGTATGTCTGATGACAAAGATACGGAAACTGCATGATGAATTGCTGAATGGAAAAATGATTTCTTATGGGAATGAGGATGCACTGAACTAGCGCACAGAATTTCATCTTTACTAGTGGTTTTTCGAAAAATACCGAAAGAAAGTCTGTCGTTGTCCCAGTTGTTTGGCTTACGGTCGTTATTTTCTAATTCACAAGTGAAGCTGATTTTTTCATGAAGACTATTAGAAACTTCAAACAAATACCGAATTCCTTCCCTGGCATCACTGTACATGATCAAAATACTGTCTACGTACCGAGCATAAGACAAAGTACCAAGATCAATAGTTGAAAAATTATTGAAGAATTTCTCTTCTAGTCAATTAATGAAAATGTCGAAACCTAGGCCAATGTACCAAACAGTTATATGTAGCCAGTTGGCCGTATAATCCTATGTTGAAAGTAGTATATGGTTGCTGAGCAACAGCCATGTTTAACACTATAAGTCTCACAATGTTCTTTCTAATACTAAAATGTCTGGAAAAATATGTTAGCAACATAATGTTCTGTCAATATCATTTTCTTACATTCCAAAAAACATCGATGTGCTTCCCCTCCCCCCAACACACACACACACACACACACACACACACACACACACACACACACACAAAACACACACACACGCACGCACACACACATTGTTTATATCAAGTATTACAGTCATATCTTTATGTCTAAAACACATAGAGGGTGTTCCGACTGTTTATTTAATGGACTGTGTGAATGAAATTCTGACACCTTTCTTACCAACATCGTAAAGTGACCGTCATTGACAGCCTGGCGTAATGGTGGTCACCTGTAAATTGACCGTTATTGCCACATGGGTCACCTGTAAACAGACCGTCATTTGCTCCTCAGGCATAACGGTGGATATCCTGTAAAATAACAGAAATTGCCACCTAGGGGTAAGTTGTAACCTTGTAAAATGACCATCAAGGTGCTCACAGAAGTAATGGTGGTCGCACTGCGAACTGATCATCATTGTCCCTACTGACCATTATTGTCCACCAGGAGTACTTTCGAAATAGTCATTTGGCAGCATATTTTCATCGATATGTAGACTTTAAACTGTAAGTTAACCATATCTCATTATATAGCCAGTTCTTATGTATTTTTATGAAATTAATGTGTGGTAAAAATGTCGTATTATGCTCGTTGACTAATATCTAATTTATTTCAGTAGTGCCAATAATCGAACTACGTCTATTTTGATCAGAAATTCAGACAATTTTGGTGTGAATTATTTAATTTGAGGCTCCACTGTGTCTGCAATGTGTTGTACGGAAATCTGACATTGGTCATCAAAAAAGTGCTGCTTAACCTAAGAGTTTTATCAGTAGTACCAATATGCAAGTCATATGATTTTTTTAAATGTCACAGAACAATTAAGTTACAACTATAAGGCCACATGTGTTTTGTATCAAACCTGTGTGTGTGTGTGTGTGTGTGTGTGTGTGTGTGTGTGTGTGTGTTTGTGTGTCCGTGTGTGTGCGCGCGCGCGTGAGGGGGCGTCTGTGTACGCTCAAAATCCTAACTTATTTTGACAACTCCGTTCTGCTGTATTTTTGAGATGTCAACCTTTCATCTCTATCTTATCCTACAATTGTCTTCAATCAGATCTCATCTTATTCCAGTCCACCTCTGTCTTGGGTCATGTTGTACTGTATTTCAAAATTTTGCAGTATGAAGTTCCCCTTGCATATATGGAAAATATGCAGGTTAAGCGATACGCAACAACAATTATCTCGTCCAAACACATTCTCCTCACCCTATAAAGTACTTGACTACTTCGTTTGTCGGTGTTTCTACATGTTGTATAATGATTAGATCTTTCTTTTTGTTTCGTAAATACAAGGGCTGTTCGGAAAGTAAGGAATGATCGGTCGCGAAATGGAAACCACAGTGAAAATCAAAACCGTTTTCTTTGCACATTTAGCTACACCTTCCAGGTACTTCTCTACATAGTCGCCGCTCCGACTTAGACATTTTTCGGAGCGTTATACCAAATTTCCAACTCCATCGACATAGAAGGCAGCCACCTTTGGTTTCCGATAATTCTCTACGCTAGTCTATAGCGCGTATCTTGCGTTCATGTGTTGTCTTCGTATCCAGCGTTTCATGTGAACAGAGATGATACTCAGGACGAGCCAATTAGGGCTGTGTTGTGGGTGATCGAACACTTCCCATCGAAAAGGCTGCAGGAGCGTCTTCACTGCCCCTGCAGTGTGCGGCTGAGAATTACTATGGAGAAGGAAATACGTGATAGTTGTGTTAGGTGGGCTGCATTCATTAAGGAGAAGCTTCTCAGCGGCCCCTCCTACTTGGTGAGAGGCATTGTTGTTCTAGGCACCTCTACTCGCTCACAGTGCACTCACACTAGAAAAGAGCATCTTGATACAATCGACGGGCATACTAGAGACATTGCCCAAAACGTCTGTGAAAAGCCTCGTCGGATTTTCACAGTGGTTTCCATTTCGCGACCGATCGTTCCTCCCTTTCTGAATAGCCCTCGTAATCTTGAGAAATAAATTTTAGAGGGTCTTGGCAGCATATTTCCGACCAGTGAACGTTGGAGTCTTTCCCAAAGTTGGTTTTGAATGTAACCTCGAAAAGCCTGAAATATTTGTAATAAAAAGCAATAATTGCCGTTCCCTACAATCGACTATCATTTCTAGTAGAGAACATGACGTATTGTCTTCTTTCTCTCTAAACTGGCACTTGTAGAAATGTCAGGTGAAAGCAGTTCATAGAATTTGCAATACATTTTACATATTTTAGATGTGGGGATAGTATTAAACATTTCATTGATATGTTTGTGTGTGTGTGTGTGTGTGTGTGTGTGTGTGTGTGTGTGTGCGTTGCTGACATATTTTAGATGTAAAAATACTACAAGATACACCAATTCTTGAATTTTCAGTTAATATATATATATATATATATATATATATATATATATATATATATATATATATATATGTGTGTGTGTGTGTGTGTGTGTGTGTGTGTGTTGCTGATATATTTTAGATACTACAAGATACACCAATCCTTGAATTTTTGGGACAAATGCTTTTGGACATAGTGCAAAAGATTCACATCATCCGTACACTTTTGAGCACAGCCAAGACGCCTGCTGTGGGCCAAATTGTGACTGGCTGTTTCATTTTAATGGCTACTGAGATACTGGGATGTGATTGACTGGAGAGTGAGTGTAGGGGCAAAGTGACAAGGAGGGAAGGGTTTGGAATGCACAACTGGGCTAGTTCCAACTTTGGATGTCATAAGTTATTCAGTTCTTGTAATTATTTAATTTATTTGCTTATTATCATCTTGCGTCTTAAAGATCTTAAATTTCGTACCAAACTGATCTTATTTCCTTTAGTTTATCGCTGTCCATCTTGGGTTCTTGAATTTCTGACCACCGCCAGTGACTTCAGGACCGCGACTGCGGGCACTGCCGCTGCAGTGCCGACTAACGGTGGAAGCTTGAACTATAAGCCAAAGAGGTAGCAGCCACGTTGCAAGGTAAAAGCACACAGCTTGGGCACTGTGACGTTCTTTAAATATTAGATGTGAAGCGTTCGTTGATTATCATGCAATGTGAAGAATGTAATATTTGATCATCATTATCGTTATCATTGGTGCAAAAGGACTGCTTCAAGCACCTAAGTAGGAAACTTCGAGTTTCTTTGAGGAAATGATTTCTCATCCACGGAATTACACCCTCAATGATAGATTGGCAAAGGTCAATCTCTGATCATAAATATAAACGATGATCTCATGGATTAACTTACAAATAAGTGACATTTTCTGTGCTGTCATGAAATATAAGGATGATGACACGTCGTCTCTTAAATGATGCAAGAGGTTTCGTGATTATGTTGTTAGTTTTCTTAACTCTCACGTACTTCATTCGAAGTAGTAGAATTGTAGCTAAATTCACGTTCCAGTCAATTGAGCCTGTGTTCTTAGAGCACTGTACTTGATTCTCTCCACTCTGCATGTTGGTACCACTCCCAGTCGTTTCATTGATCTAACGTCGTCGGAGTAATGACCGTGGTTTTTTTAAGAAGGCTAATTGCTGTGTGCTCATCAAAAGATCAATACAGTGAAACGCCTAAGTCTTATAAAAACTATCTCTAACGTTAGGTAAGTGAAACCCACGACATTAGCCGCAATCGTCTTTGAAATAAGTCCAACGACGACAGGTGAAAATCTTTGAGGAAGCAGGACTCGTACCCGGATTTTCAGCGAGCGCTCGCCTTGACCGCCTCGGCTATCCTGGCACGCTTCCCATCCGACCCAAATTCCTGTCCTGTCGTACGCAAGTAGCGTCCTTGTCCATTCTCCTCCTGCTGCCAGCTCATCCTGATTCCGACGTAATGTACGTCCGACTGAAATAATTGCAAGAGCGGTCACGCTCATAGATTTGAAGATATACAGGGTGAGTCACCTAACATTACCGCTGGATATACAGTATTTCGTAAACCACATCAAATACTGATGAATCGATTCCACAGACCGAACGTGAGGAGAGGGGCTAGTGTAATTGGTTAATACAAACCATACAAAAATGCACGGAAGTATGTTTTTTAACACAAACCTACGTTTTTTTAAATGGAACCACGTTAGTTTTGTTAGCACATCTGAACATATAAACAAATACGTAATCAGTGCCGTTTGTTGCATTGTAAAATGTTAATTGTAACCTAAAGTTTATGCTTTAGTACCACTCCTTCGCTGTTCGATCGTGTGTATCGGAGAGCACCGAATTACGTAGGGATCCAAAGGGAACGGTGATCGACCTTAGGTACAGAAGAGACTGGAACGGCACATTACGTCCACATGCTAACACCTTTTTATTGGTCTTTTTCACTGACTCACATGTACATTGCCATGACGGGTGAGGTACACGTACACACGTGGTTTCCGTTTTCAATTACGGAGTGGAATAGAGTGTGTCCCGACATGTCAGGCCAATAGATGTTCAATGTGGTGGCCATCATTTGCTGCACACAATTGCAATCAATCTCTGGCGTAATGAATGTCGTACACGCCGCAGTACATCTGGTGCAATGTCGCCACAGGCCGCCACAATACGTTGTTTCATATCCTCTGGGGTTGTAGGCACCATACGGTACACATTCTCCTTTAACGTACCCCACAGAAAGAAGTCCATAGGTGTAAGATCAGGAGAACGGGCTGGCCAATTTATGCGTCCTCCACGTCCTATGAAACGCCCGTCGAACATCCTGTCAAGGGTCAGCCTAGTGTTAATAGCGGAATGTGCAGGTGCACCATCATGCTGATACCACATACGTCGACGCGTTTTCAGTGGGACATTTTCGAACAACGTTGGCAGATCATTCTGTAGAAACGCGATGTATGTTGCAGCTGTTTGGGCCCCTGCAATGAAGTGAGGACCAATGAGGTGGTCGCCAATGATTCCGCACCATACATTTATAGTCCACGGTCGCTGTCGCTCTACCTGTCTGAGCCAGCGAGGATTGTCCACGGACCAGAAATGCATGTTCCGTAGATTCACTGCCCCGTGGTTTGTGAAACCCGTTTCATCGGTAAACAGGTAGAACTGCAACGCATTCTCTGATAATGCCCATTGACAGAATTGCACTCGATGATTAAAGTCATCACCATGTAATTGCTGTTGTAGCGACACATGAAACGGATGAAGGCGGTGACGATGCAGTATGCGCATGACACTACTTTGATTCAGTCCACTGGCTCTCGCAATGTCCCGTGTACTCATGTGTGGGTTCATGGCAACAGCAACTAACACACCAACTGCACCCGCTTTTCCTGTGACGGGCCTGTTACGGACCCGTTTGGGTCCTACGACCATACCTTTTGCATACAGTTGGCGGTAGATGTTTGCAATGTGCGGCACGTTGGATGCTCTCTGTCCGGATACCGTTCTGCATAAACCCTGCAGGCTTCAGCTGCATTTCGTCGACACTCGCCACAGATGAGTATCATCTCCGCCTTTTCAGAGTTCGAATACACCATGGTCACAGTTCCTACAACACTACACTATCACAGACGTCTGGTAACACGGTGTACTACAGTTGGTCTGCGTGTGGAGACGAACGCAGAATAACAATAGCAGCAAGCGCTACATGCGGACACTGCGACAGCTAGACCAAACAACAACAGTGTACTACAGCCACACTCGTAAACACGATCGTCATCGTAAACATGTCCCTGCAGATGCTGCTCGCCGACCGTGGCCCGTGTTTGTTACAACACGCAACTGAACATCAGAGGTTTCAAGCGTCAACTTTAGGTTACAATATCTCCGGATGTAATTAACATTTTACAATGCAACAAACGGCACTGATTATGTATTTGTTTATATGTTCAGATGTGCTAACAAAACTAACGTGATTCCATTTTAAAAAACGTCGGTTTGTGTTAAAAAACATACTTCCGTGCATTTTTCTATGGTTTGTATTAAACAATTACACTAGCCCCTCTCCTCACGTTCGGTCTGTGGAATCGGTTCGTCAGTATTTGATGTGGTTTACGAAATATATCCAGCGGTAACGTTAGGTGACACCCTGTATATACACATACAGAGTTTTCATTTTTACTGAAGACATTGAAATATCTCGAAAACTATAAATCAGGTCAAAAAAAGTTATATATCAAATTTGTTTGTCACGGAGCGTGACGTCAAACGAAATCACACTCGACACGCCAACCCACACTGTGCGTGGGTGGTGGAGGCAACTTTTAAATCTTTAATTGAAACCCCCGTTTTTTCGTGCTAATTACTATTCTATTGAAAAATCTACATACGTTTTGTGTAAAGCATTATCCTCATTTCGCCACAGATGGCGCTGTAATCGGAGAAATAGAAATGGGTATACAACGTAATATAGGACATCCTGCTCAATCACCCTTGAATATCCAATGGCACCTGCATGCTGCAAGGGTAGAACAGGACAGTATTTTGTAACTTCTAACTGGAAACCCCATTCGCAACGTTGTATTCCTCCGACGTATCGAACAGTAGACTACTCGACGCGCCACGGTGGCCGTGGCTCAAATGGTTCAAATGGCTCTGAGCACTATGGGACTTAACATCTATGGTCATCAGTCCCCTAGAACTTAGAACTACTTAAACCTAACTAACCTAAGGACAGCACACAACACCCAGCCATCACGAGGCAGAGAAAATCCCTGACCCCGCCGGGAATCGAACCCGGGAACCCGGGCGTGGGAAGCGAGAACGCTACCGCACGACCACGAGATGCGGGCGGCCGTGGCTCCAGGCGAACACTACTCTACTTTTCCACTTAGAGTAATTGTTCAAACGTAGTATCGCCAACTTCAATACGCTTAGTTCAAATGGTTCAAATGGCTCTGAGCACTATGTGACATAACGTCTGAGGTTATCGGTCCCCTAGAACTTAGAACTACTTAAACCTAACTAACCTAAGGACAGCACACACATTCACGCCAGAGGCAGGATTAGAACCTGCGACCGTAGCGGTTAAAATGGTTCAAATGGCTCTGAGCACTATGCGACTTAACTTCTGAGGTCATTAGTCGCCTAGAACGTAGAACTAATTAAACCTAACTTACCTAAGGACATCACACACATCCATGCCCGAGGCAGGATTCGAACCTGCGGCCGCAGCGGTCACTCGGCTCCAGCCTGTAGCGCCTAGAACCGCACGGCCACTCCGGCCGGCCAACCGTAGCGGTCGCGTGGTTCCAGAGTGTAGTACCTAGAACCGCTCGGCCACCCCGGCCGGCAATACGCTTAGTGATCCGCTTTTAAAGTGACCGTACACAGGACAGAACAGTATTGCGGGAACGTCAGTACAGTTGTTTCTGATGTTGTCGACCATGTATGTACGCCATGTTAGCACTTGCTGCAGCACCTTATTTAAATATCCGTAAGAAAGAAATCCGGCGACGTCAAATCCGGCGACCTTTGGGAGCAAGTAATAGGGCTCATCTCTGCCGATTCACCGACCAGTATCAATACGGTCTAATACCTCCCGTGCTCCAGTTGCATAATGGACTGGGCAACCATCAAGCTGAAACTACGTTCGTTGTCGAACGTCCAGGCGACTCTCTATAGTGGTACCAGTAGTTCCTGTTCCAACAACACTCGACATTTGCGTCCGTTCAACATGCTGTCGATTAAATACGGACCAAAGAGTTTGTTCCCGTGAAGCCAAGGACGTTGATCGTCAACTTTCCGTAACCAGTGGGGATTTTCTACACTCCAGTACTGCATGTTACGCCGGTTAACGCCAGCGTAGTTTGTGATCGTAGGCTCATCGAAAAATAGTACCTCGGCAAAGAACGTGTCCATGCACAAAACACTACCCGGTTATGAAAATCGGCGCCATGAAGTTATTGATGCCGTGACATGTGGTGTGGATGATACTTATGACGATGTAGGATTGTGACAATACTACCTACGGACATAACGGAAAAGTGGTGTAATTGCCGGGTGCTTACCCGTGGGTTGCGGTGCACTACCGCTCGTACAGCCATTTCATTAACTTCGTTTCCTTTTGCCAACTGTAAGCTGCTATCAGACTTGAAGGCCTTATAAACGGACGAACGCGAGTGTGCTTTCGTTGGAAAACGCTCGGCATACAAGACAACAGTAGCCGCAACATTAATCCTAAATTCTCCGCAAATCAGGATCATTTCTGTTTTGTCTGCTGTAGTTGTAACATGCCTATTCTCAAAGTGGAAGGTGTTTAGGCAATAAACACTCCGCAAGAAATATAATGGTATTTGTCGACAGTTGCAGGATACGTAATCTCCAGTAGCTGTGTACTGTCTGTTATGATACGTCGTAGTTCGCTACACGGCCACGGTGGCGTGTCGAGTGATCTTCTGTTCGAAATGTTGGAAGAATACAACGTTGGGAATTGGGTTTAAAGCTATAAGTTATGAAATACTTGCCTGTCCTACCCCCGCAGCATGGAGGTGGAGTTCGGTGTGTCATTGGATATTCCAGGGCCATTGAGCAGTATGTGGTAAATTACGATAGTGCACCCATTCCTTTTCCTCCGATTACGGCGCCAACTGTGGCGAAACTGAGGAAAGGCTTCAGACATAACGTAAGTAGGTTTCTCAGTAGAATCGTAATGTGCAATAAAAAACGGGGGCTCAACCGCACGGGAGTGGCGGGTCGATTGTGGTATCGTGGGATGTCCCCCTCCGAGACAAAGAAATTGGAATTATAGCTTTTCGAGATATTCGGTGTCTTCACTTAAAATGAACGCCCTGTGTGTGCACTGTGTCTGTTCTATCGGACATACCCAACGACACTGCTCGCCTACACAGGCAAATTATATAATGGAACTGAAGGATGTTTACAGCACCAATATTTGGACTGGCAGGTTTGAAGAAGTGGTGGAGAGATATTAGCGAATGGCAGATCATTCAAGGGATAGCCATTAAGTTTCGATTGTCGCACGCTGCTAGAGGAGCCAAAATACAAAACAATGCAATATTTTCAAGGAATCGTTCACAGCCCGTCTGATTCGATATGTTCAGAACGTAATGCATTGTGGTTTCATTTATTGCACACAAGGTGCCAGATAATAATTAAATTTCTAAGTAATAAATACATCTTGTGGATATAGTAACAAAACGCAACTGAACATGATTTACTTTTGTTCGAGAAATGTATTCCATGTCGATAATATGTCATTGTACTGTGTCGTTGCAATATGGAGGCCGTGCAAATTTCTTAATTATTAATGTACTACAGCTACAGATGTGCTAATGTCTACTTGTGAGAGAAACATCTTATAAACAACAGAAATGAATTTATTTCGAATACTATGTCAGCTCTTTTAAAATGAAGAACTTGATTTAATCGTAGAAGGTACTTAGTAACATTGAAAGAAGCTACTACGTTTAGTGTGTATCTGCCCATTTGACATCTGTTAATTTAGTCTCACGTCTTAAGGAAACAATTTTCATTGAGGAAGAAAAGGTCATGCACCAAAGCGATTATTTTGGAAAATGAAAAACGAATTCGGAAGGAGTATGCGGCGGGACGGGTTGGTCTCACTATCCTGCAAAGTCAGTTCACCTACCTGGAAAGGTTTCAGGTTGTCTGCCCCTTCGCTCTGCGATGATAGATACTGGGTTAGCCGACAAAAGCAAAGTTGACGAAAATTCGACTAAATACCAACCACGCAAAACCCACATAACTCCAGTCAATGGGCAGTAGCTGAAACTTAAATTATAGAGAGTTCGGAATTCTTGCATGCCTTGTTTGAAAAAGTGTCTAAGATATCCTTTAGGTTGGTTTATTGTCTTTAAAAGACCGAAAATGTCTATCAAGTCCGTATTTATTATCCCGACATCGATTGTGCAGTATTACTGACTGCCTCTGTTACAAGTTCATTCCTGAAAGCAGCCGGAAGATATTTAGTCAGACCCGACATTTTGAACTTCCTAAACCGTCACTGACCCACGACTACTTGCAAGTTAACTCATGCAGTCATTTAGTAGACTTCTTGTAAAGAAGAGCTGGCCATATATCTCGTAATCAGCACGAAACACCCCATCTGGAGTCTATGTACGAGGGTGAGTCAAATGAAAACGTTAAATTTGTAATGACAAATCGAGATTTCGCGCCGTTATCTTGTAAGTTGGTAAGCGTGCTACAAACAGCGTGCAGAATGGCCTGTAGGTGGCAGCATAGTGCAGATGTACACATACCGTCACAGTATCAGTATAAAGATGGCCGCCCCACTTGCGACTTGCACCAGGGAAGAACTGCGTTCTGTTATTCGGTTTTTGCGTAGTGAAGGTGTGAAACCCATTGAAATTCATCGACGAATGCAGGTTCAGTACGGGAAGCATGTTCGTCACAGCTACAACTCTACGAATGGAGTAGGAAGTTCGCAAATGGTGTGACTTCAGTGGAAGATGCTCCTCTCCAGGTCAGGCACAACGAGTTGTCACTCTACAGAACATTGCAGCAGTTGAAGCCACAGTGAAGAAAAACCGCCGAGTGACACTGAATGACACTGCAGCATGTTTAAAGATTAGTTATGGGTCAGCACACCACATTCAGCATGATGTGCTCCGGTTTCACAAAGTGTCTGCAAGATGGGTGCCAAGGCAGCTGACTCCTGAAATGAGAGAACGACTTGTTGATGTTTGTGAAGAACTTCGGCGCTTTGAACGAGAAGGCGATGGCTTCCTTGCAAGAATCGTTACTGGGGAGAAAACCTCTGTTCACTTCCACCAACCGGAAACGAAGAGAGCCAGCAAGGAAGTTTCGAACAGAACCATCAGCAGTGAAGGTTATGCTGACTCTCTTTTGGGACAAAAAAGGCGTCATTTTGGAGCTTTACATGCCTAGAAGGACCACTGCCACCAGTGAAACATACACAGATGTCCTAAAAAATCATCTGCGGCCTGCAATCAAATCAAAGCGACGTGGATTGCTGTCAGCAGGTGTCCCTTTGCAACATGGCAATGCAAGGCCCCACACTGCTCGTACAACAGTTGCAACAATCATAGACATGCATTTTGAGTGTCTTCCTCATCTACCATACTCACCAGACCTTGTCCCAAGTGATTTCCATATATTTGGATCACTCAAAGATGCAATGGCAGGAAAGAAGTTCCGTTCTGATGAAGAGGTACGCCACGCGGTGCATGAGTGTTTGCGCGGACTACAAAAAGAATTTTTTTCTAAAGGAATTTATGCACTTTGTAAGCGCTGGAGGACTTGCATTGAGCGTAGGGCAGATTATGTTGAAAAGTGATACAGCTTTGCACCACTTCTGCACAATAAATAATATTTAAAAAAATATTTAAGGTTTTCATTTGACTGACCCTCGTACAACATGAGAACCCTCGTACAACATGAGATGATAACACGAGATAGTCACCTAAAATATACCACTCACAAAGTTCAAACTTTTTCAAAATACTCAATATTGCAGTGGTTTTTTGTCACCGACACGAGAACTGATCAAACAAGCGAATTTCCCCATTTTGGTACAAATTTGATCAGCGTGGTTTAACACAAATGTTTACCAGAAGACGGTTGCCGAATGACTATATCGACTCTTAGATCTGAGGCACAAACCCCTACTCAAACGTGCGGAAAATGCTGAAATCCTGTAGGTTGTTATGTTAAGCAGCCAATCAGATCATTTCGAGCACCATACTCGCGGTATTTCTAATGTCAGCCAATCAGATTACCACAAGTAATTTAGAATAGAAATCTCGTACTTCCGAAACTAAATAACATTTAATGAAAACAAAATACGATTGCTTTCCACAAAGTAAATTACTAATAAATTTAATGTTCAACGCCCCTTCTGGCTGTCTTTCACATAATCAAGCTCACTCGGACATAAGTATGAAGTTCCCCTATTGTCCAACTTTCTCAGTCATGCGTTTACGTAATTTTAATAAAATATCACATTCTCACTTTACATATGTCCTCCATTCACTCTCTGTCTCTCCAAAACACTCACACAACCAGAACACGATGAAATAATAGTTTTCCAAAGTACTTTTAATTAGGGCACAAATCTATGGTAATGAAACTAAAAAAAAATCCATAAAATTGGATTATAAGAACCTATCATCATGGTCGTAGTTTCACTTGATACTGTAGATGAGTATATTACAGTTCCTAATTCAGTTTCCCAGTGCTATTATGGTTATTAAGTGTTTTAGGTAAAAATATATACCTCCGAAAGTATTGAAGTTATTCATTTAAAATTTTATAATAGTATGGTAGTGTTATTCGTAGAATTTGGTATACTATGTATGAAAATGATCGATTAATACTTAACAGTACTTCTTCATATTCACAGAAAATATGTGTAACGTAATGCTGCGTTAGGCAAGTACACGTCTCGCTCAGTCCAGTATCCAGCGTCAGTTGTGCCAGCATGCGAACCAAAATCTGCTCTCCTCCCAGTTCCATAGCAAGCTACGTCTTCAATGCAAGACGACAACTCGTAATAATTTATAACGTTACAAGTAACGAACTGCATTGGGAGGTACAGCGGAAATTCTGGAGACTTGTTTGTCTTTGTGACAGAATTAGCGTAATTATAAGTCATAATTAGTCTTCATCGGCCTCCATCACTTTTTTTTTTTTATTTTCTGAGCATTGTACCATATTGTTCGGCATTTTCGCTCTGTACCTACCGACCGACTGAGCAATTCACATGCCAACCATACGTGATTGCTGTTGAAGGTGCGCATAGCACTTCGGAAAAAGGGTGTCGCTTTCAGAAGCATACGGCCTCTCTTGACATATTAGTACAATACGTGGTATAAAATATTCTAACTGGTTGTCAGGATGGTGTGTGAGGTCAAGTATCCCTCTACAGGTTGCAGTGGCGTTAGCAGTGTGGCATATTCATATAGGTAGATGGAAGTCCGATAATAAGTCATACTAAACAGATTCGCTTATTCCGAACGAAGGATACAGTCGTAATGTTTTCAGGTGATGGTCAGCAGGCTGCGGCGCATCCTGACCCCAGTCGGATAAATGTTCTTAGTTCAGCAAGTGGTCCATGTAATATCCAGCATGTTTCAACAATCAGTTGCGTCCAGGCACGAACTATGAACCCTCAGGTATGAAGCCTGAAGTCTGACACCTGCAGGATGCAATATGAATACGATGAGGATCACACATCTCAAGATGTTCGCCCGATGGACGAATCCGTGGTGGGAGCACCAGCCTGTCACCCCTCGGAAATACTACCACCTCCTCATGCGCCTGGCGTCGTGCTTTGAACAGCAGCTGAGCCAGCACCAGTCTTCCACCGCCGATGTGACAACGCCTTCTGACTCGACAGATATTCCGTTAGACGCACACCATCCATGCACCTTTGCGTGGACTGACGGTGTAGACGACGAAACATCCATCGTTGAGACAGCAGTGAATGCTGCTGCTCCAACCCACGACTGCAGCCTGATGGGACAGCGTTCCTGTTCGCTGCTGCTCTTGGTACTTCCATGAGCGTCCCAGTAGTCCCAAATCCGCGAGAAGCTGGCTCCGTCAATGTCGACACCATCGGCACCTACATGACCTGAATATTTTGTCGTGTGTGCATTGCACCTTACGACACATGAAGTCACGGGTGGTTTCTTGCAAGCAAAAATAAAGAAATTAGTAGTGATTAGTTTATTTTCCGTTAACTGCTGCATCGGCTGATTTGTATTTGCTTTCGAGAAAGTCGGTACCCCAGAAACAAAAGCAGCATGCTGAGCATGAAGTACGTAACTTTTATTTCGTGTCAGATCCAACTTTGCATTCTTGAGGAAACAGTGTGTATTCTGCATTTTCAGGTGTGGTGGATGCAAGTAGGTTAATTTTTAGGAAAGATTGTTGGTAATTTCAAACAGTTATTTTCTCCGAGTAGAGCTGTAATTTATTTTTGTGCATATTCCTAGTGAAACACTGCACTTCGTGTCACGCAACGTTCATAAGGTACTTCGGTACTGAGTTTTATTTACACGGTTTTGGCTGAGCACACCGTTATTTTCTCTTGGGATTCAATTAAAATCATTTTCTTAATTTCAAATTTTGAATGAAGTTTAAAGTTTTGTTCCACGATACAGCTAACATACGCAACACAGGGCGAACCAACAGTGATTCATGCTCAGCAATTCAACTCGGTATCTAAGGTACACATTATGTGAGGAGAAAGTCTTGGAAGACAAAATATTCCACATTCAGACAATTTTTTGTAGAAAGCTTTCATAGCTTTGCTATATATGAGGATGAGAAAATAGGGACAAACTCGTTGTTTATTTTTGGAGACGAATAAGGCATGGATTAGTTTTATGATTCTGGTGTGTCTACTAATGGAAGAACTTAAGGTTGGTAACTTGAGCAACAACTGGTAAGTGTAAACAGAATGGTGAGGCCAGAACCTGATTCTGGAATTGTCAGGAGATATTTTTTCGCTTAATGCTTTTTTGGTTTGATTTGTCATCCTAAGCATCATTCGTAGCTTTTGTATATTTTTCGCTTAATACATTTTTGGTTTGATTCGTTATCCTAAACATCGTTTGTGACTTCAGAATCATTGGTTATGGAGTACTCATCTTCACTCATCTGCTGTATCAGGGTTGCGTAATTATGATGCACTATGTAATGTGTGAAGGAGGAGCGAAAATGTTCCGGAACAGTATACGGAAGTGCAGGAAACGAACACACTGCACTCCGGGAGGCGAATGAAAATAGATGTGGTTACTACACGATTGCGACTTTTCCGTAGCAGATACAACGGTGTATTCTTAGCGTGCGGGGGATGCGAAGTTTAGAGTCTTCCAGAATCACCTGGGCACTGTGCGATGACGCGACACATCGCTTATGAGACGTTTAGGCTTAACATCAAGGCTGATTAGCAAGGGAGCAATGCATGTTAATAGGAGAAAAGAGGAGAAAGGTAAGCGTAGGTCAGTACAGGTGACGAGGGAACGATTCCCTAGTCAAAAAGAAGTAGCTGAATCTACCACTGCAGTAATCAATATGGAGAGTCAGAATTAATAATTAGGAACCACAAATAATATTAAAAACAATACTAATCGTATCCTCCCACCATTTACCCTTCTCAAGTTTCTATACCTGTTGGACAACTTACTTATTTTATTCAAATTTAGTACATTTGTGTATTCTCTGCTGCTATGACTACGTTTGTAATTGGTAATTCTATCTTTTAAATACTGCACAGGCAAGTGTCTTTTTTTAATTTTTTCGTTATCCAAATGACTTCTGTTTATTTTTCATCTGTAATGTCTTCAGTTCTGGTCTTCCTTTCCATGTGACAAAAGTACCTGGAATTAATTTTAAAGTGAGCCCCCAAACTTTTATACTTTTTCTCTCTTCTCAATTTATACTATTAAATGGTCTTGGTAGTACAGAATATGATCACGTCAGATATTTATAATCTTGTCCTCAACGTGTACTTGCAGATTATCTGAAGGAACTCCACCAGGGAAATGTGTAATAAAAAATTACAAACGTGTAATCTACGATTGTTTTGGCAATCAACTGTAATAAAACTTATTCGTGTAACTCTATGTTTCCACCTGAGATGTTGTACATATTTAACGCCAAGATAAACTGAAAGTTATGATTGAGCCATGCTTCTTGATTCAAGTAGGTTTCATTAAACATACCAAATGAGCTCAATCTTTGGCACATCGCCAAGGTAGTTTAATATATGCGCCATAATGCATTCAGAAGAATCGCACACGGAAGAAAATAGTTACTGTACTCAATTGGCTGTGTCCGCAAAACTGTACATTGCGTCTGTTGATATCGTTTCAAATCCATTTGGCCAGATCTGCCTCTAGTTGTCAGCAGTCAGCCACTCCTACTGCCAGTTGATATGGAGCGTCAGGATGGCAGATGAGTTCAGGTACTCCGCTAGAGGTTGCGTTGACGTTGAGTGTCGATTAGCAGATTGAAGCCAGGAGGATCTCCGAGGTGAGTCATAGAAACAACAGTCACATAGATAAGCTTATTACAATCAAATGATACAGCAGTTGTAGTGTTGCTAGACAGTGATAGCCTCCTGAGATACAGGCTGGTCCAGGTCCGACAATGTTGCTTACCTCAAACAGTGGCTTCATGTAACAGTGAAAGGTTGCCTGGTGACGCGGTGAAACTAGTCCGCTGATTTGAATGAAACCTGTATCTCATTGTTGTAAGGATACACACCACCTCCAGGAACGGTCATTCTCCCTACAACACGTAAGCATGGTAGAAAGCTTAAGTATCTGTTTGGCTCTGTCTTTAACGATAATTCACGGATTAACCCCCGTTACGTAATTAACAATATACTCAATAACTTCTCCCAAACATGTGTGTAAATGCGGGCTGTCCTAATGTGGTTCTATAACGTACTGAAACGATAGCCAAACTTATTACCACATTGAGGTTTATTGATTTTAGGCACAAATGAATGCAGTCTTCAGATGTTATGACAAATCATGACTATTCGAGTACGTGACACTTGAAACAAGTTTTGGTGAATTATCAGTTGGAAAATTGAATGTGGGCGCCTGTCAAATGACTACAGTTCCCTTTACTCTATTATGAGTGAGAGGTTATCCTAACAAACTGATCGAGTAATAGGATTCAATATACACTCCTGGAAATTGAAATAAGAACACCGTGAATTCATTGTCCCAGGAAGGGGAAACTTTATTGACACATTCCTGGGGTCAGATAAATCACATGATCACACTGACAGAACCACAGGCACATAGACACAGGCAACAGAGCATGCACAATGTCGGCACTAGTACACTGTATATCCACCTTTCGCAGCAATGCAGGCTGCTATTCTCCCATGGAGACGATCGTAGAGATGCTGGATGTAGTCCTGTGGAACGGCTTGCCATGCCATTTCCACCTGGCGCCTCAGTTGGACCAGCGTTCGTGCTGGACGTGCAGACCGCGTGAGACGACGCTTCATCCAGTCCCAAACATGCTCAATGGGGGACAGATCCGGAGATCTTGCTGGCCAGGGTAGTTGACTTACACCTTCTAGAGCACGTTGGGTGGCACGGGATACATGCGGACGTGCATTGTCCTGTTGGAACAGCAAGTTCCCTTGCCGGTCTAGGAACGGTAGAACGATCGGTTCGATGACGGTTTGGATGTACCGTGCACTATTCAGTGTCCCCTCGACGATCACCAGTGGTGTACGGCCAGTGCAGGAGATCGCTCCCCACCCCATGATGCCGGGTGTTGGCCCTGTGTGCCTCGGTCGTATGCAGTCCTGATTGTGGCGCTCACCTGCACGGCGCCAAACACGCATACGACCATCATTGGCACCAAGGCAGAAGCGACTCTCATCGCTGAAGACGACACGTCTCCATTCGTCCCTCCATTCACGCCTGTCGCGACACCACTGGAGGCGGGCTGCACGATGTTGGGGCGTGAGCGGAAGACGGCCTAACGGTGTGCGGGACCGTAGCCCAGCTTCATGGAGACGGTTGCGAATGGTCCTCGCCGATACCCCAGGAGCAACAGTGTCCCTAATTTGCTGGGAAGTGGCGGTGCGGTCCCCTACGGCACTGCGTAGGATCCTACGGTCTTGGCGTGCATCCGTGCGTCGCTGCGGTCCGGTCCCAGGTCGACGGGCACGTGCACCTTCCGCCGACCACTGGCGACAACAGCGATGTACTGTGGAGACCTCACGCCCCACGTGTTGAGCAATTCGGCGGTACGTCCACTCGGCCTCCCGCATGCCCACTATACGCCCTCGCTCAAAGTCCGTCAACTGCACATACGGTTCACGTCCACGCTGTCGCGGCATGCTACCAGTGTTAAAGACTGCGATGGAGCTCCGTATGCCACGGCAAACTGGCTGACACTGACGGCGGCGGTGCACAAATGCTGCGCAGCTAGCGCCATTCGACGGCCAACACCGCGGTTCCTGGTGTGTCCGCTGTGCCGTGCGTGTGATCATTGCTTGTACAGCCCTCTCGCAGTGTCCGGAGCAAGTATGGTGGGTCTGACACACCGGTGTCAATGTGTTCTTTTTTCCATTTCCAGGAGTGTAAAACCCCACATGCAAATTGGATGATGTGGGCATTGTGTAAAAAGACGTGGTGCTAATGGCGTCAGATTAACTGATTGAATCCCTTTTTGGCGGAGCTGCCAAATACTTTACCAGACGCCATGCTCGAATCGTGTGGAGTCAGCTACCAGCAATGGGCTGAACTACAGGCTGCAATAAGAACTGCTGATCACCCCGAAGAGCTGCAACCACTGACGATGTTCCGATAAGACCCCATATCGAACCAGAGCTATATCGATTAGCAGTCTGGATCAGCACTTATCAAACTCTGTCCGGGCTTTCAGGACTCTTAATTCGACTGATCTCCACTTGCTACAATACGTCTTCTATCTCCAGCTGACTGGAACAGAGTCCCCGAGAAAAATGTTTCTCTGCACAAAGTCAGAAACTTTATAACGTACCGACCCCACCAAGCCGCACTGATGCCAACAGTGGTCGGTCGTGGGTCTTAGCTGTAAACACAAGCGTACAAATCGTCGCAGACCACCTCTCCAAAAACAACGCAGGAAACAGAGCTGAACCAACGATCCCACCATAAAATGTGGCGTCAGTGGTTCGCAGATATATGCCTACATTAGTGGACTGTGCCAGCGCAATGCAAGCAGCAGCTCGGCAGCCAGCCAGGCCCAGGTGCGAACCATGGATCTTCAGGCAGACACCCTGAAGTCGGTAGAAGTCGACCAGCAGATGGTCTCTCAGCTGGAAGGCACAAATTCTTCTCCCAAAAGCACCAGTTCTAGGTGCTGTCAGTAGTTCCACAGTAAGTAAAGGCGGGGTCTGGTACCAGCAACTAGACGACTGGCAACCTCTCTTAGAAGGCTACAGGGGGGCGACAGACACTGCATAGTTGAATCGGGCAGTATTTATGGTGGTTCAACCAGGCCAATACTCGTTGTTACACAGGACAAGGAAGTGGACTGGAACTGGGTCTAGATGTGTGGTGAAACCAGTTTGTCGTTGCTACATGCTGTTTCTGTAGTTTCAAAGTGTCAGTGGTGTTGATGGAGTCCGAAGAGACTCCGTTTGCACGTTCTTGCAAAATTACACACTGCTTCTTTCCCTGTCTATGGCTCCCTGCGCCAGCCCCTCATGACACTTCTTCTGATCTGGCCAATGATTTTCAGCTGCCGCGTGACGAAAGCCATACTGCAACAATGTTAAAATTAAGGCAGTGCTTCTCTCCCACTCAAAATTTATTTAACATTTTATACATTCTTCGTCCAATTATCTCCCAAGTTCTTCAAGTTCAAACCATTACTAAAATTAAGAGTACTGAGCAATTTCATTAATACAGTTTAACTGCCATACTCATAAGACTTTTCTGTCAATTGATTCTGGACGTGGAAGAATACACAATTATAATAACACTGGACACTTCCCAATGATTTCCTGTGGCGAAGCGTGAATGGTTGATGTACTGTGACTCACTACACCAAAAGGTACGAATACGAAGAATACTGATAGATTTTCTTTTCCTAGAAATCATTACCCCCCCCCCCCCAATGAACCATGGACCTTGCCATTGGTGGGGAGGCTTGCGTCCCTCAACGATACAGATAGCCGTACCGTAGGTGCAATCACAACGGAGGGGTATCTGTTGAGAGGCCAGACAAACGTGTGGTACCTGAAGAGGGGCAGCAGCCTTTTCAGTAGTTGAAGGGGCAACAGTCTGGCTGATTGACTGACCTGGCCTTGTAACACTAACCAAAACGGCCTTGCTGTGCTGCTACTGCGAACGGCTGAAAGCAACGAGAAACTACGGCCGTAATATTTCCCGAGGGCATGCAGCTTTACTGTATGATTAAATGATGATAACATCCTCTTGTGTAAAACATTCCGGAGGTAAAATAGTCCCCCATTCGGATTTCCAGGCGGAGATAACTCACGAGGACGTCGTTATCGCCGGCCGGAGTCGCCGTGCGGTTCTAGGCGCTACAGTCTGGAGCCGAGCGACCGCTACGGTCGCAGGTTCGAATCCTGCCTTGGGCATGGATGTGTGTGATGTCCTTAGGTTAGTTAGGTTTAATTAGTTCTAAGTTCTAGGCGATTGATGACCTCAGAAGTTAAGTCGCATAGTGCTCAGAGCCATTTGAAACATTTTGACGTCGTTATCAGGAGAAAGAAAACTGGCGTTCAACGTGTCGGAGCGTGGAATGTCAGATCCCTTAATCGGGCAGGTAGGTTAGAAAATTTAAAAAGGGAAATGGATAGGTTAAAGTTAGATATAGTGGGAATTAGTGAAGTTCGGTGGCAGGGGAACAAGACTTTTCGTCAGGTGAATACAGGGTTATAAATACAAAATCAAATATGGGTAATGCAGGAGTTGGTTTAATAATGAATAAAAAATAGGAGTGCGGGTAAGCTACTACAAACAGCATAGTGAACGCATTATTGTGGCCAAGATAGACACGAAGCCCACGCCTACTACTGTAGTACAAGTTTATATGCCAACTAGCTCTGCAGATGATGAAGAAATTGATGAAATGTATGATGAGATAAAAGAAATTATTCTGGTAGTGAAGGGAGACGAAAATTTAATAGCCATGGGTGACTGGAATTCGACAGAAGGAAAAGGAAGAGAAGGAAACGTAGCAGGTGAATTTGCATTGGGGCTCAGAAATGCAAGAGGAAGCCACCTGGTAGAATTTTGCACAGAGCATAACTTAATCTTGGTTCAAGAATCATGAAAGAAGACTGTATACATGGAAGAACCCTGGAGACACTAGAATGTTTCAGATACATTATATAATGGTAAGACAGAGATTTAGGAACCAGATTTTAAATTGTAAGACATTTCCAGGGGCAGATGTGGACTCTGACCGCAATCTATTGGTTATGAACTGTAGATTAAAACTGAAGAAACTGCAAAAAGGTGGGAATTTAAGGAGATGGGACCTGGATAAATTGAAAGAACCAGAGATTGTAGAGAGTTTCAGGGAGAGCATAAGGGAACAATTGACAGGATGGGGGGAAGAAATACAGTAGATGAAGAATGGGTGGCTTTGAGGAATGAAATAGTGAAGGCAACAGAGGATCAATTAGGTAAAAAGACGAGTGGAAATCCTTGAGTAACAGAAGAGATAGTGAATTTAATTGATGAAAGGAGAAAATATAAAAATGCAGTAAATGAAGCAGGCAAAAAGGAATACAAACGTCCCAAAAATGAGATCGACAGGAAGTGCAAAATGGCTAAGCAGGGATGGCTAGAGGACAAATGTAAGGATGTAGAGTCTTATCTCACTAGGGGTAAGATAGATACTGCCTACAGGAAAATTAAAGAGACCTTTGGAGAAAGGAGAACCACTTGCGTGAATATCAAGAGCTCAGATGAAAACCCAGTGCTAAGCAAAGAAGGGAAAGCAGAAAGGTGGAAGGAGTATATAGAGGGTCTATACAGGGGCGACGTTCTTGAGCACAATATTATGGAAATGGAAGAGGATGTAGATGAAGATGAAATGGGAGATATGATACTGCGTGAGGGGTTTGTCAGAGCACTGAAAGACCTGAGTCGAAACAAGGCCCCCGGAGTAGACAACATTCCATTAGAACTACTGACAGCCTTGTGAGAGCGAGTCCTGACAAAACTGTACCATCCGGTGAGCAAGATGTATGAGACAGGCGAAATACCCTCAGACTTCAAGAAGAATATAATAATTCCAATCCCAAAGAAAGCAGATGTTGACAGATGTGAAAATTACCGAACTATCAGTTTAATAAGTCACGGCTGCAAAATACTAACGCGAATTCTTTTCAGACGAATGAAAAAACTAGTAGAAGCCGACCTCGGGTAAGATCAGTTTGGATTCCGTAGAAATGTTGGAACACGTGAGACAATACTGACCCTACGATTTATCTTAGAAGAAAGATTAAGGAAAGGCAAACCTACGTTTCTAGCATTTGTTGACTTAGAGAAAGCTTTTGACAATGTTGACTGGAATACTCTCTTTCAAATCCTGAAGATGTCAGGGATAAAATACAGGGAGCGAAAGGCTATTTACAATTTGTACAGAAACCAGATGGCAGTTACAAGAGTCGAGGGTCATGAAATGGAAGCAGTGGTTGGGAAGGGAGTAAGACAGGGTTGTAGCCTCTGCCCGATGTTATTCAATCTGTATATTGAGCAAGCAGTAAAGGAAACAAAAGAAAAATTTGGAGTAGGTATTAAAATCCATGGAGAAGAAATAAAAACTTTGAGGTTCGACGATGACATTGTAATTCTGTCAGAAACAGCAAAGGACTTGGAAGAGCAGTTGAATGGAATGGACAATGTCTTGAAAGGAGGATATAAGGTGAACATAAACAAAAGGAAATCAAGGATAATGGAATGTAGTCGAATTAAGTCGGATGATGCTGAGGGAATTAGATTAGGAAATGAGACACTTGAAGTAGTAAAGGAGTTTTGCTATTTGGGGAGCAAAATACTGATGATGGCCGAAGTAGAGAGGATATAAAAAGTAGACTGGCAATGGCAAGGAAAGAGTTTCTGAAGAAGAGAAATTTGTTAACATCGAGTATTGATTTAAGTGTTAGGAAGTCGTTTCTGAAAGTATTTGTGTGGAGTGTAGCCATTATGGAAGTGAAACGTGGACGATAAATAGTTTAGACAAGAAGAGAATAGAAGCTTTCGAAATGTGGTGCTACAGAAAAATGCTGAAGTTTAGATGGGTAGATCATATAACTAATGAGAAGGTATTAAATAGAATTGGGGAGGAGTTTGTGGCACAATTTGACCAGAATAAGGGATCGGTTGGTAGGACATGTTCTGAGGCATCGAGGGATCACCAATTTAGTACTGGTGGGCAGCGTGGAGGTTAAAAATCGTCGAGGGAGACCAAGAGATGAATACACTAAGCAGATTCAGAAGGATGTAGGCTGCAGTAGGTACTGGGAGATGTAGAAGCTTGCACAGGATAGAGTAGCACGGAGAGCTGCATCAAACCAGTCTCAGGACTGAAGAGCACAACAACAGCAACAGAAATCATTTATTTACTGATCATTTATTCACTCTCTCCCGTATTTGTCGTTGAAGACGCATTTTCAATAAGTGTGCCGAGTTCATACATGTCTCAAGTTTCTATCCAGACAATACCACATATACGACCGTGTCTCTCGTCTTCATTGTCCTATGTGGCCATCTATTACTAATATAAATACATAAACAAGGATTGGTCCATTAACTAAATCAATATCAATATTTGTTAGGCACAGTGGATAACTCTGATGTTAAGGCTTTACTTCTTGACAGGCATGTGAGGAAACAGGAGGCTGACAGACAGATATAACCACGGATTATGCTAATCGTTCGTCATTCTTCCTTTTTTAGAATAGTAATCTGCTATTCAACGCACAAAGCAAAGCGTTTTATAAGTAATATAAGCTGGGAATGTTTGAAATATACGCTCTGAGGGTGCTTTAGAACAGTAAGTAATTTCAAAAATTAACAACGGATTCATTATTTAACAATGGCGAAGCATACATGTTGCGATACGACATTCACATGGTTAGAAAATACATCAGCTTCATACAGATAATTCTGTTTGTGACCATTGATAAACGATTGAAAGCATACAAATAATCATGTAAATTAACATATTCTGGCTTTCTCTTCGCGGCTACAATGAGATCAAGGAAGGAAACACCCAAATTCACTCTATTTGCCTTCATACAGATACTCTACAGTAACTGCTCTTCCATTTCATATTACTTCAGAATGCAGATAGCGACAGGGACATGGAAATGGAAACGATCGTATGGCGTCAGTGGCCGGGAGTTCCCAGGAGGGAAGTTCGGCCGCCAAGTGCAAGTCGTACTGAGTGCGACGCCACATTGGGCGACTTGCGCATCGACAATGGGGATGAAATGATGAGGAGGACAGCACAACAACCAGTCCCTGAGGGGAGAAAATCTCCCACCCCAGCCGGGAATCTGACCCGGACCCCCGTGCGTGGCATTCCAACGTGCTGACTGCTCAGCTAATGGGGCGGACGACAGGGACCCAATATGAACTAGCAGGCGTATTTCCACAATCAAGACCTACACTGGAACAAAAATAATAAAACTAGACACCCAAATGGTTTTTCCGTATGCAAAGGTAGTCACGCAATTCGGTAAAAGGCAACTATTAACCGAAATTGTTCGAAATGTTGGAAGTCAGACCATAAGTGTCGATGGGAGACAAGATACCACTAAGTCAATTAATTCACAAACATGCAAATTCCTGAAAATCAAATATACACTGACGGAAAAAAAATCACAACACCAAGAACTCATTGTGCGACATAAACGTAAGTTTGTAGGCGAGTTTCCACGTCTGAAAAATCGTCTCTACTAAACTTTCGAGTCAGTCACTCAAGAGTGGCGCTAGCAGTGCCACTATGAGGATGCAAATCATGTTTGCTTTAAATACACGCTGTAACGCTCGTGAGCGTTAGATACCTTCGATAGTGGAAGTGGCGAGTTGGTATTGGGCAATAATGCCTTTAAGGCAACGAAAACGCCATTATCAGCACCCCGGTGTGTTTGAACGAGGTCTGTAATAGAGCTTCTCTCGCTGAATGTTCCTTCTGCAGCCTTATACAAAGATTAGGCAGGAATGTAGCCACTGTGAATGAATGCTGTCAAAGGTGGTCAGGGGAATGTACAGTCCCAAGAAGACTGGGCTCCGGATGGCCACTTAGCACTGTTGAGAAAAAGACCATCGCATTACGCGTGTGACTCGGTGCTTCGTACTGCATCAGCAGCACCAGCTTCAGTAGCAGGTGGCACCACAGTGACAAAACGAACTGTTACAAATTTTGAAACGTTCCGACACTGACACTTGTACAATACTTGTGGTAGCACACAATAAAAAACAACGCAGAAGTTACCTGTATTCTGTCCACTAACTACACAGGTTCTGTTCAAATTGCTCACCGGCACACGAATACACGCTTCCAGTCTGGTATGGAACGATTGCTGCACAAGTGCTAGCATTCGAGCAGAGACGTCCAACCAGAATTCAACAATATGTCGTTGCATACTATCGGGTTAGTTTTTATGTCTTTTTAGACAGCGTGTTTCAGCTTCTCCCACCGAGAAAAGTCTACACGTGGCAAAGACGGAGGTCCTCTATGTCCAACGGTACGGTTTGGCGACAATTCGTGAAGGCATGCGGTAGCACGTCGAGCATTATGAGCTGGACAGCTGCTGTGTTGGTGCCGCAGATTCCTCCTAGTCAGCAGAGGAACATCTTTTATCATCCGTGGAACATGGTTCTTTTAGGAGACTGCGATACTTGTGCGTTGTCAGTGTTCCTTGAATGAGCTATCACCTGATAGTTCACTATCCCACACCACAGGCTTACACTTCACGGCCGTTGACGTTACACATGAAGAGGGCAACGGGAATTGTTGACAGACCAATAGTGCATGTTCCGATGGTTTTCATGGCCGTAATTGGTAAATGTGGCTTCGTCACTAAACAAGATACATGATACATCTGAAGTATCCTGTTTTAATGCCCACGTCGAGAAGTTTACACGATTCTCATAATCGTTTCCATGAAGTTCTTCATGGAGAGAGCTGTGATACGGATGGTACGTAAGTTGATGGAAAGTGCGTAGGACACTTGCCTGACTCGTCCCACTTGCTCCAGCAATTACGCGGGAGTGAAGATGAGGATCAACTGCAGCAGCAGCAAGAACATTATTAATATCCACCTCTTCTGTCGTCAGTTGTCTCCTTCTGTTACTTTGTCTAGGTATTGCATATAACTTTCATCTAACTAACTGAAGACTTTGATAAATAATTGCTGAGATGGTTGACGTCTATTCAGATATCTTGCCGCATACACCGTACAAGAACGAACTATATTTTTCCTACCCTCTCCATACACCATGAGCATGTCGGCTTTTTCTGCATGGGTGTATCATATCGTCCACTCACGGCGCAAGCACATTGTAAGCCATCATAAAACATCGTATCTAGCAACTACGCAGGTTGAATGGCACAAACAAGTGTCTGTGTGGGAACTTTTCAACATACTATATCTCTCAAATGCCGACGGGCGTTGGTTCATTTAAAATAGTGTATGTTTGCACAAATTACACTTTCTAAGGGCCGGCTGCTGTGGCCGAGCGGTTCTAGGCTCTTCAATCCGGAACCGCGCTGCTGCTACGGCCGCAGGTTCTAATCCTGCCTTGGGCATGGATGTGTGTGATGTCCATAGGTTGGTTAGGTTTAAGTAGTCCTAAGTCTAGGGGACTGATGAGCCCATAGTGCTTAGAGCCAATTTTTTACACGTTCTAAAGTACTAATACAATCTGTTTATTGGTCAACAATACAAGACCCTTGCTGGCGAACTATTCTATGATAATCGCACATCAACAGCACTTCCCATTTTCACATCATTTGCAGCACAAATTTTATATGTTTCGGCATGTATAATGTTGGACTCTACACACTGTGAACTATCTTTTAAGCTACACAATTCTGCAACCCATATGCGTGCACAAGTGATAAAATAAGGCTCAAGTGGCACCAAGAGAAACAGAAAGAGAACTACCAAAAAATTTTCTAAAGTCATTATTGAAAAATCATTCTGAGACTGCAAGTAGCGAACTGGTTCCTTAATAAAAATGTTGACGCAATCTTAGTCGCGGTCGCATGTCGAATCGTTTACTCCCGGTATGATTAAAAACAATCAGATTATTACCTTGCGTGATGTTGGCTCATCTCACCATCTCTCTTTGCGAGTCGGTAAATCCCATCAGCCGTTGTCTCGAGAACGACACTCAAGATCGAAAGGGTGACCTTGCATCTCCTCTTCCTCGATCATACTCCAGAATTTGAATTCTTACTGTACATCCGTTTTCCACTGGTGGCAAACGACGATCCGAGCACTGCTGCATTATTTGTGCTTCTTCTTCTGAGCACTTGTACGTCCAGATTCTTTGTTATTAATAGCACGAGCTGACTCGTCTAAATCAGTGAGGCAGTGTTCATTATTATCTGTAACACATTATTTCTCTCTGTTCTCAACCTCTGTTCTTGTCGGTGTTATCCTCCTCGACTGCAGATTTCCTATGACCATTATCCTGCAACGTTTCCGGTCCTTGCTCCCTGCCAACATTCAACTCATTAATTACATTTTCAGGGTCGTCTTGTGACTGAATGTTCGCAAATGCTTCAGGAGGTGAATTATGAAGACAAACCATGCTTAGAATGACACCCAAACATCACTTCGTTCAGGAACCACTTAATTTCAAAATGTACAGCGCTGATCTTCATTAATGGCAGGAGCCTTAGTACATAGCTCCATTATTTGGTTTTGTGCTCCTGCATGAATGTAGTTAGCACATGTTCTGTGTCTTGATTACCTCGTTCTACGCTGCCTCGGCTTTGGCTGTGTCTATTTTTACCGTGAGCAGTCTTATGGTTGGGCCATTGTTCAGCTGAGCTGGTCATTAGTTTGGTAAAGAGTTGTAGACCGTTGTCTGATGGCTACACTGTGGGAGAGACCAACAAAGTAAAATTGTCACTAATGTTTTCGGATACCTCCTCAGCTGTTTTGGACTTCATTGACATGAGAACAGTGAAGTCAGTGAGATCTGACAAACTATTGCGGGTTTATATTCTCCATTATGATGCGATTGTCGATATCAACTTGACATCTGGAATTTAACTCTTTCAACAGAATGGGCCTGACAACTGCTTCTTTCATCTGACGTTTTTGATTTTGTAACAAGGCTCACATAAGCTAAGGTAAATCCGGACGTCTCTGTATGATACGTTATGGTGCTTTCAGTTTCAGCATTTTATCATTCGGTCACATCCACCGTGGTCAGCAGTACCATGAGCACCATAAATAACAGATTGTATTAATTTCGTTATTCCATTCACCTCTACCACTCCACATCTCTTCAGAAACTTCTAGTCGTTGCCGTCTCTCTTTCGTCCAGATTTTAGTGATTTAACCTCGCTGATAAGTAACTCGTTCTTTTCTCCGACCTTGAAGAAATAATTATAATTGATGTATCCTCATTCCACTTACAGATGTCCGCAGAATTTCACTGATTCAACCACAGCTGCACTGTTGTAAATAGAATCGGCTTATATTCTTCAGAAAACACATTCTCTTCATAATCTGGAACAAATTCTAGTAACGACTCTCGCACATTAACAACTCAATCAGTTTCCAACATTATCTTTAATTTACAAGACTCTGTCACCAGCAAATCGATTCAATTCTCCATCTCACGTAAAAGTCAAGACAGCATTCCTGCGTGTTATTAATGTTGGTAATTCAGTGTTGGTAATACACGGAACAATGATGTGTGTCTACGAGCGTCGAGCTTACTCGCAGGCGTTTCTCTTTGATTGTTAATAACAATTAAATTAATGACTTAAAATAAAATGTACTTATTTCTCTCTACGCCAAACAAAATTCCTTTAAAGTCACAAATACTGATCATAAATCTCGCTCTCCTTACCAATGTTGACTGACCGTTTGTAATGGTACACTACATCATTTGTCACTTGTTAAGAGTGGGTATCCTGTCTCCTTTAGAATCATTCACCACCTCCGCTTCACCTGATAACCTGTGCTATCCCTCCATCTTGACAATGCAGCTCTTGGTCGGCACACATTCGCGCAGTTCTAACGCAGACGATCTTACGCAGATGTTGACAAAAGGCACGCAGAGCAAGCGTTCTTTCCTTTGGTAAACTGCAAACGTCATACTTCCTGTCTGACTATGTGTGACCGCGTCTCTTCGCCACTTCTCAATCGCACTGAGAGCTCTCGCCAGGTGCTAAGAAATTTTGCTCTCTGAATGTACGATAGGGGCTGCGTGGATGCGCGCTTGTCTTTCACAGGTGCCCTTCCTCAGAGTGCGGCCAGGCACTTGTCTTATACTGAGGGCGAATACATTACATGCTTGAGAAAGCTGTACATCGTGAAAAACTGTTGGTGACAACAGAGTCTAGAGTATATCAGACAAATAACTCATGATGTTTGTGGCAAGGGCTACTGCCAGATGAAGAGGATACCAAGAGATAGAAATTCCTGGCAAAAGTATGTATAAAACCAGGTAGAAGAGTGATGCAAAAATGACGTCCATTGTGTTAAACAGCCCAGCTGAGCTGGCATATGAGTGCCAAAATCATATTCGTCTGGACTTCGTACAATGTACACCAACTATGCAGACTTGTAGAAGTGTACCAGCTTGACAGTGAGCTTCTCAATCTAGAGTAGGCTCGGCGGTATTATTTATGGAGTACGGCAGCTATTTAGGATGTTGGCAGAGTGCTTTCATATCACCTGTCATCGGAACCAACTGTGTTGGCGAAGGTCTGAAGAGCTAAAACTACTAGCTCAACTGAGTTGCTGAGATTCATCACATACAGGAAACTAGTATCTCAAATCTCCAACATCCACCCTCTCCTACATACATCGCCAATTTCGGGACCAGTGTTAAGAGCTACAATTATTACACCGAGGCATATGATCTGGACATGGTGTGGGAGGCCTGCTCCACGGGAGTAGGGGCAACAGGGGTGATGGTTCAGTTCGTTAGTGTGGGTTGTCTACATCAGGGCAGGTATGCACTCAGGGGCAAACCTATTGTTCGACTTTGATTGACAGGTACATAACCTATTGTTCTACTAAAAAGATCCTTCCTTCTGGTTGGCAGGCACTTAACCTATTGTTCCCCCACACCATCCCACTCTCCTCCTCCATTAGGAAACATCCAATTCACCCCCTCCCCCTTGCTCTTACAGGTACCCTTTCAGGTCTGAGTCATTAGAATAGGCCCACTCACACTTATCAGTTTGATTGACTACTTAATTAAATTGATCAATTAATTAACCTCTCCCTGTCTGGTAAGCCCCTCTCCCCTCCCACCCTCTCTCCCAGAAATTGGCTGGAAAAAGACTCAGTTGATCGGTCATTTGGAGGCAAATTGATTGCTGTATATGGAATATTGTTTAAAGAATTTAGTCAATGTGGAATATTGTTTATTTAAACAATTTAAGTGATTCGAGTTGGTGTATGGAATATATGGAAATTGGTGGAGAGGAAGGATCTCATAACAGGAAATTCAAGGGTATATTGTTTATTTATAAATTCAGTTTGTGAGGGATTGGATTTCTCTTGCTCGTCATTCTCTGCAGTTTGGAAACATGTAGATCTTCTAAGAAGTAATTACATGTGGCAAACATGTTGCATAATGTAATGTTTGGCACTGTACTCTGGGTGTCTAAACCTAATACTGTAGAACAAAAGCAAACTGGTGCTTTCCATTTATTTTTTAATGTTTGGGCCTTTGTCAGCACTTAACCTATTGTTCTGTTAAGTGGTTTTCCATGTCACCCCCATTTCCTCAAACTATTATACGGCATTTGATAACAAATTAAGTAATTAGTTACGTCCTGCCACTATTTTCTGGTATACATTTCGAATTTCACATGCTTTTTAACGACATTTCTGGCGCAATCTTCTTTGTCACCCACCACCTTAAACTACTATACTGCATTTTACATAAAAATTACGCAAATTAACCTATTGTTCTGCACTTAACCTGGTGTTCTGCTCCGTGTCACTCACTCACACACACACCCCCTTAACACCACATTGATATAAAGGTTTTATGCAAATTAATTAAATCGATGTTCTTTGCATGTATGGGGTAGTTTTTCTTGATTACCAGCATCCTATTGGTCGATGAAATAGTTGGAATATAGTTTAAACAAAGGATCAGTAAATAAAAACACATCCCACCACCTGATGCCCGACGCTGACACCGTAGCCTGGGTGCACTGGAGGCCTTCGCAAAGTGACGACGCGGCCGTCAGCTGCCAAGTGATGCACACGTGTCTGTACAGATCCCGCAGGCATGAGGTGGCGGTATACTTTTCATCCTTGACACCCGAGAAATTCCTGAGACTGCTCAAAATGTAATTCAATTCGAATATAATTTGTTTAAATTTGTTAAAATGAGTATAAATTTGTTTAGATTTGTAGAAATTTTTTTTAAATTTATTACCTACCTACAGAATTAGTGGCTTAGTGTGGTGTTAGCACCACAAGAGACTCAGATATCAATGCTTTTTGAGCTGTTGGTGTGGAAGGAGCAGCCGGCCGAAGTGACCGAACGGTTCTAGTCGCTTTAGTCTGGAACCGCGCGACCGCTACGGTCGCAGGTGCGAATCCTGTCTTGGGCATGGGTGTGTGTGGTGTCCTTAGGTTAGTTAGGTGTAAGTAGTTCTAAGTTCTATCGGACTGATGACCTCAGATGTTAAGTCCCATAGTGCTCAGGGTCATTTCAACTGTTTTAGAAGGAGCATGAGGAAATGTTGGTGCCAGACGGGGGTGTTTTAATAGCTATATTTAATGCACTCATTCAGCCAAGGACTGCACCCATAACCTCCTATATGAAGAATGGAAGCGAGCATTAATGCTTGAATATTTGACGAGGAAGAATACGGTCCAGCAAATAAACGCTTTGCATGACACAATGCTTGCAAACATCTGTCTCTGCTGGAATTGTCTGTCATTTCTAAAACCTATGTATAAGCTTCGACTGCAAAAGAGACAACTGCATCCGAACTACCAGACGAAAGAACTGAACTAGTTGGAGAGTTCACCACTAGAGGGCACCACGATAGGTCACGTGATTGTGCAGTTCAGTCAATAGGAGCCAGCACCAAGATGACCTCGCTTGTTTCTCCAGCTGCAGTTGCACCCCAAGCCCCCTTATCCCACCAATGGTTTGGAGGGGAAAAATGGCGGGTAAAGGAATCAGCCTTTTCTGGGCTTCTGGAGAGAGGAAGGAGAGTACTTTATTTGCTTTTGAAACAATTTACTTAAGGAGGGATTTACCCTAGTTTATTTATTAGGCTGGTACAAAAACTCACCCTGATGTACTTGGGGTGTAATATAGAGTTTACAGACCTGGAAACTAATTAATAATGCAGTACACTGATGTTCAGAGACGCAAACAGCTTGTAAATTACGGAAATAGTCCAGTACACAGCGTACAGACGTGCAAACTACCCTAAGATCACTGAAATAATGCATGTGTAACGCTATGCAAACACTCTCACAATGCTTGAATACCCGAAAATAATGCAGTGCACAAACACTCAATGCATGTAAAAAACGCAATGTATCAGCTACTCGAACCACGATTCTCCTGGATGGAAAGCCTAAGTGCACCTCCTAACACGTGCAAACTGTCCAGATGCAGGAAAGGAAGGTTAGCTTAGTGTACATTATTTTATTTTGGTCGGGATATCGACTCAAATGTCGATAGTAATTACGTAATTAGTAAGAAAGGTCAGTCCTAATTACACAGCTATATGCATAGCGCTGCAGAAGGACTTCTTAAAATCGCATTACAGCTCAAAAATTACGATACCATATTACTGGTCTTATACTGCTGGGAAAAAATTTCGCAATAACACTCGAAACTGACACAAATATCGATCCTCTTTATGTAATTAATTAAAAATTAGGTCCTCATTAAGCAGTTACACAAGGACAGCTTAAAATCGCAATAGAGCTCAAAAACTGACGATACCATACAACTAGTCTTATACTGCTGGGAAAAAATTTTGCAATACCATTCGAAACTGACCCAAATATCGATCCCAATTACGTAACTAATACCAAATAATGCTCCTAATTCCACAGCTATATGCATAGCGCTACAGATGGACGGCAAAAAACTCAATACACCACAGAAACCGATGATACCATATAACTAGTGTTAGTCTGCTGCCAAAAAATATCGCAATACAGATCGAAACTAGTGACAGAAACAGTCAAACTCTGTGCTACACTTACACACAAGGGGGAAAAAGGCTGGGGTGTAAGGTACTATCTTTAATCTTTTTGATGGGAAATACTTTCAACTGACAAGATACTGATGTTGGACAGAGAGGAGTTTAAAATAAGTGTATTACCTGCAAGCATACAGCAACTATCGCTGTTTGACTTCAGAGTTCACGACACACGCCTATTAAAAATCATCCTGCAGCCCAGCTAATCGATTTTTATGCATGATAGAACTCCAGATGGATGATGTTGGAAGCATTTTTATGTATATCAACCACGCTATCAATTTCAAAGTATTGTTCTAGAGTCTAGGATCAGTACGTGGAAGGTATTGGTAAGAGAGATCATAAACACACACACTCATAAGGTTACAACATTCCGCACTTGCAACATGCTATACTGTTAGATCACTTGACTGTCTGACCTATCAGTGGTATGGAATGCAGCACTGTTATTATTCCAATGTAAGAAATATATTTCAAGCACATGACATACGTCCTTCTTCCCAGTTCTCTATGATAAATTATGTTATCGAACCATACATCGAGAAAACTACTTCCTTAAAACATTTGCTCTGTGTGATATGATCTCAATATTGCTTTCCGCAGATGTATAGCATCCACTGTTCACATCCAATTACAGTTCATAAATTATACTATGGCGATATCAGTGTTATATAAAATGATCTCTAGTAACAGAGAATACCTCTTAGGAGGAAACATATAAATACATAACAGCAGCGTCCAACATGTGAAATTACAAGTCATTCCGCCACTAACTCTGTAAACAACACATCTGTCAGGCAGTTGTATACACATGGATTGCAGTGCCTCACAAACACCTATCACCAACCTAGAATTATCTTAGTTATGAAGCTGAAGTCTCAGTTTTACGCGCTGGAGATGCAACAGGGGGATGGAGTATATCACATGAACCATAGTTTGTTTAGAGGAATTTGTCATATTTCATCACACATGAGATGGAAGCCCTCTGATGAGCGACAGGTTTGCCATTAACGATCGCTAGTAGCCAGTGCTCTAAATCACATACAGAACACGTGGTTGTATATGAGTTGAACATAGGCTATGTTACCTGACTGATCCATCTTGACAGAACAACGAGAAAAATTGGCCTCTAGCAACTTCTCCCTCTCTAGAATGTATCATCAGTCTCCATTAAATTGTACCTTGTTACAGCTACATATCAGTCGATCACCCCGTCCACTCTCTGTTATCCTTTAATGCAGATGCATGTAAGTTTAGTGGTGGATGGCTCTCTGTCTCCACACATATTCCTCGTTTGGAGACCATTTGCTCTGTTTTCTGCATGTCTGTGTATACGTATGTGTCATAGACAGCTCCCAGGACCCAGTCCCCTTGCAGGTGGACCAAACTTCGAACATAGAACACATGTTCGGACATAACACATGATTGGTCCACCTGCGAGCCTTATCCCAGATGTGACGTGTGGTGCATCTGCCTCCGAACATCAGTCCAGATATATAGTGCACAGCAGATCCACACTTGTATGGTAACTCTGATGTCGTACATTGTGGATCTACATCCCAACACTACTTAGTACATTGTGTGTGGCGGATCCACCTTCAAACTCTGTCCCATGTGAGGCATACTGTGGATCCACATCCCAGCATTGCTGCAGATATAACGCTTGGTAGATCCACATTAGAATGATAACTCAGGTCTACTGTGGGTCCTGGGAGCCATCCACAACACATGCATATACAAAGACATACAGAAAACATAGCAAACGCTCTCCAAATGTGGAATATGTGGGGTGGAGATGACTGGATACAGTCAAGTACAGTGCTATTCTACAACTCCCGATCAGTGCATTTGGGCTAGATGTTGGCAGCTGTACTACACTTACAAGCAATTTTAGAACATAGAACGAGAGGTTATGTCATTATCGCATGGATAGAACTAACAAAAAATGGATAGAATTGCGAAAAATGACGGGAAAATATGTATAAATTGAGCGAATATACACCGAAATGTGGGGAAATTGAGGAAGTACTTACATATCTTCTGGTTGGCGCAGATCAATTTGTACGTGGGAACAAGTATGCGACATCTAGCGAAATCCCAGGTTACATCGACATGGAAGTGAAGGGAACTGGGGAAGCAGTCACTTTTTTGCTGTCAAGACAACATTATAATGTATGTCTATTGAGGTAACGGTGATACATGCGAGTTGACTACTGTATTTGACGTTTTTCAGGAAGACAGAGAACTATTCCTCTCTAAATTTATCGTACAGTCCTAAATGCAATGTTTTTATCTGTACAAACACTCTTTTTGAATCCTAATCCAAATTAAATTATTTACACTTTCATTTGGATTTTGTGTTTTCCCATGTAAACACTTTTCCAATAAACTTGGCTATGATAAATTTCTGAATAAGGGTGTAGTTACATCAATTACAGCATTTGGCAAATGTTTTTATGGGCATCTTCCTTTCTTTATTGGTACTTACACCATGAGTCATCACCTGTGGGGTACAGTGCATGTTGTGGGTGCTCATTTATTGATGCAGCATGAAAAAATAATTCCCATACTGCTCTCCTCACTTGCTCAATGGGTCTTGTATTTTGCCTAATTGCACACCCATAATACCTCTGCAATCTATCAATTGCTTCATCTGTCAATCTTCCTCTTCCTCCACATGTGTTACTATCACTAAGCTTCTGGGATCCTAATGTCTGCTCTAGTTTGCACAAACGAGCCCTTATGCACTTCAGCACATGTCTAATGCACGCCTGTTTTTTAATGTGAATTTCGTTGCGTTAAGGTTTGAGTTCCTCTACAGCTTTATATCAGTTAGAATCACCATCTTCTAGATAGTTAGTGTATTGTACATTATACCACACCTGTGATCCGCAAAAAATTGCTTTCACTCCCTCTACTTCCATCACTCCACTCGTGCCATGAAAATTTGCTTCACAACTTTCACTATATTCGTCCTTGGTAGTGTCTTTACATCTACAATGTTTTGAGAGAATAGCAACATCAATTACTTTTCAACTGTCTCCACTGGCAGCTGTCACAACTCCATTTAGAGATTTATGACCTCTATGTTGCCATGATCCATCTAAAGCAACAGTTAAATCTCTACAATTCCCATTATCTGTCACAGCTTCTTCAACTGCTTTCTTCATTGTTGCTTGAGCAATATCTTCAGCAGAAGATCCCACCAATTCATAATAAAATCCAAACTTGGCTGGTGGTTTTAGCAAGTTCATAATTACACATAACATTGTCCTTGCAGCACTGCCCTTGCCAGTGCAACTCAAGCCATACACTAGCCTAACATTTATATCATACACCTTCTTTCCACTATTAGCACTATGAGGAATACTGTTAGATTTAGAAAACGAAACTTCTGCAGCACATTTGTTACACTTCAGTAACATTTTACATGCCAAACCAATGTGTGAAGTTATTTTCAATTCCAGTCCACTTTCTTTGCAAACTTGGCATAATACGTTATGTTCCAAAATATTAGAGAGCAAAGAAATGTTAATTATTTCATTCACATCATTGCTGTCACTTTCATAGTTTTCAAATTTTTCTTTGCTGTAACAAAGTTTCTGCTGGAAGAAGTTCTATCACATTCATTTGGAGTAGTCGGTGAAGCAGTCTGAACAGCATCTCCCTTTGAAACAACAAAATATTTCTTCTTCCACTCATTGTGCATTTTCTTAAACACTCGACTGCTGAAACGGGGCTTATTGATATCCACAAACCAAATACGTAAAACAGGTACGAGCAAAATTCGTCAAAAACGCAAAATTGAACAGCTAAACAACACAAAGCAAACTCCACCAGTCAACACACACGGTATAGCTTTTATGTTTACCGATATGAGCAATCACTTGTCACAGAGATAAAGCCATACAGCATTGGAAAATAATAATATTTTCGGTACATGGGAGGAGGGAGATGCGGTAAAAATCTTATCCAGTTCTCTATTGGATGAAGTTAGTGGAGCATTTATACACTCCTTGAAATTGAAATAAGAACACCGTGAATTCATTGTCCCACGAAGGGGAAACTTTATTGACACATTCCTGGGGTCAGATACATCACATGATCACACTGACAGAACCACAGGCACATAGACACAGGCAACAGAGCATGCACAATGTCGGCACCAGTACAGTGTATATCCACCTTTCGCAGCAATGCAGGCTGCTATTCTCCCATGGAGACGATCGTAGAGATGCTGGATGTAGTCCTGTGGAACGGCTTGCCATGCCATTTCCACCTGGCGCCTCAGTTGGACCAGCGTTCGTGCTGGACGTGCAGACCGCGTGAGACGACGCTTCATCTAGTCCCAAACATGCTCAATGGGGGACAGATCCGGAGATCTTGCTGGCCAGGGTAGTTGACTTACACCTTCTAGAGCACGTTGGGTGGCACGGGATACATGCGGACGTGCATTGTCCTGTTGGAACAGCAAGTTCCCTTGCCGGTCTAGGAATGGTAGAACGATGGGTTCGATGACGGTTTGGATGTACCGTGCACTATTCAGTGTCCCCTCACGATCACCAGTGGTGTACGGCCAGTGTAGGAGATCGCTCCCCACACCATGATTCCGGGTGTTGGCCCTGTGTGCCTCGGTCGTATGCAGTCCTGATTGTGGCGCTCACCTGCACAGCGCCAAACACGCATACGACCATCATTGGCACCAAGGCGGAAGCGACTCTCATCGCTGAAGACGACACGTCTCTATTCGTCCCTCCATTCACGCCTGTCGCGACACCACTGGAGGCGGGCTGCACGATGTTGGGGCGTGAGCGGAAGACGGCCTAACGGTGTGCGGGACCGTAGCCCAGCTTCATGGAGACGGTTGCGAATGGTCCTCGCCGATACCCCAGGAGCAACAGTGTCCCTAATTTGCTGGGAAGTGGCGGTGCGGTCCCCTACGGCACTGCGTAGGATCCTACGGTCTTGGCGTGCATCCGTGCGTCGCTGCGGTCCGGTCCCAGGTCGACGGGCACGTGCACCTTCCGCCGACCACTGGCGACAACATCGATGTACTGTGGAGACCTCACGCCCCACGTGTTGAGCAATTCGGCGGTACGTCCACCCGGCCTCCCGCATGCCCACTATACGCCCTCGCTCAAAGTCCGTCAACTGCACATACGGTTCACGTCCACGCTGTCGCGGCATGCTACCAGTGTTAAAGACTGCGATGGAGCTCCGTATGCCACGGCAAACTGGCTGACACTGACGGCGGCGTGCACAAATGCTGCGCAGCTAGCGCCATTCGACGGCCAACACCGCGGTTCCTGGTGTGTCCGCTGTGCCGTGCGTATGATCATTGCTTGTGCAGCCCTCTCGCAGTGTCCGGAGCAAGTATGGTGGGTCTGACACACCGGTGTCAATGTGTTCTTTTTTCCATTTCCAGGAGTGTAGCTTATAATTTTTCTCTTTTGGATGGTACAAAATAACGAAGATAGCACTTTGGAGTGACAGATGTGAATGGGCCCTGAGGGACGCAGATCTGTAGTACTTGTATATAGTTTGGGGATGCACCACAGAGCAGTAGCAAAAATCCTCGTCCTTCTCCCAGTTCCTGCATCCATCCAATGGTCAAAACACAGTACTGTCACAATAACGCAGCTTAGCCTGTTTCTACATGAGTTGCAGAAGGTGGCTGGTGGCAGGTATGTACTCGAATGGGGAGACTTGATTCCAAATCCCAGACACGATATCTAGCACATAGCGTAGCACTAGAGATCTAAAAAGCTAGTTTACATTTCCTATGACCTCAATCCGCACACCATCTACTGTTTGTGATCCTTCTGAGCCGACCATCGCCTATAGCCCAGTCGATATATCAGTAAACCTCTGACATGGCATCGAGACGGAATGCGTTACAAATACTGGAGAAATATCTAGCGGCAGCGGTGTGTGGGAGTTGTAAATACCGGGTTCATACAACATTCCTTAGTCGAATCACCTTCTACATTTGGTAATTTTATTACCAGGTAGCACCGTCAGTGACGTGTAACCGCACTGTTTGTCTGATACACTGTAGCGATCACCATCTATATTCAGTGTCACGGTATTTGTCTGGAAAAAAACACTTCATTCAGAGGTAATGCTACACCTCGATTTATAAAGCCAGTATTGCTTTTAACATTGACACCTGTATGCACCTGTAGAACCAAGACCGCTTGCGATGGTAATATGGTAATATTTTTTAACATCTGTCGGTTTGTAAGACGACTACGCCTCTCTTTCTAAGAAACAGTGGCATCACTCACAAGAAAAACTTATGAGACGTGTCCACCCTCGTTGATTTTCGGTCAGTATTATTTCGTATCACCAGCAATCAGTTATCGATGAAGTATTATACTTAGTAGTAGGACATGTGTGATAGGTTCACCTTGAGCATCAGGCTTATAAAGTATGTGTTTGTGTTCCGAGATGTGCAAAGGAAATGACTAGGTCCAGTCGTAAGAAAGGTATGGATATGACGTGGAATACTGCGACAGCAAAGGGAAAAGTATGTCAAGTCATAAGAATGGTACAGATATTTCTATTTCAGGCCCACCGCCGTTAGCAGGTTGTATTTCCGATATTTTGTTAATTGTCGAATGTCGTTCAGACACTGCAATCCTAACATTTAATTGTAAGTACAGCGATTAAATATATATGAGAGCGATTTCATAGGATGATTCTGTCTATGCATGCTTAGTGCGGCGGCGGTTGTGGCCTGTCGCTGGACTGATTCATGTCTCCTAATAATGGCAGGAGCCAGCCAAGTGGTGAGACCTGTTGCAATGCATGAATGTAGTTGACTTAACCATGTCGCCCTATAAACGGCCGAATAGCGGACTAATACTTAGCTTGTGTTGGACAGCTTTTGTCATTACGTGGAAATTTGAGGAGATTCAATATGGACATGTGTTTGCGCTGGACCATGAATCACTCCCATGTAAATTGTCCAATTGACCGCTTCTTCACATCTTTATTTGGCTGTGAAAAGATCGACTGTGGTGTGTGTTGAGTGCATCTAGCAGGTGAAAATCGTGTGGAGGACACGTTTGCTGGTTCTCTAGACATGAGAAACACCTTTGTTGACTGTAAATTATAAGGATGATTTAGAATCTCTTATATCAACGACATTGATATTTGCGAGTGGAAATATCAGTTTTCTCTAAATTTTATTTTTCGAGTTTTTGCGTAAAGATATTCGCAGACAGGATACGTTTCTCAGTTGAACATAAAAAACCATAACGATTTTGCTCATAAAACTAAATGAAAATGGACTTCATATCTTTTCATGGAAAGAGGACATTTATTATCGTCATTGCTTTTTCCCTTTGTTTAATAGTTGCTTTATTATACGAGTCGGCTTGGTGTTAAATAATCCAACACACAATGATGGGCGACTTCTCTACGAGACCAGTCCCTACGTGATGGTAAACAAAAATGTTTTCCATCCCAGAAAGAGAGGAGTATTGGAAGTGTTTGGGGACCTGTCTAATGTGTGACACCTCGTCGCTGCAGCAGCGTGTCATAACCATTAGGGGTGGCTGTGTCACTACACCTTAGACGACCAAGATACATTTGGCAAATCCATCGTTTTATCTCCTATTGTTTAGTTATCCGTGCGGTAGCGTTCTCGCTTCCCACGCCCGGGCTCCCGGGTCCGATTCCCGGCGGGGTCAGGGATTTTCTCTGCCTCGTGATGGCTGGGTGTTGTGTGATGTCCTTAGGTTAGTTAGGTTTAAGTAGTTCTAAGTTCTAGGGGACTGATGACCTAAGATGTTAAGTCCCATAGTGCTCAGAGCCATTTGAACCATTTTTTTTTTTTAGTCATCAATACCTGCTTTTGTTTTGGCGAAGGAGCACCACTTCAAGGCGGACAGCAGCTAGCATGTGTTGTCAGGCTGTAGGCAAAGTAACTCCCTCCCTCCGTCTTTCCATTCCGTAGGTGGATTTTCGGCAGTTTGTGATTGTACTTGGAGGAGAATGTACGTACAACTTCCCCAGTACATGTGCAGCATTATGACCAGTTCAGTAGGTGTCTGGTTTTTTCACTACAATTCCGCCATGTAATTAGAATTGTGATTCATTTTTCTCCATCAGCTGTGATAGCGTGTATTGGTTTCGGTAAGCTGGGCAGTAGGTTGATTTTTAGTAGGCCTTTGTGGTGAACTCTGAATTAAAACAGCAATAGTAGCTGTATGTTTGCAGGTAATAAACTTATTTTAAACTCCTCTCTGTCCAACATCATTATCTCATCAGTTGAAAGTATTGTATTGTCTCATCGGTTCTTGTGGAGTATTGCGCTTGTTTGCAGTCCTTGTGTAGCACTATGCATATAGCTGTGTAATTAGGCCCAATCTTTGTCATTAGTTACGTAATTAGGATCGATATCTGGGTCAGTTTCGAGTGGTATTGCGAATTTCCCAGCAGGATAAGAGCACTTCTATAGTATCGTCAGTTTTTGAGCTGTATTGCGATTTTAAGCTGACTTGGTGGAGCACTGTGCATACAGATGTGTAACTAGGATTGATCTTTGTGATTAATTACGTAATTAGGATGGATATTTGAGTCAATTTACCACCAAAATAAATATACACTAAGCTAACATTTCTCTTCCATATCTGGACAGTTTCCATGTGTTAGGGGTGCACTTAGGCTTTCCATCCAGGAGAATCAGGGTTCGTGTAGATGTTACGTTGTGTTTTTTATGTGCACTGAGTGTTTGGGCACTGCATTATTTTCGAGTGTTTAAGCGTTGTGAGAGTGTTTGTATGGTGTTACACTTGCATTATTTCGGTTATCTACGAGTAGTTTACACGTTTGTGTACTGTGTACTGGATTATTCTGGTAATTTACGAGTTGTTTGCGTCTCTGCACATCAGTGTACTGCAGGTCATCATGATGCTGTGCTCCTATTGACTGAACTGCACAGTCATGTGACCTACCATGGAGTCCTCTAGTGGTGAACTCGCCAACTAGCTCAGTTCTTTGGTCTGGTGGACCAGATGCATTTGTCTCTTGTGCAGTGGGAGCTTATACGTAGGTTTTATAAATGACAGACAGTTCCAGCAGAGACAGATGTTTCCGTGCATTGTGTTATGCAAAGCATTTATTTGCAGGACTGTATTCTTCCTCTTCATATATTCAAGCATTATTGCTCGCTTCCATTCTTCATGTAGTAGGCTAAGGGTGCAGTCTGCAGCAGAATGATTGCATGTAATACAGCTATTAAAACGCCCCCTGTCGGGCACCAACTTTTCCTCATGCTCCTTCCACACCGACAGCTCAACAAGCACTAATATCCCAGCCTCTTGTGGAGGTAACACCACATTAAGCCACTAATGCTGTAGGTAGATAATAAATTCAAACAAATTTAAACATATTATATTCGAACTGCATGACATCGTGAGCAGTCTCAGGAATTTCTCAGGTGTCATATAGAAATGGATGCTGCCACTTCATGCCTGAGGGACCCTAATCGACACCTGAGCATCGCTCCATAGCTGACAGCCACATCGTCAATTTACATGGGCTGCTGGAGGACCCAGTTTCCAGCGTCGGCGTCGGGTGTCGGATAGTGGGATGTGTTTTTTACTAGCGACCTTTTGTTTAAACTATATTCCCTCGATTCCACTGCCCAATAGGATGCTGGGAATTAAGAAAAGCTATCCCATACATGTGAAGTATATCTATTTAATTAATTTGCATAAAACTTTTATATCAGTGGGGTGTTAGCAGTACAATAGTTAAGGAAGGGTATGTGTGAGTGGGTGACATGGGGCAGAACAGCAGGTTAAGTGTAGAACAACAGGTTAATTTGCATAATTTTTATGTAAAACACAGTACAGTAGTTTATGTTGGTTTGTGACTAAGAAGAATGCGCCAGTAATGGCATTCAATAGCATGTGAAATTCGAAAAGTGTACCCAAAAATGGTGGGAGGACATAACTAATTACTTAATTTGGTATCAAATGCGATACAATAGTTTAAGGAAAAGGGGGGTGACATGGAAAATCATTTAACAGAACTATAGGTTAAGTGCCAATAAAGGGCCAAACATTAAAATAATAAATGAAAAGCACCACTTTGCTTTTGTTCTATAGTATTAGGTTAAGACACCCAGAGTACAGCGCCAAACATTACGTTATACAACATGTTTGCCTCATGTAATTACTTCTTACAAGACCTACATGTTTCCAAACAGCAGAGGATGATGAGCAGGTGAAATTCAACCCACACAAACTGAATTTTTTATAAATAAACAACACACCCTTGAATTTTCTGTTATGAGATCGTTCCTCTCCACCAATTTCTCTGTATTCCATACACCATAAACAGTATTCCAGTGATTGTCTAAATTTTGTAAACAATATTCCAAACACAGCAATCTATTTCCCTCCAAATGACCGATCAACTGAGTCTTTTTCGCGCCAATTTCTGGGAAGGTGGTGGGAGGGGGTTTACCATAGGGGGACATGTTAATTAATTGATCAATTTAATTAAGTAGTCAATCAAACTGTTAAGTGTGAGAAGGTCTATTCCAGTAACTCAGACCTGAAAGTGTACCTGTAGGAGCGAGGGGGAGGTGGTGAGTTGGTGGTTTCCTGAGGGGGGAGGGGAGTGGGAGAGGGTGGGGGAACAATGAACAATAGGTTAAGTTCCTGTCAATCAAAAGGAAGGACCCTTTTTTGTAGAACAATAGGTTATGTATTTGTCAATCAAAGGCGAACAATAGGTTTCTCCCTGAGTGCATGCCTCCTCCTGATGTAGGCAACCCCCACTAACATACTGCACCAGCACCCCTGTTGCGCCCCTACTCACTGGCGCCACAGTGCATCCAGTTTAACAAATCAGAGGCATTGAAGTAACTAAGAACACTGGAGCACTCATAAGGATGCAACTCTTGACTTTCCACTTTCATAATTGTTCACACTATTAAGTTTTTTCATAAGCTCGTACTGTTTTTTCGTAAGTTTAATAAACACACCAGATACATATAACAGAGACTTTAGTCATCAATGACAGATTCTCTTTCACTATTTACGACAGTCTGCCAATGCTTGGGTAAGATTTCGATTCCGCGACTGTAGAAATCACATGGTTTGTAGGAAAAGAACTCACCCAACCATATTCAGAGAGTGTTTTTATCTGTAAAGAAACTTCCTTGAAGGTTGTTCGATCGACAGCGGAAAAGCAGAAAATCAGTAGGCGCAAGATCAGGTGAACAACGTAAATGCGGAGTGACGTCACGACTCACATCCTGAATAGTGTTTTATATCATTCTAGTAGAACGCGGGCAGGCGTTATCATAAGGTAGGAACACTTCACATAGTCTTTCTGGCATTTGTTCTTGGATTGCGCCTAGTAGGCGTCTCAGTTGTTGCCAATTAATTTCAGCATTGATGGTTACACTTCGGGGAAGCAAGTAGTAAACCACACCGTCCCTGTTCCACCAGGTGCATAACAATTTTTTGTGGATGCGCGCAGGTCGATGTACAGGGAATTTCTGCTTTGTTTGGGCTAAACAATTCTTTTCTATTGCTTATGTTGGCATAAAGACACCATTCCTCGTCTCCCGATTTTCGAACTTTCCCAATTGGATGCAAATGTTGCACGTTAGTGTGATTATCACAGTTCATCACATTTGCCAGTCCTCGAGTAGACTGACTTGGGTAATTGCTGATTAATGGGAACGTCTTCCTGAAGGTGAAGAGTCATTGATGTTACAACGATCCTCCTTGAGACGAGAAAACCACTTTCTGGCAGTGCTCTGTCCAATGTCATTATCCCCATACACGGCGCAAATGTTTCTGTTTGCCTCCGCTGCTGTCAACCCACTATTGAACTGGAATAGAAGAATTTGTCGGAAATGTTCCTACTTCTTGAATTGGCACTCCATTTTGTAGAGTCCACAGCTCCACTCACTATCTCCAAATGACACAATAACAGTATGTAACTTAAAACAGCAACAGTGAACTACAATTAGAAAATGGGAAGCGATAAATAAACCCACAGCAACCGGAATACTAACATACAAGACAGAAGTGCTACTACTTAAGAACCAACCTAATACAAAGCCGAGTTGTTACCTCCGGTATAGGCTGGTTAAAGGAAGGAAGCATATTTTCCACAACTGACATTTTGCTGACAATGTTGGTGGCACTCCACGAACGTGATGAACGCTCTGTCAGTACTTCATCGCGTAATTACGCATACTGCACGTTGACAGGCATAAACGCTCACTCATCACAACTAATTATCGTAGCTCATTTAACTGCTTATTCGCTTCATTATTCTGTCTGCAATGTGTTGTACTGAAGCGCTGTCATGGGGCCCGTTATTAGTTACAGATTGCCTACCTAACGGATTCCATGGTAACAAAAATTTCGTTTTTTGTATTTCGCGTAATTATTGTCGAAATTTAGAAACTTAACATGCTGTATAGTCTTCTATTAAGAAGTATTATCTTAGGTTAAGATTTTAATCCATTAAGACGAGAATTAAAGTTAAAAAATAGTGTTTGGCTTGAGGCAGCTTAACTGACAGCATGCAAACACCCGGATCCTTTTCATCCAGTATGATGAGAGCACGCAGAGCAGCCGTTTCTCTAGGGCATTCAGTTTACCGGAAAGCCACTCATACTGATTTGTATCTGCAAGCATCGAGTTGCCATCACCCATCGCAAACCATGAGTTTGCTTAAAACGCTTGTTCATAGAGCCCATACTGTCTCAGATCTAGATAGCTTATCTCAAGAACTCGCCCATCTAAAGACAGTATTCAGCGAAAATGGGTATTCCATCCGGCAGATTAACAGGGCACTAACAGTTAAAACTAAGAAGCAGGAAGTGAATAAAGAGGAGAACATGTCGGAACAATCTTTAGCTTTTCTTCCTTTCGTTGGCAACACTTTGTTTAAAATAGCAAGAATCCTCCGAAAATTTCAGGTAAAAGTGGTTTTCCGCCCACCATCGAAGATTGCGGACCTTGTGGGATCAGTTAAGGACAATCTGTTACTACGAAAGGACGGAATTTACAAGATACCGTGCCAATGTGGTATGGCTTACATAGGTCAAACCACACGCACCGTGAAAGAACGCTGCACTGAACATCAACGTTACACCCGCCTTTTGCAGCCAAGCAAGTCCGCTATTGCTGAACATTGTATTTCTACTGGACATTCAATGGAGTATGAGAAAACAATGATTTTGTCCACAGCAACGTCTTTCTGGGAGTCCATTATTAAAGAATCCGTAGAAATACGACTGGCGGAAAATCTGTTAAACCGTGGCAGCGGCTACCAGCTGGACAGTGCATGGAATCCCATCATCTCCACGATTTGCTCAAATCGAAGACGACAGAGTGCGTCGACGACCGTGGCAAACAGCAACGCAGAGGGCGACTGAGTTCCGCTATTCCACCAGGGAGGGCGCTGCCGGCGGGCAGTGTTTGTTCAACTATCAAGTTTTCGACGCATGCGCAGAATAGTTACAGTACGCTATATATTGCGGAGCGGAGGACGTTATCGCCAGTCTGCGACGGCTCACCTGAAGATGACTGGCAGGTGCCCAGTTGAAATATCGTGCGAAGTATTGAACGACGACCGGCTGCAAGCCCGAAATTTGTTTGAACAGTCAATTCGCCGGGAAAATTTTAAAATTCACAAAGCTGTGTGCACTTTTGCGCGTATAATGAAAATATTCATAACACGTCGCATAACAAAAAGAAACATGCGAATCATAACCGTGATCAAACGAAGAAAATATATGATAACATAAATGGTCTTCGCTGTTATTCAGGACAGGTTCAGATTAGACCTTGCAATTTTTTAGTCATAAGATATCACAAGACGTTACACTTTAGAGATATTTGTTTTGAATAACTTGTATTTACCTTCTCTCTCTCTCCTTTTTACAGTCTTTATACCAGTACGAGAACAAAATTCAGACTAAACAAAATGTCTTACATCGAATTATTACATGCTTAACCCTTAACAATCATATATAGTTTCGTAGTACAAACAATGCTAATTTATTCCGTGCGCTAGAAAGTCTTTGATAGACTGAGCACAAAAATGAAAATAACAAAATTATAATTACATTTTTAATATCATGAATACTTCTTTAAATCATGAAAATAAGGTTTGACATCGTCGTAATATTAATTTTCATTGTTGTAGCACTACATTGCCCCCTTTGGATGTACAGTTACACTTGTTTGACTGGACATCCAAGCAGGCTTATTTTCCTTGTGTGTTCTGTTAAAGTTCACTGTGTTCTTTCACTTGGAAGCATATGCTTTGTTTACTTTTAAGTCTCAGGGATTTTGAGTTACGCTCCCCCATTCGGGCAAAGGCCAATGGGAAAAACCCCGGAGAAAAACCACGGCGAAGCGAGCACATCTTCCATACCCTCTTTTTTAATTTTCAACTTTTGAATATTCACTTCGTATGACATTTAATAATGGTACAATTTCGTGATAGTTCTGCTGGTGACGACGGCTGGCGACTTGGTGTACTGCAACACCGATGTCTCGCCCCATCAGGTAAGTCTGCGATGGACTGTGAAGACGTGGCAGGGTGCGGCAAGGGATGACGGATGACGTCGCTGCAGTATTCTGCCCTCACCGACACGTGTGCTCAGCATCCCAGCATACAGTCACATGAAATCCAAACAGCAGTATTAGTTCCTTAAATTAACATCTAAATTACATCATATTTGACGCACTCTTTCACTCAACAAGAAGAATGTGTTTTTTTGTGAGGTGTTCGACTGTTTGTGAGTTTCTTTATCATGATGCAACTCCATTCGTCCTTCCGACGTAAATGACTATCTGCAATTAAAGGTTCATGTAATTACTTTCCAACATTGATACAGTTCTGCAACGGGTTTAATGATATAGTCAACAGCAGCTCCCAACACTGTTACGACTCACCACTGTTGCTGACTGATCGATAAAAACACTTGATCTCGAGTTTTAGTTTGCCTGGAATGTTACGTCCACGCATCTGGTCCCAATAACACTCTGAATACTTGGCATTACTAAACACTCGTAACACAAAATTTGAAAACGAAATCATGGTAACACAACGCACTCATTGAGCGTCCTCTTTTGTGTTAAATTCCACTCTTTCGACAGTGAAGTAAAGTTCATACGCGCAGAGGATAATGCTCACAGGAAGTCTTTGTTCATAGGTCGTAAGCGACATGTTCACTCCACCACGTAGTCACTTGATCACAGTTATCAAGTCTGACAAGGTAAAGTCCTTGTGCTACCCATAAGAATGTCTTTACACAGTCTAGTTACATAATAATAAATCACTGAATGATTGTACATATCAAATGAAGTACATAATTGTAGTCGTTTACAATATAAAAGCAAATCCTGTCATATATTTTCTCGAAAAGGTGGTCCTGGACTAACAAAGAATTGTGCAGTGATAAACACAAGTCTGTATATGTTTGTCTGTGTAATGATCTGTTCAGTCATGGACAACATCTTGTTCGACCTGGTTTATAGCTCATGCAAGTCCGAGCACTAACTTACGGTGGAAAATTTGTTAAACCTATACGTAACTCACGTAAACTTTACATGTTGTAAGTGTATCCTGTACAAAGTCTGAAAGAAAAAAAAAGAGCATACCCTGCTCACCCTAGTGAGTTCAAAATAGTTAACAATCAACAAAATGAAACGTTTATTTTCTAAAGTCACTATATCCTACTGTTGTGTGAAATATGCAGTTCTGTTCACTGTTCGTGGTTTCACCCGCATTAAGTGTCTTAGGGTGGAATCATCTTGAAGCAATTCTTCATCTCATTGCTGCAGCTCGGCGTCCTCTTCTCCGTCGAGCTGGAGCTGAAATTTTCTTACAACTAATTGATAATCTGAGAGTCTCTTCCTCCAAGCAGTACTGATGCTTCCAATGTTGTATGTCCCTATTCTCCCACACGCCACATCGCAGTGTGTCCATGAAATACTTATACACTAGTCCATTAATTAATAATTGTCACTTAGCCTACTCGCACAGTACTTGAATCTTTGATGTTTGACTTCACCTCACTACGACACACGTAAAAGATCATCTACTGTACTTAAGATACATATCTTTTCAAGTCTTTGTAATTGTATAGTCCTTTCTGTCTATTTGAGTTGGGATAGACCAAGAAATAACTATCTTTATATGGTGTACCTTATATCACAAATGGTCCTGAATATAACGGGAACCATTTCTTTATTTTTCTCTTTAATAATGACGACTTCGGATAATTCCTTACTAACACCATATCTCCCACGTTAAATTGTTGAGTATTCTGTAGTCTCCGGTTGTGTGATTCTTGCCGTTTCTGTGCATTCTCGTATAGTGTGACCAATGCTTGTCTAACTTTGTCCTTCCAGTCTTCCGGTTCGGTATTTAGTTTTGGAAGTGGGTTCACCCAACTATTGTTCTCTTTTGTTTTTAATGTTAGTTCTGCTGAAGTAAAACCTCTCGATAAATGTGGTATGTAGTTTACAACACTTTCAAAGGGCTCTATGCATTCGACCCACTTACTTTGTTTAACTGAGCAGTACGTTCTCATAAAGCGATTAAACCCGCGGAACACACGTACCGTGGGATTACCTTGGGGGTGGAACTTCGAAATGAAAATTGGTTTTATATTATGTTTCTCTAAGAATTTCTTCCAGGTAACACTGGTAAAATCTGAGGCATTGTCAGAGAGTAATGTTTCTGGCGTTCCGAAATGAGGTATGTAATCATTTTCCAAACGGTTTATTATCGTTCTCGTGGCTGTTGTTTTTGTAGCAAATAGGTTTACAAACTTAGTAAAGTTATCTAGCACTGCTACGAGGTATTTGACCCCTCCTCTGGCAGTTGGCAGAGGTCCAGCGATGTCAATACTTAAAAGTTGGCGCGAAGCAGTTGGAACAATTGACTGCATTAATGTCTGCGATGATAAAGCACACGGCTTTACGCGCTGGCAAATGTCACAAGCTCGCGTCATCCGTAGGAACTTTCTATACATGTTATTAAAATAACAATACATACTTAGTTTCGCCAGGCATTTCCTTGAACCGAAATGACCCCAAACATTATGTGTATATATTATTAACTTTTGCTCACATTGCTGCGGAATACATACTAGCCAGTTTCGTGAATCCTCATGTCTTCTAAAGAATAACACATCCTGACGTAACATGTAATATTTATGCAATTTCGAAGTAGGATCCGTCCTCAGTTGATCCTTGATCTCGTGCCAAATATTATCTATATCCTGTTTTTGTGCCATATTTTTACACATGTCTAGAAAATATTTACGATTAACATTGTCCGCCATTAGTAACACTTTAAATTCCGATGCTTGCTCTGAGAGTTCACTAAATTGAGGTAAACCTTGGGGTAGCCTAGACAAAGCATCTGCCACAATATTATTACTTCCTTTGATGTAAAAAATCTGGAAATCATACTCCTGCAACGCAAATGTCCATCTTGCCAAACGTGCATGGAGAAGTTTACAGGTCAGCAGGAAACTCAAAGCCTGATGATCACAGTATACCCGAACGTGTCTACCATAAACATAATAATGAAATTTGCGAAACGCCCATACCACTGCCAATGCTCTGTAGTGAAATATGCGCGTTCGCATTCCGATAATACACGACTTGCGAAAGATATTATTTTTATTTGCTCGTGTCCGTCTACTGTTTCTGTCTGAAATAAACACGCACCTAACCCAGTACATGAAACATCTGAGGGTATGCAAAAATCCTTACTGAGATGTAGATGGTGCAAGATTTCAGCATTTAACAAGCAATGCTTGATCGTGTCCAAATCATGTGCACACTGGTCAATCCACACCCATTCTTTTTCAGAAGCCCCAATAGATGTTCGCTGTTAAGCCATTGATTATGCACGAACTTTCGGTAAAAGGATACAAGACCCATATATGCCTTTAATTGTCTTTTGTTGGCATGATATGGACAATTTCTGATAGCCTAAGATTCCTTCTGATGATACTATATGTCCTAAAAACTTTGTCTCCGTCTTTCCAAACTTGGACTTCTTAAGGTTAACCGTAACACCTGCAAGTTCAAATTTGTGTAACACCAAGTTAATTAGTTTAATATGCTCGTCCCACGTTGGTGAAGCAATCAATAAATCGTCCACATAGACAGTTACTTGCTCTAACAAATCCGGGCCTAGGACAGTGTCAAGCGCAATAATAAAGACTCCGGCACTGACATTCAATCCGAACGGCAATACTCTGAATTGATAGCTTCTTCCTCTATAAACAAATGCTGTATATTTCCTAGATCTTGGCGTTAAGACCACCTGCCAGTATGACGCGCGGAGGTCGAGGCTTGATAGATACTTTATCCCATGGAACTTCTGTAATAGTTCTTCTAGATTCTCAGGCCGCGTCCTGACGGGCATAATAATTTGATTAATCCGGCGAGCGTCGAGAACTAACCTTACACTTCCATCGGATTTCATTACCGGTAAAAGTGGGTTACTATATGGTGATAACGAGGTCTCAATAATTCCCCATTCCAGCGTTCGTCTAATTTCTTTTGGTACTGTTTCCCTTTTCGCGCTGGGTATTGAGTACGTTTGATGACAGTAAATTTCATGGGGAAACACTTACATGTCGTACACGTAACCTTTAATTAGTCCAGGTTTTTTCAAAAATACTTTACGATAATTAGTAAGTGTGTCTAATAATTGCTTTTGTTGCAGACTGTCAAGACCAGAGGATTGTTGTACTTTTTCTACTATTCTCCTCGTCCTTCACGTCTTCCATGACCGGGAATGTACTGCAATTGAAACTATCTTGAAGCCGCCATAAATGTGCGCGAATCGGTTCTATCTTTAAAATCTGACAATATTTGCCATGCAATTCTTTGGTCTTTACCAAGTCTAACCTGACTCTCGTGTCAACGAAACACATGCTGCATTCACCCTTTGCGAGATCGGTTATAGTTTCCGTCTCTCGCAAAATATCTAATCCGAGGAGACAGTTCACGGCTAAATTCTTTACAATGAGGAAGGTGAACTCTTTGGCTCCCATTCCAAAATTAATACAAATCCGTGTCTGTTCCCGAACTAGTTGGGCTTTCTGACTAATGGCTCCTGTAACTCGACAATTAGTGACTGGAAAAACTGGAATCTTTCTAATCTTCTTTAAGTGAAGAAAGAACGATTCATTCAGCACAGAAACAGATGCTCCAGTATCTAAAATCACCGTAGTTTGAATACCATAAATATCACAAACTATAGCTGCTTGTACAACTTCCAGTTCAAACAAATTACACTTCTTCCGAAAATCTTGACATAATTCCTCTCGTATATCGACTCCGTCATTATATCTTAACATCTGCGTAGTTGAACTACGTTGCTGAGCAACATCAACAGAATTATTCCTACACACTGCATCTCTTGCGTCGTTCGACCCGATCGCTGCTGATTCTATGCGACACACATTCTCATAGTTACCACAGCTGGTTGTCTGCACGCTTGGTTGCTCGTTATTACTAACATCATTCATGCAAGTGCCACCTAGACACCCTGCGACTGACACGCGGGAGCAGAATGTCGTCGCATCTAGTTTGACTGACTGGTACTGGTTGATGGTTGCGGTTCACTTACCTCAATGATCTTGATATTTTGATTCGGTGGTTGCCATGGCTGCGCATTCATATGCTGCTGCATGTGATTTGACATATTTGTACTGTACGAGGGTTCTACATGATTGTTGTTGTGATATTGCGGGGGCCTAGGCTGCTGCCATTGCTGTTGTGCATAATTCTGTGTTGACCACTTACGTGGTGGTTGCATGTTTTGCTGATTATTTGAAAAATTACCGTTATTGTGATTGGCGTTAGCTCTAAAATCTCGTTTCCGTTTCTTTGAAACGTTTCCGTTATTGTTTTGTCCACTATTGTTCTGTAGATGATAATTGTGATTCGGTGCATTACCATACTGTCCATTTGCGCTCATATTATGGTTCTGCCATCCTGAATGATTCGGACTATTCCAATGATTTTGATTCCCATAGTAGGTGTTTCTATTACTATTGTTCTTGTGGTTTCGCCCGTTGCCATTACCATTACCATAATTCGACGAATTATTCCCATAATGGTGTCTGTCCTCTTCGATAACCAAATCTAAAGAGTCCAGTACAGATAGAAAATGTTCCACGTTTTCTTCAGAAATGTGAAACAATTTCTCCTTTAGATCACGCGGTAACTTCTCCTTTAATATCTTTAAAACATCACACTCAGGAATTGGTGTGGATAAATATTTCACTTTGTCCAGATACTTTTCGAAATATTTCCGCAAAGTACCGCCTTGCTATTAAATGGCTCAGGACTCTAAACTTCTTTTCTTAATCGTTCTTGTACCACACGCGACCAATACTTGTTTAGAAAAGCTTGTTCAAATTCATCGAAGGAGCTGCATTGTTCAACTTTCTGTGTCGCGAACAACGCTGGCTCATCTTAAATATGGGTAATGGTAAAGACAATTTTCTCCCTTTCGTTCCAACTTTTTGGCTTTATTCCGCGGATCCCTTTGATAAACACAATTGGATGGGGTCCGTTCTTATCATTGGTAAACTTCTGAAACTGTGAATTCTTCCCTAAAGCATCCTGAGTCACAAATGGTTGTGTATGGTCTTGATAAACGGATGTTACTCCACGTGTTGGATTGAAATTATTGACCGTCTGCCCCCTACTTTCAGTTAAAGGCGTTTCATAATGATCAGGGTGTGTTTCAGTGATACTAACACACTCCGGCGAACTGTTATGAGATGTTTGCATACGTGTTTCATTAAGCACTTTCTGCACGTTTTGTAAATCAGTCTGGAGTTCATGAATCTTTGTGTTGTTTTCACGTATCATGTATCAGTTGTGTTCCTGCTTATTGTGACATCACAGGTAGTTCCTTCTGTATAACAGTACTAATTTGTTTGTCTTTGTCATTTAGCCATGTGTTGAATGTGTTCACAACGCATTCTTCTTGTTCTTTGCATTTTTGTTCTATTACGTTTTGATTATCAACCGTAAGGTTTTCTATACGTGTACTTATGTTGCGTATTTCTGCTTCCAAAGAAGTGTGTGTTTTTTGTAATTTGTCCACATCCTGGGTTACTTGCTTTACATTGTGTGGTAAGTCATGGTATGTTTGTTGCATACTTGAAATGTTGTTCTGTATAGCAGACAACTGGGCATCTATTTGCTGTTGCAGCTGCCGATCGTGTTCTTTTAACCGGTTTTCAAGCTTTTGATCTATCTCTTTTGAGAACTGTGAAAAGCTTAACTGCGTACGCTCGTCTAATTGACTGATGCGTTCATCCTAGGTCCTAATCCGTTAATCTACTCTGCTAATACGTTTATCTAAATTATTATTAATCAAGCTGTTTAGCAGTTTCTTGTTCACGCTGTATCTGTGATTGTTCCTGTATTTTAAACATTTGTTCCATTTTCATCGTTAAGAGGGAAAATGGATCCAGTACTGTTTGTGTTGGCTCTACCGGTGCTAAATCGACTTTAACTGGTGCTTCTTGTGGTTCTGCTTCAGTATGCACTTGAACTACCGTCTGTATTCTGCTTGAGTGTTCTACAGCAGATGGATCACTGACTTTAATATTAGTGTCCTGTTCTATATCCTCTGTCTGATCTGATAAAATATTATCAATTTATACATCACTAGTTATTCCTTCCTCCTCTGCATGTTCTACAGTTACTTCCTACTGTGTAGCTTTTCTTACACGTCGCACTGTTTTCACCATGTTTGCAAATGTTTGGGTGCAAGTCTAATCGGGAAAACGTCACACGCAACACATAAATTATTCCGTCACACAAAACATAAAATAATTACTACACTGCACCAGATTGGAATCGGTACTATAAATGTTCACTTTCGTTTGATTAAAATTCAGTTCCAATCTCGTTCAGTTAACCTCTACTGAAAACACTTGATACGGTATTTTACTACTCCTTCTCGCAGTTATTTAAATATAATTGATTCTTATAGCTTTCCAAGGAGACACATTCACAAACAAACAAGCAAAACACGGTACGGGACTACTAGTCCCACCGCCACACCTGCACCTGCCCATGTTCGGCAATAAATTCTGCCTGACTCATGTAGTACTATCACCGTAAGAGGGTGGTACGGGACTACAAGTCCCACCGCCACACCTTCAAAGTGAATTGCAGTGACAAAGTCACTGCACAGTGGAAATTTACTGGCCCACCAACACAGTTAGACCGCAACAGACCGGTGATGCTGTATTGTAACCTATCACCTCGGACTACAAGTCCAAACATTCACAAACACGGTACAGAACTACAAGTCCCACCGCTACACCTTCACCTGCCCATGTTAGGCAAAATTTTCGCTTGACTCATGTACTACTATCACTGTCAGAGGGTGGTACGGGACTACCAGTCTCACCGCCACACTTCCAAAGTGAATTGCAGTGACGCAGTCACTGCCCTGTGGAAAATTTACTGCCTCACCAACACAGTTAGACTGCAATAGACCGGTGATGCTGTATTGTAACAAATCACCCCGGACTACAAGACCATTAAAAATAAAACATTCACAAACGAAATGTAAGTACAGCATCAACTAGAAGAAGATGTGGCTACCATATGTAGTGCTTCGTTCTACTGCCGCTGTGACGGAATGGTACAGCAAAATTATAGTGCTTGCGGTCGTCGAAGATTTCCGCTCATTACAGCATGAAACAAATAGAAGAAACACACATTAGCACACACATATAAACTAGTCCTGTCAGTAGGTTGCCACTGAATTGCCCTCTCTATTTATGAATTGGATAGCCACTGAATTGCAATTTATTTATTTAATGGGATAATAATGATTATTAAAAGGTGGCAATTTTATTTTAGCACTGTTTTTACTCTTTCGATTGTTGCGAGTCAGCGATAGTGCAATGCTGCTCGCTTTGGAGAATACACATTTTATAACAATTATTTGGTCCAGGAAACACGGTTGCGATTTAGACGGTATTCGCGTAATTGTACTGATTAACAGTTATCGTTTCCGAAAGACGCAGGTTCGATTAAAGCTGTGTGTACTTTTGCGCGTATAATGTTAAGCACTGTTTTTACTCTTTCGATTGTTGCGAGTCAGCGATAGTGCAATGCTGCTCGCTTTGGAGAATACACATTTTATAACAATTATTTGGTCCAGGAAACACGGTTGCGATTTAGACGGTATTCGCGTAATTGTACTGATTAAACGTTATCGTTTCCGAAAGACGCAGGTTCGATTAAAGCTGTGTGTACTTTTGCGCGTATAATGAAAATATTCATAACACGTCGCGTAACAAAAAGAAACATGCGAATCACAACCGTGATCAAACGAAGAAAATATATGATAACATAAATGTTCTTCGCTGTTATTCAGGACAGGCTCAGATTAGACCTTGCAATTTTTAGTTATAGGAAATCACAAGACGTTACACTTTAGAGATATTTGTTTTGAATAACTTGTATTTACCTTCTCTCTCTCTCTCCTTTTTACAGCCTTTATACCTTCACATCGATTAAGGAACTTTTCCTTCTCTACCGACCAGTACGAGAACAAAATTCAGACTCAACAAAATGTCTTACATCGAATTATTACATGCTTAATCCTTAACAGTCATATATAGTGTCGTAGTACAAACAATGCTAATTTATTCCGTGCACTAGAAAGTCTTTGATAGACTGAGCACAAAAATGAAAATAATAAAATTATAATTACATTTGTAATATCATGAATACTTCTTTAAATCATGAAAATAAGGTTTGACCTCGTCGTAGTATTAATTTTCATCGTTGTAGCACTACAAGGATGACTAGCTTCTTCACTGTTTGTCTAGAAGTTTTTCATACCAGAAAGAAAGTGCAACAGGTCTTGAATGTCCTTCAACTTTCCCCACTTTTTCTTTTCTTCTTTTTGTCTGTGAAGTCATTTTCTTACTCATTTCCACTCACTTTATTCATTATTTCACACAAATTAACACACAACGCAGCTCAGAGACGATACAATAACCTATACGATGTAAATCATGAAAATAAGGTTTGACCTCGTCGTAGTATTAATTTTCATCGTTGTAGCACTACAAGGATGACTAGCTTCTTCACTGTTTGTCTAGAAGTTTTTCATACCAGAAAGAAAGTGCAACAGGTCTTGAATGTCCTTCAACTTTCCCCACTTTTTCTTTTCTTCTTTTTGTCTGTGAAGTCATTTTCTTACTCATTTCCACTCACTTTATTCATTATTTCACACAAATTAACACACAACGCAGCTCAGAGACGATACAATAACCTATACGATGTAAACAACGTGACAACTGCTTGTCATCCACTGCCTTCTTAAGATGATTTCCTAGCCTACGCCCAAGATATCGAGCTGAAATTATCAGGGTGGGTAATTCAGATATGGAGGTATCGATTTAGCACTTTGACGGAAAAAGGGCGTAAATTCAATTACGTCCATAGTCCATCAGACTCCTCTATTGAGCTATTTTCGTTGGTCGTACCAGTGCAGTGCCTCTATGGAAATTCAGGTAGCATGATGGTCGTCATCTGTGATGTAGTATTACAATGGAATTTTGTAGCGACACACCATTTCAAGCGAGCAAATTCTTGTGAAAGTCTTATCCGTTTATAAGGGGACCACGTTTACAGCTGGTTTTATTTATTGAGACTCGGCTTTTACGATCCACGAGCATGCGCACCGTTCTTCGTTAGCAGTTCTGCAGCTGTGTTTATGCCGTAATACGAGACGTGCCGGGGCTATTAATCTTTCTTTAGGATTCTCTTACGCAAAGCGGAACGAGGCGCTTGTGGGTATTTATGGAATCCGTTGACTGTTCTGAGTGGAGATAGTTGACATTTCCGGGCAGTAACGTCGGAGACGTCTGTCTGGTTCACTACGTGCGTCTGTCCTTAAGCTAAGGACTTCCTCGTCTACATATTTTAAAACGTCGTACTGGTTCCTGGGAGTATGTGCCCGTAATGTTTCTCATAATGCCTAAATGGAAATGTATATTACATCTTATCGAGTGATCATTCGACTGATGGCGTCGTCGTGTCACAAAGTTTCAATGAATTTCGTACCCATCACCTTCAGGCGAAATAAAAGAGTTCGAAGTTACTGTGAAATGCAAAGGCTCAGTCTAGTTGTAAAAAGGGTAAATGAAGTGAAATGAAAAGGATTCCTCGCCAGACGAACGTGGTGTAATATAACTAGCATCAGAAAATGGTGACGGGAGAAGGATTCCTTATGAATAGGAGGGTAGAGCCGAGAGTGATTTTCTTTGAACAATTTAATTACCAGGTCGTTCGTATCAGAATCGACACCAAACCAACGCCTGTAGCGAAAACATGTTGAACGGTATTTCAGTCCCACGTTAAGGGAGAAGAGAATATAATTTTCATGACTACACTCCTGGAACTTGAAATAAGAACACCGTGAATTCATTGTCGCAGGAAGGGGAAACTTTATTGACACATTCCTGGGGTCAGATACATCACATGATCACACTGACAGAACCACAGGCACATAGACACAGGCAACAGAGCATGCACAATGTCGGCACTAGAACAGTGTATATCCACCTTTCGCAGCAATGCAGGCTGCTATTCTCCCATGGAGACGATCGTAGAGATGCTGGATGTAGTCCTGTGGAACGGCTTGCCATGCCATTTCCACCTGGCGCCTCAGTTGGACCAGCGTTCGTGCTGGACGTGTAGACCGCGTGAGACGACGCTTCATCCAGTCCCAAACATGCTCAATGGGGGACAGATCCGGAGATCTTGCTGGCCAGGGTAGTTGACTTACACCTTCTAGAGCACGTTGGGTGGCACGGGATACATGCGGACGTGCATTGTCCTGTTGGAACAGCAAGTTCCCTTGCCGGTCTAGGAATGGTAGAATGATGGGTTCGATGACGGTTTGGATGTACCGTGCACTATTCAGTGTCCCCTCGACGATCACCAGTGGTGTACGGCCAGTGTAGGAGATCGCTCCCCACACCATGATGCCGGGTGTTGGCCCTGTGTGCCTCGGTCGTATGCAGTCCTGATTGTGGCGCTCACCTGCACGGCGCCAAACACGCATACGACCATCATTGGCACCAAGACAGAAGCGACTCTCATCGCTGAAGACGACACGTCTCCATTCGTCCCTCCATTCACGCCTGTCGCGACACCACTGGAGGCGGGCTGCACGATGTTGGGGCGTGAGCGGAAGACGGCCTAACGGTGTGCGGGACCGTAGCCCAGCTTCATGGAGACGGTTGCGAATGGTCCTCGCCGATACCCCAGGAGCAACAGTGTCCCTAATTTGCTGGGAAGTGGCGGTGCGGTCCCCTACGGCACTGCGTAGGATCCTACGGTCTTGGCGTGCATCTGTGCGTCGCTGCGGTCCGGTCCCAGGTCGACGGGCACGTGCACCTTCCGCCGACCACTGGCGACAACATCGATGTACTGTGGAGACCTCACGCCCCACGTGTTGAGCAATTCGGCGGTACGTCCACCCGGCCTCCCGCATGCCCACTATACGCCCTCGCTCAAAGTCCGTCAACTGCACATACGGTTCACGTCCACGCTGTCGCGGCATGCTACCAGTGTTAAAGACTGCGATGGAGCTCCGTATGCCACGGCAAACTGGCTGACACTGATGGCGGCGGAGCACAAATGCTGCGCACCTAGCGCCATTCGACGGCCAACACCGCGGTTCCTGGTGTGTCCGCTGTGCCGTGCGTGTGATCATTGCTTGTACAGCCCTCTCGCAGTGTCCGGAGCAAGTATGGTGAGTCTGACACACCGGTGTCAATGTGTTCTTTTTTCCATTTCCAGGAGTGTAAAAGGGGAGGGGGTGGGAGATGGAACGCTGTAGCAAGGAAGCAATAGAAGAAAGTGTTATCGGAGAATATGGGTTTTGTAGTAGGGATGAGAGTGTAGCACCAGCACCATCAGTTAGTAGCTTGTTCTCCAACTGTCAACCTTCAAGAGTGTAAGTGAGGATAAATTATTGATTTATTGATTGATTGAGAGGTGTTATGGGACCAAACGGCGAGGTCATCAGTCTGGCGATTCAGAAGTGAGTTACAGTAGAAAGATGGCCTGCTAAAAGTGGACGGAACCAGTCAGTGGAGTCAAATTATAAAGTAATAAACATTAAACACACACAGTAAAGGCATAAAAGGGTGCGGCCATGGGGTCGCAGACCGAGAAGACTGTAAAAGAAGTCCCAACCGCAACCAACCCACCCCTGGTCCAAGACTAATGGAGAACCTTACACGTCGAAATAAAAACTACCTCCACGGAGGAAACCGAGGACCATTTCAACAATCCGTGGATCGTCTGCTAATATTGAATTTGAGGAATCGGGAAGGCTATACTTAACACCAAGGCAGAAAAAAGGGGACATTCCACATATATGTGAGATATCGTCAGTCTGGATCCACAACCACATTGCGGGTGTGGGTCGTTACGTAGGAGGAAACAATGGGTGAGCCAGGTGAGGATAAATTATTTTCAATTTTACTGACAATAAGCCTCAGATTGAAGCATAACCAGTTTTCTGCACTATGTAATGTTTGTGCTACGGTCTACTGTGTTCGGAAGAAGGAAGAATTCTATTACAGCAGTTTAGATGCTGAACCATTCTCGCACAATATTAGTCCACACCATCACCACTACACATAAACCTATCGTTGCCTCCAGGCAATGTAATGCTTAATTAGATCCGTAAATGTATCTAAATGTGCATATCCTTGGCAGTGAACTGTGGAATTTCACCTTCATGTGTGCCGAGACGTTGACCTTAGTAGTGTTATTAGTGCTAGAGTTCTATTGATACATCCAAGATATATCTGTCAGTAATGTTGATTGTTGTTATAATATGTCTGATTTTGTTAATAAAAACGTTTTTTCAAACTGATGAACAACAATGTCTGGTAAAAACGTGGAAACTAAGTGCAAAGTACGGGATATAAAACAAGCAAAATCGAGGGATGGTATAGACGAAGCTCCTTTATTGATTGCCAAACGAAATTGTCAAAGGATTGTTATTTTTCAAAGAATGTTTAGTTGGCATCGAACTGAACAAGATTATGTGGCGATAGGTAAATGTATTACAGCGGGAAATACTATTTTGGATATTTCGAAACCTCCTGTTACAGACATTCATTATGAATGTAAATGGTGGACAGAAACAGACAGAAGAGCTTGTAAGTGTGTTACAGAGCAAGCTGTGGTGAGAAATAATTGTTATAAAAAGCTTCGATACGTTGCACCGTGTCCTTGTTAATTTTCATTGAAGTTAGCCAGCCGGGACGATGTCATCCCTGTTAACTTCGTCTTTCTTCCTCCACCACGTCATCAGGTAAAAACCTTCCCACAATCTCTCATAAAGGTTTTCAGTTTACTCTTTCCACCTATCAGGTCCCTCCTCTGCCTTTAATAGTGGAATTGCGATTGCACTTTTAATGTTACGGCCCTTGCTTTTAATTTCACTGAAGGTAGTTTTTACTTTCTAAATGCCGAGTCAGCCCTCCGACAATCACTCCTTTTTCTATTTCTTCGCATTTTTCGTGTAGCCATTTCGCCTTAGCTTCCTCTAGTCAGCGGTTTGGATGAATGAGATGTAAGCTGATTGTGCGATAGTTTCCGCTTCACATTTTTCGTGTAGCCATTTCGCCTTAGCTTCCTCTAGTCAGCGGTTTGGATGAATGAGATGTAGGCTGATTGTGCGATAGTTTCCGCGCCTATCTTCCCTTTCTGAATGCATTATTTGTGTGGATGATGTTTTTCCTAAAGGCTAACGGTAGATAATATTATACATCAAGATGGGTGAAAGGTCTCGATTCCCGCTGGTGATAGAATACAGACTGTAGCTGCGAGCATTCTGTGATGAAAATAGCAGACTATGGTCTATGGATGTAGACAGGACTACATACGAAACTCTGTGTCAGTCCTAGAAGTGTACACGGATAGCTTAACACGGGCGCTGGTCCAGATTATCGACACAAAGTATGGTAGACGTCTCAACGAACATCGGAATACAGCCAAAGCTTTCAATGTCCATTACACTCTGCTGTATTCGGTGGGGCAAGCGGATCCGGAAGCCACGGTGCTGATTCACGGCCCCATGCTGTAGGTATTTTAAGCGGACTTGATACTTGACGTTACAGAAGATGAAGTGTTCTTGCCGGTGCCAAGACAGAGGAGTTTCCAACAAGACCTCAGGACCTGACGGACACCGTTTGGAGTTTTGTCGGGACTTCGAACAGCTGTTGGTGCGGTTCGGATAGTTATATGCCAAGAACTGATGTCTCCAGATGTAGCACTGCCCATAACCTTCTTGGGAGGACTTACAATGGCTACTGATACACAGAACGATGTGTCTCTTATCGGTCATTATCGTCCCTGGACGCTGTTGACTACTGACATGAAAATCTTCACTAGCTTGATGGCAACACGTATCAAGCTCACGGTACAGAGTGTAATTTCTCAGGTCCCTCAACATACACCAGCGAAGATTCCGCGGCTAACATGTGCGCTGGCATCCATAAACTTCAGTCAGGTATTCGAGACTGCAGTTCTCCGGAGCATGCTATAAAGGAACCGCTTTAACGAAGTAGTGATGTGCCTACTTCACGACACGTCATTGAGGGAGTTCGTTAACCGTCGGTTAACGGCGCCAGTCCTGCTTCACGGCTCGGTGCGCCAAGGCTGTCCGTTACCAGCGATTACAAGCTAGCCTTAGAAGCCTTGTTACCCGACCTACGCCGTAGTCTGACTGTAATGACGCTCGGTACCGCCACCTTCTGATGCAACGTTGCTGGCCCTCTTAGACGGCGCCAACACTAGACTCGCCATGGAATGGATTACGACCTATAAAGCAGCCTCCAGTAGCCGCATTAACGTTGATTCGTTAATCGCTTCGAGCATCGGGACAGGGTTGCCACCTGAATGTGTCAACAAGCATTGCTGACACACTATGCTGACGAACTATATACGCCAAACGACGACCCATAAATATAGGCGTCTTATGCACCAAATTGGAGCAGGGATAGCAGATCACCACCTGCAGACCTTCAACGTCCCGCAGAGAAAATGCCCACGTCTACCTAGTGTCATGCATCCCGCATGTCGCACAGGCACTTCCAACTACGAACCGAATAGCCCGCAACAGCATGAGAGCTCTCGTCTTCTTTATTTTCACAGCAATTTTTCTCAAATGTCAGTATGAACCTCTCAACCTCTCCAAGGACAGGAAGAGACTGAGACTAGCAAACCTTGTAAGAGAGTCATGCCGTTTTGATTTTTGTATGTCATCGATTTGCACGTCAGAGAGAGAGAGAGTTACGTTACTGTTGAACAATCTCTGGTCTTGTCTTCGCCTCTGCGCAGTCCGATAAATTCTTAGTTGATGTGTGATAGGTGGCGGACGTATTCAGTAGAGCTGTGTTCACTTGTAAAGGACACCAATTATGAGTAAGAAGAACACATTAGAAAGCGAACAGTATCTGTATTTTGAATAATGTTATTATTTTTGAAGAGAAGAAGTTTGAGGTACGATTGCAGCACTGCGCAGCTAGGAATAATTATTGTCAGCTAATTAACTAGCTTGGAGCTGAGAGAAAGATCACCGCACTTCCCTGAGTCACGCCTTAACGTATTAACTTATTGAGCTGTTTGGTTTTTTTTTTATAGAAGCTCTGTGTTAACATTGTACCCGTTTCAAATCATTCTTCATTTTGTTAAACATAGTACTTTCCAGTCCAATGTTATGTGAGAAGGTCACGTGAAGCTTTACTCCGTCCTTCTGAATACATACTTCATTCTAAAGTCATTGTCTTGGAATATCATATCATAGGGATAAGTACTCTCCTCACCCCACTGTTTATCATTACGCACTACCATATGCAACAGTTTGTATATGTATTTAGAAACAGAAATCTAGCTTACCCGCTGCCCTCTTGCTATTTGCTGTTGTGCTTTGGAGAAATCTCCAAACAAGGTAAGTGGAAATTTTAATTAGAGCCAGATAATTGTTTTCTTCAGTTGCACATTTAATATAAGACAAGCTGCAGTCATATCAGTTAGAGTTCAGTTCAAATTAAGTTCTGTTTAGACAAAGGTTAGCAAAGCAGTTTAAGTTGGACAACACTTTGTGAGGACATAGTTTTGATAATACGTAGACTTGTATACAGTGGAAGGTAAAGTTGGGCTAAATTTTAGACAGAAACAAATATATTGGGGAGGTTACGTTTGTCAGCCTTTCTGCCACGGTAGTTGGATTTCTCGAAAGCATCAAATGCCCCTCCGCTAATTTTACTTATGTTGTACAATCTTTTCATTTACAATTCTCTGTTAAATTTGTGAAATTTTGTGTCTTGTGATCATTATCGATAACTTTGTTGTGTAAAGAGTTGGCGCAATAATACAGATTTCTTTCATTGGTGAGTACTTGCGTGCAGAATAATGTTTTTGTTTGTTTGGTCATTGTAGCAAATTTGTTTCTCCAAGAAATAGTGTATCATCATATTTGGTACAACAAGAAATAATATGAAAGTTCGTCGTAGCATGAGACTACAGAGGTTGTTGCAAAAAAACGATTCGGTACAGGATGAGATAAACCAATTTGTGCGATTAGGAAGTAGGAACTAACAGTTTACATGAGCCTGCAGGAAATTGCGACGATCCACAATTATTATCCAGTTTAGTGAACAATAATCAAACTGAATAAACGACTGTTAGTGAACATGTGAATTCTGAAGCTGAGTTGGTCGGCGATAAGTAGCCACTCTCTAGAGAAAGCTTATAAAAGTCACCACAGTCGTGCGAAATCTTACAACTGCTAACAGACACATCAGAATTACGTTTTGCGTCAGTGTCTTTTGAAGGAACACAACACACATCACCTTCAGTGAACAATTATACTGAACCACACTGCACTAATCCGACAATTTTTTTACACTCAATTCCTCAGAACCCTAAAGAAAGGCAAGATAACATAAGAGTCACTAAGTCCATCGGTTCCATTTTCCCTCAAGACATGACAAATCTCTTTCGTGAATGTCTCACCATGAGCTATTTCAACTAGAATGGCAGTTTCTGCGAACAGCTGGAAGGTGTCATCATAGGTAATCCTCTTAGTCCAGTGGTGGCCAACTTCTTCAGTGAACATTTCGAAGCACAGGCACTGGACTTTGCGACTTGTAAAACTAAGGTGTGGTACAGATACGTCGATGATACTTTCGTTGTGTGCAGCCATGGTGAAGAAAAGCTCGGTGACTTCCTAAGACACTTGAACAGCCTCCATGCCAACATAAAATTTACCATGGAAGTAGAAAAGGACAATAAACAACCATTTCTAGATGTGCTGGTCACAAGGAATGGCGAAAACCTGGGACACAGTGTTTATCGAAAACCGACACACACGGACAGATACATGCACAACTTATCAAACCACCACCCGAGCCAGAAAAGAGACACTCGTAACGTGAGCAGGACGAATATGTGAGCCGCGGCACCTCAGAAGCGAAATGGAACACCTGGAGAGTGTTCTGAGGAGAAATGGGTACTCGGCCTTTCTGCCATACATTCCCAGAGCGACGGACAGAATCGGCCGTACACTGCGCAAACACGACGTAAAGACGATTTTCAAACCGGAAAAAAAATCAAAGAGTGTCTTAGATCGGCAAAGGAGAAAAGGGACCCACTTGCAATGTCCAGGATATACCACATACCATACACATGCAGAAAAGTTTATGTCGAATGACTGGACCACTAATCAACACCAGCATTGCAGTGTGGGGCAGGTGGAGAAATTGGCCGTGGCGGAGAACGCACTGCGTGAGACCTACCACGTAGTAAAATTGGCCGACACGGAAGTTCTGGCTGTAGCGAAGCACTATCACATCCGCCTGTTCAGAAAGGTGACAGAAATACAAAAACACGGGAATAGCTTCAACAAGAAACAGGATAGCCTTAAGGTAAACGGATCCTGGCTTCCCGTGCTGCAGCGAACGACCGTCGCATATAGCAAGAGAACCGTACCGGAAATGACTGCGGAGAAGCCATCGGACGTTGGCGCGCCAGGTACATATAGTCTGCGGCCGAGAGCTCGGCTCCAGTTCACCACCGGCAATGGTGGGCGAAGCTATGACAATGCCAGCCACTCGTGCTAGCGAAACGTCAGTAAAATCATGAGACGAACGTAGGCCGAAGTACACGAGACAGAAGCCAATAGGCACTTTGTCAACAAGACCCCAACTTGAAAATAAGTCAGCGTAATGACAAGGACGAATTGCTAGCTAAAATCAACACTGTAGTTCCGACTGCGATAGTTACACGGATAAGAGAACAGGAGGAACATCTAAACACAACGGTAAAAGAAATTAGCTTACAGCTGTAAACTTTGACATTAAATACTGAAGAATAAAAAGAACAGTTAAGCACAGTTACAGATAAAGTTGGTGACATGACAATGAAAATGGCGAAGTTGTCAAACAATGGAGACAGAGATTCAAATGGCACAATTCCAGTGCAATTTTCAGATACAGTAGTATATTAGTCATTAATAAATTTTAAAGAAAACCAAGAGAGAGTTAATAGAGCAAATAAGCGTCATAGGAACACTATTAATGAGGAAGTCAAGCGTCTTCAAAGAAAGCTTAACCGTGATAACGAAAAAGACCAATTTGACCATGTACATCCATATTCATAAAACCTTGGTGACGATACAAATTTATGGCTGTTAGGTGATTTTCCACGAGAACAGTACCAAACATCCAGATACGACAATGAATTGCCGATGTGGTGCAATAGAGAACAATCTGGTTCACAAAGAAATGGTAACATCGATTACGAACATTTTTTGACAGTACGTAAATTCAAACTTTTCAGAAATTATAGTAACGAAACTCACCCCCAAGCTTGGATTGAATAGTTTCTTTATTCTTTACCACCAAATTGGCCGCTTGAACACAAATTAGAATTCGAGTAAAACGTATCATTATAATGTTACGGAACTTCGAACAATCCGACTTCTCTAGCCCAGCAAAATACTTTGAAGACGTGGTACGCAGAAATTAGTTCTTATCAAACCCATACAGCCCGTCCGAGCTAAATCTCATTTGTTTGACAAAGTTACCTACACATTTGAGACATGTAATTTTGGGCGGCTGATGCAAAGATGACTCACAAGTATTTCAAACATTACTGAAGGCATTGGAACTGGACAGTGACTTCGGTTTAACCAAAAGACACAATAACAATCACAACAGGAAGTGTGACACGCTTGATGCTTTCATACGGCGTGTAAAAAAAGCTATGGGAACTCACATAACAAACATAATCACAGAAATAATTACAGAAGGGATAACCACCACCGTCCGTATGAAGTACAGTTTTCGCAGTTGCATAAAGGGTACTGTTATACAAGTAATTTCAGGAGGCTAAATAAAAAAAAAATTGACTTCATGACAGCCATCACAGAAAATACGATGATGGGAACAGTATATGTAATATAATCAACGTAGTCATAGCAGTACGTTCACTTACATTATAATCATACAAATCATGGGATCACTTCAAGTAGCTCGAATCCGCAGAATGCATCGCACAACAGTTATACAAGTAGGAGCCAATACAGTCACAGTAATTAATATCATAATTAACATCACAGAAAATACGATAATGGCAACAGGGGTAACCATATATGTAATATAATCAACGTAGTCATAGCAGTACGTTCACTTACATTATAATCATACAAATCGTCATGGGATCACTTCAAGTAGCTCGAATCCGCAGAATGCATCGCACAACAGTTATACAAGTAGCATCCAAAACAGTCACAGTAATTAATATCATAATTAACAGTGGCAAAGTTCTGGAAGGGCAATCCCAATGCGACAGAAAGAAATAGCTGAAGTTAGATCATCGATTCACCTCAGGTAGATCGAATCCGCAGAATGCATCGCACAACAACAGTTATGCAAGTAGAAACCAACATAGTCACAGTAACTAATATAACTCACAGTGGCAAAACTCTACAAGCGCAATCCCAAAGCGACAGAAAGAAATAGTTGAAGTTAGACCACCAAATCCACTAGATAATCAACGATGTGAAAGAAATACAAGACAATGACTCTCCACTCCGCCAGCAAGCGATTCTTTGGATCAAACAAAACACGACACTGTCGAAACTTTGATCTTTGTGCGTTTTGAAGACAATAAGAGACATTTTAGTGGAAGAGACTGATGGAAAAACTCTGTAGTAGATAAAATGATATACATTTCAGTAGGCAACACTACACTTTCCGCTATCCTTGACTGTGGTAGCCCTATTTGTGTTGTCAGTGACACTTCATTCCACAAATGTATGACAACAAAGGATTGTCCGAAAATACAAGGAGCGAGTTCTGGAAAAAGTGTTGACGTGAAGCCTCAAACCTATTTAGACTTTCTGTTTCGAGGCTAAATATTTTCGATAAATTTCTTGAGTGTTCCTCTCTTGTCCAATGAAATAATATTAGGAGTAGATTTACTAAAGAATATAATGCTTTTCTGAATTTCATTGATGCCGAAGTAGAAATGGAAGTGGAAGGTAACTCAGTTTCATTAACATTTCAAGACTGGATATCAAAACAAGAAGAAGAAATATAATGTTTATGTTTTTTGACACATAATGCATCGCAAATCTGTCCGAGTACTTTCGTAATAATACAAGTTGCGCATATAGTTTTTACGAAGAGAATTACATTCATCAGTTTCTAAAATATTTTTTGCCTGACAGCGCACAGCAACATTTGGTGATAAACGATGCTATTCCACCGCATGCCAGACCGATTCACATAGCGAGGCAGGCATCTTTTGATAAAAATAGGGCGACTATCGTCGAGCAACAAACTACATTCATCTCACAACAACTCGAGCGATTTGCTTCCATCACATGTACACTAAACAAACTGCTACGAACTTGGAAATTCATCATCTAGAATAAGAATAAATAATTTCTAATAAAATGAAGATTCTTTTTTCTTCTTTAGGGGCAGCAGCGTAATATACTCGTATGTCTGATAACGACATGGTTGTTACAGTACATGCATCAAATAGCTGCTTATAATGACTAATTTTCATTTACAATTACGACAGACTGTTTCGGCTTTATTGACATTTTCAAGTACGTCTAGATTGGTGTGACGTCCATACTACGTCGTTAATGGACTGTTTTGTAACTTTCACTGCTTTAATAAGATCGTAAATGTTGTTGTTCCACTGATGGGACTGTCAAACTGCTGTCACGTCGTAATTAACATTTAATTTTAACGTCTTGACAAGATACGTATCTCAATGCATTATTATTATTATTATTATTTTTCTATCGATGGGACTGTGGCGACATCATGTCTTTTACCGTTGGGGAAACAGAGAGGCAGAACATTTCACAATTAGTGATGTTGGGATGAATCATGCAGAACAATATCTGTCAGAGGGGTAATGCACGTTAGGTGGAAAAGCGCTCAAGACTGACGGCATGTTTATACTGTACAAGTATGCGCTGTCCTGCAGACAGGTACTACACTCCTGGAAATTGAAATAAGAACACCGTGAATTCATTGTCCCAGGAAGGGGAAACTTTATTGACACATTCCTGGGGTCAGATACATCACATGATCATACTGACAGAACCACAGGCACATAGACACAGGCAACAGAGCATGCACAATGTCGGCACTAGTACAGTGTATATCCACCTTTCGCAGCAATGCAGGCTGCTATTCTCCCATGGAGACGATCGTAGAGATGCTGGATGTAGTCCTGTGGAACGGCTTGCCATGCCATTTCCACCTGGCGCCTCAGTTGGACCAGCGTTGGTGCTGGACGTGCAGACCGCGTGAGACGACGCTTCATCCAGTCCCAAACATGCTCAATGGGGGACAGATCCGGAGATCTTGCTGGCCAGGGTAGTTGACTTACACCTTCTAGAGCACATTGGGTGGCACGGGATACATGCGGACGTGCATTGTCCTGTTGGAACAGCAAGTTCCCTTGCCGGTCTAGGAATGGTAGAACGATGGGTTCGATGACGGTTTGGATGTACCGTGCACTATTCAGTGTCCCCTCGACGATCACCAGTGGTGTACGGCCAGTGTAGGAGATCGCTCCCCACACCATGATGCCGGGTGTTGGCCCTGTGTGCCTCGGTCGTATGCAGTCCTGATTGTGGCGCTCATCTGCACGGCGCCAAACACGCATACGACCATCATTGGCACCAAGGCAGAAGCGACTCTCATCGCTGAAGACGACACGTCTCCATTCGTCCCTCCATTCACGCCTGTCGCGACACCACTGGAGGCGGGCTGCACGATGTTGGGGCGTGAGCGGAAGACGGCCTAACGGTGTGCGGGACCGTAGCCCAGCTTCATGGAGACGGTTGCGAATGGTCCTCGCCGATACCCCAGGAGCAACAGTGTCCCTAATTTGCTGGGAAGTGGCGGTGCGGTCCCCTACGGCACTGCGTAGGATCCTACGGTCTTGGCGTGCATCCGTGCGTCGCTGCGGTCCGGTCCCAGGTCGACGGGCACGTGCACCTTCCGCCGACCACTGGCGACAACATCGATGTACTGTGGAGACCTCACGCCCCACGTGTTGAGCAATTCGGCGGTACGTCCACCCGGCCTCCCGCATGCCCACTATACGCCCTCGCTCAAAGTCCGTCAACTGCACATACGGTTCACGTCCACGCTGTCGCGGCATGCTACCAGTGTTAAAGACTGCGATGGAGCTCCGTATGCCACGGCAAACTGGCTGACACTGACGGCGGCGGTGCACAAATGCTGCGCAGCTAGCGCCATTCGACGGCCAACACCGCGGTTCCTGGTGTGTCCGCTGTGCCGTGCGTGTGATCATTGCTTGTACAGCCCTCTCGCAGTGTCCGGAGCAAGTATGGTGGGTCTGACCCACCGGTGTCAATGTGTTCTTTTTTCCATTTCCAGGAGTGTAGTTGCGAGAGGAGTAACGCACCCCTGACAGACTCCACTGTACATGTGTACATGTATTGAATTTTCACATTGTAAACCTCTAAACTAGTGTGGTAGATATATGGCAAACACAAACGATGAATATGTGGATATGCTTCTAGTAATTAGTGTATCTGATAACCGGTCTGGCGTTGCCGCTCATGAATATGCTGCTAGATATCAACATCGATGCCATCCAAATAAAAATATGTTTCGTCACCTGGAGTTGCGCCTTCGGGATTCAGGTTCTTTCCTTCCACCATCGCGTGACAGAGGTCGTCCATGGACTCGCATTACTCCAGCTACTGAGGAAGCTATTCTGGAGGTCATACACCAAGAACCTCAGCGAAGTGCACGTAGCGTAGCAAGGCAGCTGTGTGTCTCGCAACACACGGTTGTTAATGTGCGGCACGGGCATGGGCTGCACCCCTATCACAATGCTTCACGCAATACCTGCATCTTGCAAGCTGCCAGCAGCAGATGCAATTCTGTGAATGGTTCCAACAAGAGGAAGCCAACGACGACTTCGTGAACACTGTACTATGGTCGGATGAAGAAGCATTCACTTGTGAGGGTGTCCTCAATATGCAAAATGCCCAAAATTGGTGTGAGGTTAACCCAAACGTCTCCCATGACCATGGATATCAAGTTTGCTTTGGAATCAAAGTCTGGGCCAGAACAAAGAGCGACAGGTGGTTGGGGCCCTACATGTTGCCTGGCTGGTTGATTGCATGAAGGTATCATCCATTCCTCTCAAACCTTATTAGGTTTAATCATAGACTGATGGTGCACCTCCACACGCTAGAATTAATATGCAATAGCATTTGGACCAAACATTTCCAGTGAAATGGCTCGGACATGGAGGTCCAGTAGTATGGTCACCACGTTCACCTGACCTAAAGCCCCTGGATTTCTAGAATAAGATTCTTTTCTAAATATTTTTCTTCTAACATATGTATTGCAAACAAACTGTATTGTTGTCTTTACATATGATGTAACATAATAACGTTCACTGCTTTATCTTAAGGAATCTTCAGGTTGTATTTGCCTTTTACATTTATGTTATTTATAGAGTTTTTGAATAATGCATATTCTCTGTATAACTTGTTACCATAGGATGTGGCATGATTAATATAATAATTATGTTAAATATATTACTGTAGACAATGAGAAAACTGTAAGAAAGAGCAAAGAACTGCTTACAAAGATAAGTGTGAGATGAAATCATTAGGTAGGGCAAACAGGAGAAATGATTAGGTAGGGCAGAAATGAGAGATGACTGAGTAGGGCAAAGATGAAAATTGGTTAGGTAGAATAATGGAGCTAAATAATACAAACTTATGAGAATATATGAAACACACGCTGCAGCGCTAAAGAAACTGGTGTACGCATGCGTTTCCAAATACAGAGATACGTAAACAGACAGAATACGGCACTGAGGTCGGCAACGCCTGTATAAGTCAAGTATCTGGCGTAGAGGTTAGATCGGTTACTGCTGCTTCAGTGACAGGTTATCAAGATTTAAGTAGTTTGAACGCAGTGTTGTAGTCGGCGAACGAGCGATGGGACGTAGCGATGAAGTGGGGATTTTCCCGTACGACCATTTCACGGGTGTTCCGTGAATATCTGGAATCTGGTAAAACATCACATCTCCGACATCGCTGCGGTCGGAAAAAGTTCCTGCAAGAACGGGATCAACGACAACTGAAGAGAATCTTACAACGTGACAGAAAAGCAATCATTTCCCAAATTGCTGCAGATTTCAATGCTGGGCCATCAACAAGTGTCAGAGTGAGAACCATTCAACGAAACATTACCGGTATGGGCATTTGCAGTCGAAGGCCCACTCGTGCACCCTTGATGACTACAGGACACAAAGCTATACGCCTCGACTGGGCCCATCAGCACCGACATTGTACTGTTGATTACTGGCAACATTTTGCCTAGTCGGACGAGTCTGGTTTCAAATTGTATCGAGCTTACGAACGTGTACGGGTACGGAGACAGCATCATAAATCCATGGACCCTGCACGCCAACAGGGGACTGTTCAAGCTGGTGGATGCTCCGTAGAGGTGTGGGGCGTGTGTAGTTTTAGTGATATGGAGCACCTTATACGTCTGTGCTCGACTGTGACAGGTGACACGTTCGTAAACCACTTGTCTAATCAGCAGCATCCAGTCATGTCCATTGTGCATTCCGACGGATTTTGGCAATTCCAGCAGGACAATGAGACCCCCAACACGTCCAGAAGTGCTACAGAGTGGCTCGAGGATCTCTCTTCTGACTTCAAACACTTTCACTGTTCACCAGACTCCTCAGACATGAACATTATTGAGCACATCTGGGATGCCTTGCAACGTGCTGTTCAGAAGAGACCTCCACCCCCTTGTACTCTTATAAATTTATGGACAGTCCTGTAGGATTCATGGTGTCAATTCCATCCAACACTACTTCAGACACTAGTCGAGTCCACGCTAAGTAATGTTGCGGTACTTCTGCATGCTCTAGTGGGCCCTACACCATATTAGGCAGGTGTGCCAATTTCTTTGGGTCTTCAGTGTATGATAGATACTTCCAATAGATATATCTTTTGGAAGTTTCATAAAATCATAGGCAAAAGGATTAAAAGGAGCACGACCTGAAGGATGAAGTATAATTAGATAGCATGCTAGTTACAGGCCTTATTAGGTTTAATCATAGACTGATGTTTGACTGTCTACATAAAGTAGTCTTTGATGTGAACCTTGATTACTGCCTGATCCATTTTTTTCTTAATTTTGTGTTTGTGTAATCCTTACCTGTGTGTGACCACTAACCTTATGTGTCTCTTTCTACTCTACCCTACATACCTTCGTGTATTTCACTAGTGTCCAGACATAAACATGTGTATTTGAATAGATTTAGAATCGTCAGTAAGGTCATTCTTCATAGATACTATAAATGTTTACTATCATGCCTATTACTGTATACCGTTTCACATGATTTACTTCTCTGTTTTCCTGTTATTCATTATTGTGAAACCTAGAGGCTATTTTTATCCTAGTTTTTTTTATACACATAGAAATCTATTGTTACCATTACACTACACGTGCATTTCATGTATACAACGATGTAAGATCATATTACTCCTGTCTTATTATAGGTAACTGCGTATTGTAAATATAACAAATTGTAGCTGATTGACCATTCACCACAAATAATGGAGACTTTCCAGGACAGAAAGAGCCGGGCGGAGTGGCCGAGCGGTTCTAGGCGCTTCAGTCTGGAACCGCGCGACCGCTACAGTCGCAGGTTCGAATCCTGCCTCTGGTATGGATGTGTTTGATATTCTTAGGTGGGTTAGGTTTAAGTAGTTCTAAATTCTATGGGACCGATGACCTCAGGTTTTAAGTCCGATAGTGCTCAGAGCTATTTGAACCATTTGGGCAGAAAAAAATCTCTACCGATCATATACTGAAATATTGTCTATCACATGTTGGCGTTATTCATTGATAGAAGCTGCAATTGACTTTCATAAGTAACTCTTCGATACTACAAGAAGGCTTTGGAGTTATCAATGGAGCTACAATCTGCAATCAAGCATATATTACATTTTGCTCTTACCGCGTGTGTGGGTTGCCAGCTGAGAACTGTGCTTAGGCTCATTGAGTCTGCTTCCAGACAACTTCCCACAACACTGACATTATTGCAACTAGCTAAAGAAAGTCTGGTCGTTTGTGACAAAGACATAATTCTACCTACTTTTATCGTGTAAATTACTAATACTACTTCAGTACAAAATGTGACATATAAACTTTAAAATTAGCCCCGTGAAGAACGTTGTTATAAACGTCATGAAAAATTAATAACCTACCAGTTGTGAATTTTATTGGTTACGTTATTTCTGTATTCTTGAATTTTGTAAAGATTTTTTACTTATAGTTCCTTAATTCATGTATTTGCAAAACTATTTCTCTCTTTGGATTTGTAACATGTTTTATATCTTCCTAACCACGTTTAGAATTTCATCCTCGTCCCATTCCTATCTGAAATGACCCTTGCACAAACTTCTGCTGTGGTGAGGTGGAGCATATGCGAGGTTGTCATGTTATTTTGAGGTTTTTATGTCATCGGAATGCACATCAGACAATCTTTGCCCTTTTCTTTGTATAGTCTTTACCTTTGCGCAGTCATATTCATGACATTTCAATCACCAGTTTTCTCCTCCGATTGCGAAAACATTCTGTTGGTACCCACCTACATAGGGAGAAATTATCGTCACGATATAATAAGAGATATCAGGGCTCGCACAGAAAAAAATTAAGGGCTCGTTTTTTTCCGCGCGCCGTTCGAGGGTGGAACGGTAGAGAGACAGTTTGAAGGTGGTTCATTGAACCCCCTGCCAGGCACGTTATTGTGAATTGCAGAGTAATCACGTTGATGTAGATGTACTTGATGTGTGGTAGGTGGTGGACATATTCAGTAGCGCTGTGTTGACCTGTGATGGTGTCCGTTAGACGGAGAAAGATTGATTGTAAAGGACAGCAATTATGAGTAAGATGAACACATTAGAAAGCGAAGAGAATATGTATTTTGAATAATGTTATTATTTTTGAAGAGAAGGTTGAGGTAAGACTGCAGCACTGTGCAGCTACGAATGATTGTAGTCAGCTAATTAACTTGCTCAGAGATGGGAGGAAGACCGTCGCACTTCCCCGCGTCATGCACTAACGTATTAGCTGATTTAACTATTTGGTTTTTATAGAAATTCTCTGTCAACATTTTACTCTTTTTAAATCATTGTTCACTTTGTTAAGCACCGTACTGTTCAGAACAATGTCATGTGCGAAGGACACGCAAAGTTTTACTCCATCTTTCTGAATACATACTTCATTCTAAAATAATTGTATTGGAATAACATTTCATAGGGATAAGTACCCTCCCCACTCCACTGTTTATCATTACGCATTACCATGTGCAGCAGTTCGTATATGTATTAAGAAACATAAAAATCAAGCTTAGCCGCTGGCAGCTTGCAGTTTGCTGTTGTAGTTTGGAGAAATCTGTAACAATGTTGTCAAGAGGCTAGTTAAGTGGAAATTTTGATTAGAGCCAGATAATTAGCTGCGTATTTAATACAATTTGCATTCATATCAGTTACAGTTCAGTTAAAATTAGGTTCTGTTTAGACAAAGGTAAGTATAGGAATTTAAGTTGGATAACGGTTTGTGGGGACCTAGTTTTTGACTTTTATAGAGTGGGAGGAAAAGTTATGCTAAATTTCAGACAGGTACAAATTAGTGTGGCGGTTACAACGCTAACGATAGAACGGTGACACTGTTTGTTTGTCCACATTAACAGTTATGGTATCGCTGCACCACCAGGAAGCTTGCCATCTTTATACAGTTCGTTGCGGGATTTCGGCTATTCAGTATAAATGTCGAATCCAAGCACCTTCCACTGTTATTTTGTTTGAGCAACCAGTTTCAGCGCTACATCGGACAGCAAGTGATGATCGAAGGGATCGCTGTGTTAAGAAGAAATGTACAGAGACCCATCACTGAATGCTGGCCTCTATTATGACTGGACTGGAATTGGAATTTTTGTTTTATGTCACGTCCTGACGCTGATGCTATATAGCTCTGAAACTGCTTGCTCAGATAAAATAACAATTGGAGATGGTTCAAATGACTCTGAGCACTATGGGACTTAACATCTGTGGTCATCAGTCCCCTAGAACTTAGAACTACTTAAACCTAACTAACCTAAGGACATCACACACATCCATGACCGAGGCAGGATTCGAACCTGCGACCGTAGCAGTTGCGCGGTTCCGGACTGCGCGCCTAGAACCGCTAGACCACCGCGGCCGGCAACAATTGGAGATTTAGAGGGCTGAAGACGTTTTGATTCGACATTCACAAGTTTGCTGCTTAAAGCATTAGCGCTGGCTCCCCCTTGCGTCCCAGGCACAGTTCTTCTACTTTGGCTGCGGTCTACTATTTTGTCAAATAAACGTAGACTTTTCCATTGAAAGTAACACCGAGGCCATGCCGTCTATTGCTTTATCAGTAGTGGCCCTAAGGACGTACTTAATTTTGGAACTACGTCCAGTAACAGCATTGTGCGATATTAGCATCCCCAAATGTAGACAACATTTCTAGAACGACCTGCGGAGTGCGCCCTTCAAATCGCTGCGCATCTGGATCATCCATGGCAAGAGATAATGAACATGTTGGAACGCAGATGACTGGATGACTTAGAGTGAAGAACGGTGACTCACAAAAGATACGAGAAAATACACTGAGGTAATATAGCAATTCGAGGACCCTGCCAGCAACTACCGGTGGAGTGACTGTTTACTTTCCTTTAACCGTAGGGTAGACCTCCCTTTCTTTCGTTCCTTAATGGCACGGTTCGACTGAATAAAAAAAAAAGAAACTGTTCCTGCTTCCTGATAGAGTTTTGTTTGTTCTTTTCATCCCGAACATCTCTTCCCCTCCTTCCTCTCTGTGGTACGATGGGGAAACAGGGGCCAGACCTCGAAGGACGACCCCTGAACAGTTTGCCTGATCTCTCCCTCCGCCCCCAGCCTCCCGGTTCGATATCTAAAAAAACGTATTCATAAAAAGGACACTGCCAATTAACAGAAGTAGTATAGAATGGTAATCTAATGTTGGTGGGGTCGGGTCCCTATACGGAAATAATTTTTTTCACTGAGAAGAAATTTGAAAAATCCACTTAAAAACGATTAAATTGACCACTTGCGACAAGCAGGAAATACAGGTTCGAGTACTGGCCCGGCATAAATTTTCACATTTCACCAATATGTAGTACATCAATACTTAACACAGGTGAAACCAAGTTATTCGCATTCAGCGAATATATTTCCAAGTAATTTCGGATGGCTGGCTATCGTCAACAATGTCTGTTCACTCAGACATGTAAGTAAATACGAGGGTCGGTGAGTAAGTAATGCACCGCATTTTTTTTCTCCAGGAACATATCCATTGTTTACAGTCAGAATTTGGTGACAATATACATCAACATGTTTTGTCCATGTCCTATTTTTTTTGGGGCGCCACGTTCTAATGGCCGTACGCCTGCCGGTGAAAGCTCTTGTCTTGTTAGTATAGCCTTGTTTTCACTGCATGACTGACACTCTCGTTATCTTCAAAGCGTGTTCCGCACTTAAATTTTTAAGTGGCCCAAAGGGATAGAAGTCTGAGGGTGCCAGCTCTGGACTGAACGGTGGAGTAGGCAGTGACGTCCAACCCAACTTGGCAATGTGTTCCCAGGTACTCAGATTTGTGTGTGGTCGTGCATTGTCGTGTTGGAGCAAGATTTGTGCTGGATTCTTGTCCGATTGAACGCGTCGCGAACGATTCTTGAGTTTATTCAGAGCCTTCACGTATGCTTCTGAATTGATGGTTGACTCTCTTGGTATGACATTCACGAGAATGACGCCATCACAATCCCAGAAGTCTGTCACAATGACTTTTCCGGCAGAGGGGTTGTCTTGAATTTCTTCTTTTGTGGTGAATGAGGATGATGCAGCTCCATGTACTGCCTTTTTGTTTCTGGCGCGAAGTGGTGCACCCAACTTTCGTCTCCCGTAACGATCCGTGACATAAATGCCTCTCCGTCGCACTCAAAACGCTCCAGCAATTCAGATGAAATGGCCTTTCTTTGAATCATGTGGTCCGCTGTGAGCATTCGTGGTACCTACAGTGAGCACCTCTTTGAATATCCGAGAGTCTTGATCATTGCACACACACTTCCAATGCTGACCGACAACTGTAGAGCTAATTGTCGAGTTGTGATGCACCGGAAGGCACGAAAATGGCATCCGCACGAATCAGCATGTCTGGAGCAATGGCTGTGACAGGACGTCCCGAGCGTGGCTGATCTTGGAGCTCTGTTTCTGCGTTTACTGAGGCTGTAACTTTCTTTACCCACCGCCATCTGTACTCCTATGAAGTGTAGGATCACCATACACTGCACACAAACGTTTATGGATGATGTTCATTATGGTTTCTTTTTCTGCACACAAGAATTCAATAACAGCACGCTATTGTAACGTGAGTCGTGTGTAGATGCTATTTTGACGCTGTACTACGGCTCAGCCGTCTGCCATAATAGTTCGAAACTTCACTGGCGCAGAGAACAAACATCAAATGTGAAGCACCAACAAGGATTTTTGTCTATCTATATTAATGGCCTTTCAAAAAATGTGGGCTTTACTTATTGAATGACCTTCGTATTTTTGGATTTCTTCACATTTTTCCCGCAGCCATTTTGCGTTGGTATCTCTGCAGTTTCCACTTATTTCATTTCTTAATGATTTATATTGCCGTATTCCTGTTTTTTTCTGAACGTTTCTGTGGTGTCACCGCCAGACACCACACTTGCTAGGTGGTAGCTTTAAATCGGCCGCGGTCCATTAGTACATGTCGGACCCGCGTGTCGCCACTGTCAGTAATCGCAGACCTAGCGCCACCACATGGCAGGTCTAGAGAGACGGACTAGCACTCGCCCCAGTTGTACGACGACTTTGCTAGCGACTACACTGACGAAGCCTTTCTCTCATTTGCCGAGAGACAGTTAGAATAGCTTTCAGCTAAGTCCATGACTACGACCTAGCAAGGCGCCATTAACCATATCTGGAGAGAGTCTCACTTGTATTAACAATAGCGATGTACCACAAGGATGAAGTAAAGTTAAGTATTATAGAAGCTACGTACTTTTCTTATTAGCATTCATTACGTATCCTGTTCCAGACTTCACGCCAGTCGGCGTGTGTGTACGCGTGCCTTTCGGTTACCCGTCACTGTGGACTGGCTGTCTTGTCAGTCCACTACAGTTTCTGTACTCCTTCTTTCCTTGATCGGTTGTAGTGTTACTTTCGCTTCTTCAGAGTTACCTTCCTGGTATCTATGACGGACTTTCCCACATCACTGATTGCACTTTGCAGTGATGTCCACTCCTCTTCAGTTGTATTGCCTACTGTGGCATTCCTTATTGCAATATCCAGATCCTCAATGCACTTCAAACGCTTCTCAGTATTCCCCAGTACTTTAGTGCCCCACTTCCTTCCCACTGAATCTTTCGAACGATTCTCTTAAACTTCAGTAAACTCTTCTTCATTACTAAATTATGATCTGGGTCTACATTTGTTCCAGGACACTCATTACAATCCAATATCTGATTTCGAAATCTTTGTATGACCATCCACCTGGAATATTTCCATATCTCCAAGTTCTTTGCCAAGTATACCGCCTCCTGTTGTGGTTCTAGAAGAGAATACTCTGTATTACCATCCGAAATTTATTGCAAAAGTCAGTTAGGCTTCCTCTTTTCGCATTCCTACCACCTAGACCATAGTCTCCCTTAACACTTTCTTCTACTCATTTCCCTACAACCGCGTTCCAACAATCATTACAGGTAAAGAAAACAGCAATGGAAATTTTGATACAGAACAAAAACGAAATTCCACCAGAAATGAAGGCTTCTAGACCATGAGAAGTTTAATCCTCAACATTTGATTTCAAAGACAATTTGGAAATCGTAAGCTTTGTGCCGAAAAGTCTTAAGTGTGACATTACTATGTTCTCTGCACGTAAGTGCCCAAGTAGTACATAAAATAAGTGCAGGAAATAGTTTCATAGCATAACAAAGGCTACATCAGGAGTTGATACTTTGGCCAAAAATCAAGTACTTTCACATGCAAGGGACAGTCATGACCAGGACTTGTGGACGAAATTAATGTCTATCAGCGATAAATGTCCTGTGTTTATTTTCACAGCAACTACGTAACTCCAGAAAGACAAACCTAATAAATGAATGATTTTCGTGACGGAATTAGGCCAAGAAATGATACGTCGTCACATGGAGAATAGACTCAAGAACTCACAACTCGAAAAAATCGTTCTACAGACCATGGCACGTTGTGGGGTTACTCTCTCACACCCGAACATTGCATAAAGTGGAACATTACTAAAATGAAGATCTTTTGTACGTCCACATCGATTAATCAGAGAAAGTGGTCAGCTATGCAGCCAATACATAAAAAATATTTAGAAAGAATATAGTGCAATTACTTGTAAAGAATGGTATATTATTCACGAGCAAAGCATTTTTAATCAGCAAAACTTCTGATATGACACCAACAAAACTGAAAGATGGTTGTTTAATCTCAATAAAATAATATCGTTACTAGTGATTATTGTAATTCATGTAGGTCACAATATCCTAATAAATACACTCCTGGAAATGGAAAAAAGAACACATTAACACCGGTGTGTCAGACCCACCATACTTGCTCCGGACACTGCGAGAGGGCTGTACAAGCAATGATCACACGCACGGCACAGCGGACACACCAGGAACCGCGGTGTTGGCCGTCGAATGGCGCTAGCTGCGCAGCATTTGTGCACCGCCGCCGTCAGTGTCAGCCAGTTTGCCGTGGCATACGGAGCTCCATCGCAGTCTTTAACACTGGTAGCATGCCGCGACAGCGTGGACGTGAACCGTATGTGCAGTTGACGGACTTTGAGTGAGGGCGTATAGTGGGCATGCGGGAGGCCGGGTGGACGTACCGCCGAATTGCTCAACACGTGGGGCGTGAGGTCTCCACAGTACATCTATGTTGTCGCCAGTGATCGGCGGAAGGTGCACGTGCCCGTCGACCTGGGACCGGACCGCAGCGACGCACGGATGCACGCCAAGACCGTAGGATCCTACGCAGTGCCGTAGGGGACAGCACCGCCACTTCCCAGCAAATTAGGGACACTGTTGCTCCTGGGGTATCGGCGAGGACCATTCGCAACCGTCTCCATGAAGCTGGGCTACGGTCCCGCACACCGTTAGGCCGTCTTCCGCTCACGCCCCAACATCGTGCAGCCCGCCTCCAGTGGTGTCGCGACAGGCGTGAATGGAGGGACGAATGGAGACGTGTCGTCTTCAGCGATGAGAGTCGCTTCTGCCTTGGTGCCAATGATGGTCGTATGCGTGTTTGGCGCCGTGCAGGTGAGCGCCACAATCAGGACTGCATACGACCGAGGCACACAGGGCCAACACCCGGCATCATGGTGTAGGGAGCGATCTCCTACACTGGCCGTACACCACTGGTGATCGTCGAGGGGACACTGAATAGTGCACGGTACATCCAAACCGTCATCGAACCCATCGTTCTACCATTCCTAGACCGGCAAGGGTTCCATCAGGACAATGCACGTCCGCATGTACCCCGTGCCACCCAACGTGCTCTAGAAGGTGTAAGTCAACTACCCTGGCCAGCAATATCTCCGGATCTGTCCCCCATTGAGCATGTTTGGGACTGGATGAAGCGTCGTCTCACGCGGTCTGCACGTCCAGCACGAACGCTGGTCCAACTGAGGCGCCAGGTGGAAATGGCATGGCAAGCCGTTCCACAGAACTACATCCAGCATCTCTACGATCATCTCCATGGGAGAATAGCAGCCTGCATTGCTGCGAAAGATGGATATACACTGTACTAGTGCCGACATTGTGCATGCTCTGTTGCCTGTGTCTATGTGCCTGTGGTTCTGTCAGTGTGATCATGTGATGTATCTGACCCCAGGAATGTGTCAATAAAGTTTCCCCTTCCTGGGACAATGAATTCACAGTGTTCTTATTTCAATTTCCAGGAGTGTACTTTCCTATTCATTTTGTGTCACCAACATTCCATATGTGCTGTTGTTAATGGGTCAGAGAGACTCGCCTCATGCATTTTAGCGACTTCACTCAATCGTGCACCCAGGGGTTAAAAACCAGGATACAGCGGGTATTGTCGCATTAACTGGCAGTCTTTTGACCTCTGCGTTGCGTGTGACAAAGGGAGCCGGGGTGGACACGTGGCTAGCACGACAGAAGCCCGCCTCCCTGTAATGGGGCTGCACCGTCGCCCACGTGCTCAAACATGGCGTGGCGGTGCATCACCGGCGGGGCCGCCAGCGGGTTGGCCTTTAAAAGGCGGCCTTTGTGCTCGCAGTGGGCCGGCCGCCGCCCAAACAGGCTTCGTACGGTCCAGCCAGCCCTCAAACAGCGCCGGGCGCGCCTCTTTGTGCGAGCTGGTCAGCCGCATCTCCCTGCCCACCTCCACCATTAGTCAGATTCTATAACGAAATCGCCTCTGGCCCTTCCACCAATCCAGGCGGTCTTCCAAATTACAGAGGTCATACGAAATTGTGGGAACAACGCAAGGAATCCATTCATGAATATAAATGCAGATCCTAGCAATTCTGCAGGCTCCACTGTTGTTTTTGGTCACGAGCGGCACACGTGCAAGGTCCTCAATACGTTACAAGCGTTAGTCACGACCATAAGAGCTGCCTGTGTAGCTGTGAGTGCATCATGTCGGAGTCAAGTGAACTCGAACGTTGACAAATTGTCGCTGCTCATATGGTGGGTGCTTACATAACCAAGGCGGCCAAAGCGCTGTTTCAAGGGACACTATATCGCATGTAGGAAAAACGCGGACAGGAGTGTATGGTGAGTGGTCGTGATGGACACTCATCAAAGAGAATTCTGACGAAAGATACGAGGGCGACACATGCAAAAGTCAATACAAAACTAAATGTTGCCCTCGCAAACCCTTTCAGCAACAAAACAACACGAAGGCTCCCCTGGAAGCAGAGAATTGCAAAGCGAAATGGAATTCCAAAGTCACTAATCAATTATGTAAATGCCACTAACATGAAAATATTGCGCCAAAGCCATAAAATCTAGGCTGTGGAACAATGGAGGAATGCCGTTTTTTCGTTCGGATTTTGTTTCATGTTGTTTCCAACACTGGCCAAGTTTACGTCGCAAGAGTGAAACACGGCGGCGGTTCGGTGGTGCTTTCGACACACCAGTCTTCAAAGCCAACTGTTTTCCTGCACTATTAGGCATGATAAGATGTCATGGTTATAATGTTTCCTTATTTTCTTTCCACCCCCTGTACCGATGAAATTTTCCGACAGATAACAACCAGAATTTTAAGCGAACATAGCGGCACAGTGAGGCTTCTGTGAGACTCCAGCTGAAGATGTCAAATATGTTGAAACGAGATTTGTGGTTTTACGCCATTTTTAAGCGGAATAATGCATTCTTGGTTTTCAATTCAGATTGTTCCCCGTATACGAACATGCTTCCACTGAAGCGAATTACCCGCCTCTTTCGTTTTGGAAGGGTGAATACTTCATGTAGGATATCTCGGCAGTGCGCATGAGCATGTATCGGTTACGACATGCATCTTGGCTCCATCCCTCTGCACTGTCGCAATCTGCTGAACAGAATTCTTCTGCTCCTTTCTCCTACAATCTTCCATTATCACAGTCTTCCATTCCCCATGTAGTGGACTATGACTACAGTTCTCCTTCGAAAGGGTACATGTAAAACAGCTATTGAAAGCTGCTCTGTCCTTCACATTCATCTCGTTGATCGAACACATCATGACGCTCCCATAACGACAGCGCAGCAAAGACTGAACGTATCCCACCAATTCTGGTCACGTGAGTGGAGAAAAAAGTTCCCACCAAAATTTGTATCTCCTGCCAATTCACGGGTGGTGGTAGTGGAGGGAGGGACGGCGGAGGGGGGGGGGGGGGGCGGGCACATCAGCACAGCCCTGGGACAATGAAGTTCCCACCCGAATTCAAAATCCACTCCAAAATTCGATATTCCCGCCAATAGGGTAGTTTGGGGGATGAGGAGGGGGCTGAGAAAAACACGTTACGTCATCTGGGGGCGGGATAGCTGAGGTCGGGTGCGGCGTTGGGAGGGGATGGGGAGATTAATTGACCAGTTAAAGTAATTTCCATATCAATTTGATGTCAAAATTGCGCTTACAATCCCGAACTGACACCGGGCGATACATACATTGACATTATGAATCACCTCTTCACAGACAGCTGCTCGCGTATGGAGCCTGGACGCTCAGGAACACCGAAACGCCAGGCACCGGCCAGTGTAAAACGGACTGGGAAACGGTGGGATGAATTTTAAGACCCGTGCTGAAAGTGAGACTATCGGAGCAGTTTCTGAAACGCTACTTTGAGCCTATCGTACCCTTCACCGCTTATTGCACGTCACATACAGAATGAAGAATCACGACCCACAATCAAGAGACGTCGTCCGTGTCCTCGGGATGTAGCCACACTGCAGTCTTCAAGCGCTTATCGATGTTCAGAGCTTCTCGTTGAAGGACACTGAAGGGAAGCTCAGTGATCGTGAAGCGTCGAAGGGACATCAACCATCGCTGCACACCATAGTGAAGAGGAGTCATCAAAACTGCCATAAAGACGGCCAGTGACAGGATCTGGATCTAGGATTTTGCGCATAGTTATCATTCTCCGTATCTTACACGATTATTTTCAGTAATTGGAAATGAAAAGCAGATTGGGAAAACAATGTCGAGGTTTTGCGTCAGTGTTGGTTGCATTCTCAGCAAGGCTCTTTGACACAAATTTCTAAAAATCTGCGGCGCATGGACTATCATACTTTACCCGTTTTGGCGCAAGACATCATTCGACTGGGCTCATCGCAACTTCATAATTTGGCTGCAAAGTGACCTAACAATACTGCCGAAGATGCTTTTTATCATGGCTTTCAGTCCTTGGACTTGGCTTTCCAATACAGAACCACCGCTCCTTCTTCGTGCAAGTCCTCAGCGGTTCTTTTGAGAGTGAGTGGAACACTCAGCTACTTCTGCCAAGACCAAATGCATGACAGTAGTTAGGATCGAAACTGGATGCTCCAGGCAAAAGTAAGGCATCCTCCCACTCCACATAGCCCTTTCTTCAGCTTCAAGTTCTGTCACCTTCTTCAAATTTTTCCAGCAAAGAGTTTTCATGACGTTTGTCGCCTATACTACGTAACTGAATTCATCCAATATATGAGGTACACGGCAGGTTTGCAGTAATCCATATCAGCAGCTGCTTTCGCCCATCGACCATGTGAAGTAAGTAGTGCTGATGGTTCCGAAAGATAATTAAAATCGAAAATTTAAAAGCACGGCACCATTCTGTGCGTACTGTTACACATGTCTCGAGACAGTGACGTCTACCTCTCTGGGACCTGTTATTTTGATGTCCGAAGAGGCATTTATAGCTAGCTTTAGCATTCGGAAGACTAATCCGGGAAGTGTGTCGACCAATATTCTTAGAAGGAGCTCCGTGACTATGGCATATAAACTCGCTGTGAATGCGGAGAAGCTATAACGAGACTTTTAGAAGAATTCACTCACACTCAGGACAATCTGAATTTAAAACACATTTACCAGGCTCATGTAGGAACCGAAAGGTCGTTCAATGATTTTGTTAAGATATTTGCAGATTGCTGAAATCAATCACAGTATGGATTTCTCGTTATTGAGAAAACAAGAAAACTGAATGGTGGCAGGTATAGACAGAACTTCCAGGCGTTCCTAAATATATTATAGCCATGCAAAGAGTCATCAGTATACGCGTCACCGTGAATAAATTCGCACGCATGCCGGGAGCTCAGTTTGATAGGATGGGTGTACATAGACAAAGCATTCGCTTGTACGTCAACGCAAAAATTCAAACTCTCGAACATAAAGTTGGAGGTGTACGCAAGGAACTAGAGACGTATTGTCAAACCCTTCTGAGACTGAACGATACACTGAATGATCAGCTTTATGCAATCGAGAAGAGAGCAAACGGTGTAACTGAAGGGGGAATAGCTGTCATTGAGAACGGAACATTGGACGAACAGGTTAACGCAATTGAAAAGAAAACAGGTAACTTAACTGAAGGGAAGTAACTGTTACCGAGAAGGGGGAGCAGCATAAGAAGAAGAAGAGCGAATACATTAAACCTCGCGCTGCACAGAAATCCAATTAGTGTAAACCGGGATGTCCACCAAGCATAAAGTCATCGAGGCACGGAAGGCCGTTCGCGAGAAGTTGCGGTTGCTGAGGCAAGGGTGTTTGAAGCGCGAGCAGAGACTGCGGGAAATCTTTAAACCAGTTACTGGATATCTCGATCAACTCTCAGCGGAGCTCCGCAACGACAACTATGACGCTATTGTAGATTTCATTAACCGTCACAGCAACGCTAGGATAGATGAAACATTCGGTGTCAGTGGTGAGAAACCATACATGTTGGGCACGCAGCCTATAACTTTAAATGAAAAAATTATACATCTCGGCAATAAACAGTTTCAAAGAACACTTGGTCTACTGGACCTTATTTTCCAAAGACCACCAAATCTGTAAATTATTCGCCTAAAGATCTGGAAATGTATTGTGAAATATTGCTTTTAACTGATCTGCATAAGAAAGCAAAAAGTCGAAGCAATGTGATATAAAAATCCATTATAAGACCTATTTTGGATGGTGAAAAAGATAGCAGAGGTGATGGTATTGACATTCAGCATAAAAGAGTAAGCAATCGACTCCCGCAGTCCATACACTACTAGCCATTAAAATTGCGACACCGCGAAGATGACGTGCTACAACCGCGAAATTTAACCGACAGGAAGAGATGTTGTGTATGCAAATGATTAGATTTTCGGAGCATTCACACAAGATTGGCGCCGGTGGCAACACCTACAACGTACTGACATGAGGAAAGTTTCCATCCGATTTCTCATACACAAACAGCAGTTGACCGGCGTTGCCTGGTGAAACGTTGTTATGATGCCTCATGTCAGAAGGAGAAATGCGTAGCATCACGTTTCCGACTTTGATAAAAGTCGGATTGTAGCCTATCGCGATTGCGGTTTATCTGTCGCAACATTGCTGCTCGCGTTGGTCGAGATCCAATGACTGTTAGCAGAATATGGAATCGGTGGGTTGAGGTGGGTAATACGGAACGCCGTGCTGGATCCCAACGGCCTGCACGAACAGTTAGACGACGTTTGTAGCAGCATGGACTATCAGCTCGGAGACCATGGCTGCGGTTACCCTTGACGCTGCATCACAGACAGGAACGCCTGCGATGGTGCACTCAACGACGAACCTGGGTGCACGAATAGCAAAACGTCGTTTTTTCGGGTGAATTCAGGTTCTGTTTACAGCATCATGATGGTCGCATTCGTGTTTGGCGACATCGCGGTGAACTCACATTGGAAGAGTATATTCGTCATCGCCATACTGGCGTATCACCCGGCGTAATGGTATGGGGTGCCATTGGTTACACGTCCCGGTCACCTCTTGTTAGCATTGACGGCACTTCGAACAGTGGACGTTACTTTTCAGATGTGTTACGACCCGTGGCTCTACCCTTCATTCGATCCCTGCGAAACCATACATTTCAGCAGGTCCTGTACGGGCCTTTCTGGATACAGAAAATGTTCGACTGCTGCCCTGGCCAGCACATTCTCCAAATCTCTCACCAACTGAAATCGTCTGGTCAATGGTGGCCGAGCAACTGGCTCGTCACAATACACCAGCCACTACTCTTGATGAACTGTGGTATCGTGTTGAAGCTGCATGGGCAGCTGTACCTGTACACGCCATCCAAGCTCTGTTTGACTCAATGGCCAGGCGTCCAGGCGTATCAAGGCCGTTATTACGGCCAGAGGTGGTTGTTCTGGATACTGATTTCTCAGGGTCTATGCACTCAAATTGCGTGAAAATGTAATCATATTTCAGTTCTAGTATAATATGTTTGTCCAATGAATACCCGTTTATCATCTGCATTTCCTCTTGGTGTAGCATATTTAATGGCCAGTACCGTATATTACGACAACACCAATGAGCAAATAGACCGGTTACGAGTGCTCATGGCATCAGCTGCCGTTAGTAATACAGCTCTTTCGAATCAAATTGTTTCAAATAATTTCTGAACATCAGAGACATCATCAAATAAGTATGGAGACTGTAGTTCGAGGACTGCACAAACCTCCACCCATAAAATATCCTCGAATATATCTTATGATTAAAGGTTTGTATGACCTGTGGCAGGCGAATCTTGTCGACATGAGGGAATATTCACGTCTGAATATCGGATACAAATACATTTTAATGGCCATTGATAGTAATTCTAAATATACCTGGGCATTACCCTGGGAAGGAAGTCGCGCATGTGTTGGATGGAGTGCTGCTGACGGGGTCGCATCGAAGCCCAGACAACCTCCAAACAGATGACGGCGGTGAGTTTTACAATAAATATTTCAAGTCCGTGATGGTACTTTGTGGAATACATCACTGCTCAACATCCACCCACCTGAAGACGAGTATCGTGGAAGTCTGAAAACAACAGCGAAAACCCAAATGTGGATGCAGTTCAATCTTGGTAGCTCACACAGATTGATCGATATCCTTCTACAAATAATTGCACAGTATAAAATGGTTCAAATGGCTCTGAGCGCTATGGTACTTAACAGCTGTGGTCATCAGTCCCCTAGAACTTAGAACTACTTAAACCTAATTAACCTAAGGACATCACACACATACATGCTCAAGGCAGGATTCGAACCTGCGACCGTAACGGTCGCACGGTTCCAGACTGTAGCGCCTAGAACCGCACAGTATAATCCAACCACAAATGGCAGAATAAAAATGAGACCAACCGATGTTCGTGATAATAGATTTCTAGATACATATATAATCGTATTAAGCAAACAGAAATTTAATGTCGGTGATTTAGTACCTATGTCAAAACACTAGACAATTTTTGAGAAATCATACATGCCAGGCTGGTCAACCGAGATATTCACAGTTTCCAAAGTGCAGTGAACGAATTCTAGAACATACCTCTTAAAGGACGTCAGTCATTTCAAGATGCTTTTACACACAAGAGTTAGAGAAGAGATCAGAACCAGATGTGTACCTCGTAGAGAGGGTCATACGGCGTCGAGGGAATAGTGTGTTGGTTAAATTTATGGATCGACGCTGACGATTTGTTATATAACAGGGAGTGCAGACCACAAGCACCTCAGTAGCATGATATACACTCCTGGAAATGGAAAAAAGAACACATTGACACCGGTGTGTCAGACCCACCATACTTGCTCCGGACACTGCGAGAGGGCTGTACAAGCAATGATCACACGCACGGCACAGCGGACACACCAGGAACCGCGGTGTTGGCCGTCGAATGGCGCTAGCTGCGCAGCATTTGTGCACCGCCGCCGTCAGTGTCAGCCAGTTTGCCGTGGCATACGGAGCTCCATCGCAGTCTTTAACACTGGTAGCATGCCGCGACAGCGTGGACGTGAACCGTATGTGCAGTTGACGGACTTTGAGCGAGGGCGTATAGTGGGCATGCCGGAGGCCGGGTGGACGTACCGCCGAATTGCTCAACACGTGGGGCGTGAGGTCTCCACAGTACATCGATGTTGTCGCCAGTGGTCGGCGGAAGGTGCACGTGCCCGTCGACCTGGGACCGGACCGCAGCGACGCACGGATGCACGCCAAGACCGTAGGATCCTACGCAGTGCCGTAGGGGACCGCACCGCCACTTCCCAGCAAATTAGGGACACTGTTGCTCCTGGGGTATCGGCGAGGACCATTCGCAACCGTCTCCATGAAGCTGGGCTACGGTCCCGCACACCGTTAGGCCGTCTTCCGCTCACGCCCCAACATTGTGCAGCCCGCCTCCAGTGGTGTCGCGACAGGCGTGAATGGAGGGACGAATGGAGACGTGTCGTCTTCAGCGATGAGAGTCGCTTCTGCCTTGGTGCCAATGATGGTCGTATGCGTGTTTGGCGCCGTGCAGGTGAGCGCCACAATCAGGACTGCATACGACCGAGGCACACAGGGCCAACACCCGGCATCATGGTGTGGGGAGCGATCTCCTACACTGGCCGTACACCACTGGTGATCGTCGAGGGGACACTGAATAGTGCACGGTACATCCAAACCGTCATCGAACCCATCGTTCTACCATTCCTAGACCGGCAAGGGAACTTGCTGTTCCAACAGGACAATGCACGTCCGCATGTATCCCTTGCCACCCAACGTGCTCTAGAAGGCGTAAGTCAACTACCCTGGCCAGCAAGATCTCCGGATCTGTCCCCCATTGAGCATGTTTGGGACTGGATGAAGCGTCGTCTCACGCGGTCTGCACGTCCAGCACGAACGCTGGTCTAACTGAGGCACCAGGTGGAAATGGCATGGCAAGCCGTTCCACAGGACTACATCCAGCATCTCTACGATCGTCTCCATGGGAGAATAGCAGCCTGCATTGCTGCGAAAGGTGGATATACACTGTACTAGTGCCGACCCGACATTGTGCATGCTCTGTTGCCTGTGTCTATGTGCCTGTGGTTCTGTCAGTGTGATCATGTGATGTATCTGACCCCAGGAATGTGTCAATAAAGTTTCCCCTTCCTGGGACAATGAATTCACGGTGTTCTTATTTCAATTTCCAGGAGTGTATTTCATAGGAGACTCATTAGAGCAGGAGGTGGTATTCTCGACAAACTATCAGCCGAATTACTCATTGCTGGATGTAAGTACCGGTGATAAGGGGTGTGGCACACGATGTCGCTTAAGCTACAAATAAAGATTGTCACACCGCCGATCGAATTTTAGCTGTTAAAACTAGTAAAATACTGCGTGAAGCGATATTGATACAGTTCAACGCTCTGCAGCGTTTGCAGTTGGAAAACTATGCGTGGTAAAGTTATGTTGGGCTTGGGTGTGAAGACAAGTAATGAGCGCTGCACGTAGGGCACTAAGGAAGACGATGAAAACCAAAATGTGCATGAAGAACTGAATCCTGACAGCGTTGTATGCAGCTATGGCGCAGAAAGGAGTGAGAAAAAAATATCGATTAAATCACCAACACTCAAGACGTCAAGTGGAATTATTCCCTTCCTTATTCCTGCCTCAGCCGGTCTCCCAGCGGTGGGTTCACTGGCTGAGGGTGCTGCGGCTATTGCCAGGACAATCAAGAATCAAGAATGAAGAAGCTCTCAGGAGCAACTTCAGGGGGCACAAAGATATAACCGCATTATGGAGGCAGCAGCCATCGCAAAAGGGCTATACCTGAAACCCTGCAAGAAAGTAGTAGGTCTCTTCGTAAGCACTTCCAGCACCTGACTGAACGTATGCCTACGAGAGTGGAAGCTGTCATCAAGGCTAAGGGTGGGCCAACACCGTGGGTAAATGGGCGTGTTTGTGTAAGAACAACAGGAAAGGTCGCACTGGACAACGCCGCTTAGAAGGACGAACACTATACGAACACATACCTGTATCTCAAAAACTATTCGCCTACATATTATGATATACACATATTTGACACCGTCTTTTTAAGCCCATCATGTTACGCTAAAATTTAACATAGAGTTCCATATAAAAATCAAAGATGGCCTCATATCTCTGCAATAAAAAATAGCACAAACATGGAATGTGATGTGAATTCCTGGCGAATTGCATTTTCAAATAACTTACGGGTTTGCTGCCGGGTGACGTCGTCGAACACCGTCGATATTTCGACAGGAGCGCACCCTGCCATTCTCAAGGCAAAAATGCAAGGAAGAAGAATTGTGCAAGGAAATTTAATACCTCAGTTCACAATGGAGAAACAAGGAAGACACCACACACAGAACAAGTGTCAACACACAGGCCTTACGCAGGAAGCATTTCCAACAGGATTGGCCGTATTTTGCGGAAATATGATGTTAAATGTGTTATTCTGCCACCTTCTAAGATTAAGGCCCTGTTGGCGTCCGTAAAAGATGATCTTGGTTTACGTAAGGCTGGGGTCTATCGTATTCCTTGCAGTTGTGGCATGTCATATATTGGTCAGACAATCAGGACTGTGGAAGACCGGTGTATTGAACTAAGCGTCACACACGCTTACAACAGCCGAGCAAATCCGCTGTAGCAGAACATTGCCTTGACACCGGTCATCCTATATACAACAACACGGAGATTCTGGCTTGCACGTCCAGCTATTGGGATAGTGTTATCAAGGAAGCTGTTGAAATCAAACTATCAAGCAACCTTTTTAACAGAGATGGTGGATTTTGTTTAAATGCTCCTTGGAATCCGGCTCTGTCTCTCATCAAAAAACAGAGGGACAGAATTAGTGCTACCTCACATGTTGATAAATGTAACTATCGATATTTCTGATGTTGATTATCTTTGTTTGTGTTGACACTTGTTCTGTGTGTGGTGTCTTCCTTGTTTCTCCTCTGTGAACCGAGGTATTAAATTTCCTTGCACAATTCTTCTTCCTTGCATTTGTGCCTTGAAAATGGCAGGGTGTGCTCCTGTCGAAATATCGGCGGTATTCGACGACGTCACCCGGCAGCAAACACGTAAGTTATTTGAAAATGAAATATGATGTATTCAAGTAACCCATGTTCTTGCAATTCACTGTCCGAGCGGCATCTTTGTATCTATTACGGTTGAAGAGATACAAGGGGTGTTATGACTTAGCTGTCTCACCCTATATATATACATTAACTTTCTTACTGCTGTTGTTGTTGTTGTTGTCCTCAGTCCTGAGACTGGTTTGATGCAGCTCTCCATGCTACTCTATCCTGTGCAAGCTTCTTCATCTCCCAGTACCTACTGCAACCTACATCCTTCTGAATCTGCTTAGTGTATTCATCTCTTGGTCTCCCCCTACGATTTTTACCCTCCACACTGCCTTCCAATACTAAATTGGTGATCCCTTGATGCCTCAGAACATGTCCTACCAACCGATCCCTTCTTCTGGTCAAGTTGTGCCACAAACTTCTCTTCTCCCCAATCCTATTCAATACTTCCTCATTAGTTATGTGATCTACCCATCTAGTCTTCAGCATTCTTCTGTAGCACCACATTTCAAAAGCTTCTATTCTCTTCTTTTCCAAACTATTTACCGTCCATGTTTCACTTCCATACATGGCTACACTCCATACAAATACTTTCAGAAGTGACTTCCTGACACTTAAATCTATACTCGATGTTAACAAATTTCTCTTCTTCAGGAACGCTTTCCTTGCCATTGCCAGTCTACATTTTATGTCCTCTCTACTTCGACCATCATCAGTTATTTTGCTCCCCAAATAGCAAAACTCCTTTACTACTTTAAGTGTCTCATTTCCTAATCTAATACCCTCAGCATCACCCGACTTAATTCGACTACATTCCATTATCCTCGTTTTGCATTTGTTGATGTTCATCTTATATACTCCCTTCAAGACACCATCCATTCCTTTCAACTGCTCATCCAAGTCATTTGCTGTCTCTGACAGAATTACAATGTCATCGGCGAACCTCAAAGTTTTTATTTCTTCTCCATGGATTATAATACCTACTCAAAATTTTTCTTTTGTTTCCTTTACTGCTTGCTCAATATACAGATTGAATAACATTGGGGAGAGGTTGCAACCCTGTCTCACTCCCTTCCCAACCGCTGCTTCCCTTTCATGCCCCTCGACTCTTATAACTGCCATCTGGTTTCTGTACAAATTGTAAATAGCCTTTCGCTCCCTGTATTTTACCCCTGCCACCTTTAGAATTTGAAAAAGAGTATTCCAGTCAACATTGTCAAAAGCTTTCTCAAAGTCTACAAATGCTAGAAACGTAGGTTTGCCTTTCCTTAATCTTTCTTCTAAGATAAGTCGTAAGGTCAGTATCGCCTCACGTGTTCCAGTATTTCTACGGAATCCAAACTGATCTTCCTCGAGGTCGGCTTCTACTAGTTTTTCCATTCGTCTGTAAAGAATTCGTGTTAGTATTTTGCAGCTGTGGCTTATTAAACTGATTGTTCGGTAATTTTCACATCTGTCAACACCTGCTTTCTTTGGGATTGGAATGATTATATTCTTCTTGAAGTCTGAGGGTATTTCGCCTGTTTCATACATCTTGCTCACCAGATGGTAGAGTTTTGTCAGGACTGGCTCTCCCAAGGCCGTCAGTAGTTCTACTGGAATGTTGTCTACTCCGGGGGCCTTGTTTCGACTCAGGTCTTTCAGTGCTCTGTCAAACTCTTCACGCAGTATCGTATCTCCCATTTCATCTTCATCTACATCCTCTTCCATTTCCATAATATTGTCCTCAAGTACATCGCCCTTGTATAGACCCTCTATATACTGCTTCCACCTTTGTGCTTTCCCTTCCCTGGGTTTCCATCTGAGCTCTTGATGTTCATACAAGTGGTTCTCTTATCTCCAAAGGTCTCTTTAATTTTCCTGTAGGCAGTATCTATCTTACCCCTAGTCAGATAAGCCTCTACATCCTTACATTTGTCCTCTAGCCATCCCTGCTTAGCCATTCTGCACTTCCTGTCGATCTCATTTTTGAGACGTTTGTATTCCTTTTTGCCTGCTTCATTTACTGCATTTTTATATTTTCTCCTTTCATCAATTAAATTCAATATTTCTTCTGTTACCCAAGGATTTCTACTAGCCCTCGTCTTTTTACCTACTTGATCCTCTGCTGCCTTCACTACTTCATCCCTCAAAGCTACCCATTCTTCTTCTACTGTATTTCTTTCCCCCATTCCTGTCAATTGTTCCTTTATGCTCTCCCTGAAATTCTCTACAACCTCTGGTTCTTTCAGTTTATCCAGGTCCCATCTCCTTAAATTCCCACCTTTTTGCAGTTTCTTCAGTTTTAATCTACTGTTCATAACCAATAGATTGTGGTCAGAGTCCACATCTGCCCCTGGAAATGTCCTACAATTTAAAACCTGGTTCCTAAATCGCTGTCTTACCATTTCATAATCTATCTGATACCTTTTAGTATCTCCAGGGTTCTTCCATGTATACAACCTTCTATAATGATTCTTAAACCAAGTGTTAGCTATGATTAAGTTGTGCTCTGTGCAAAATTCTACCAGGCGGCTTCCTCTTTCATTTCTTAGCCCCAATCCATATTCACCTACTACGTTTCCTTCTCTCCCTTTTCCTACACTCGAATTCCAGTCACCCATGACTATTAAATTTTCGTCTCCATTCACTATCTGAATAATTTCTTTTATTTCATCATACATTTCTTCAATTTCTTCATCATCTGCAGAGCTAGTTGGCATATAAACTTGTACTACTGTAGTAGGTGTGGGCTTCGTATCTATCTTGGCCACAATAATGCGTTCACTATGCTGTTTGTAGTAGCTTACCCGCATTCCTATTTTCCTATTCATTATTAAACCTACTCCTGCATTACCCCTATTTGACTTTGTGTTTATAACCCTGTAGTCACCTGACCAGAAGTCTTGTTCCTCCTGCCACCGAACTTCACTAATTCCCACTATATCTAACTTTAACCTATCCATTTCCCTTTTTAAATTTTCTAACCTACCTGCCCGATTAAGGGATCTGACATTCCACGCTCCGATCCGTAGAACGCCAGTTTTCTTTCTCCTGATAACGACATCCTCTTGAGTAGTCCCCGCCCGGAGATCCGAATGGGGGACTATTTTACCTCCGGAATATTTTACCCAAGAAGACGCCATCATCATTTAATCATACAGTAAAGCTGCATGCCCTCGGGAAAAATTACGGCCGTAGTTTCCCCTTGCTTTCAGCCGTTCACAGTACCAGCACAGCAAGGCCGTTTTGGTTATTGTTACAAGGCCAGATCAGTCAATCATCCAGACTGTTGCCCCTGCAACTACTGAAAAGGCTGCTGCCCCTCTTCAGGAACCACACGTTTGTCTGGCCTCTCAACAGATACCCCTCCATTGTGGTTGCACCTAGGGTACGGCTATCTGTATCGCTGAGGCACGCAAGCCTCCCCACCAACGGCAAGGTCCATGCTTTCTTACTAATTTTTATATTTTTCCGACACATACTGCTTATACATACATTAAAAAAGTTTTCATCACCCCAGTACCCAGTACTCCTGCAGATAGACGTGGGCTGTAGACATTGTACCACAGATACAGTCTCTTTGACTGTTCAGAGATGTCACTAAACCCGCCCTAAGATGTAAACAACCATGCATGAGCAGCGCCTATTAGACGGAGTGGGTCAAACAGCCGATTGGCTCCAGTCATTCCACCAGAAAACAGTTACACTGCTCGTGTTGTCTGTAGTTCAACCATGCCTAGACGGTCAATACCGAGGTTCGATCGCGTCCGCATTTTTACTTTGTGCCAGGAAGGGCTCTCAACAAGGGAAGTGTCCAGGCGCCTCGGAGTGAACCAAGGCGATGTTGTTCAGGCATGGAGCAGATACAGAGCGACAGGAGCTGTCGATGACATGCCTCGCTCAGGCCACCTAATGGCTACTACTGCAGTGGATGACTGCTACCTACGAATTATGGCTCGGAGGAACCCTGACACCAAGGCCACCGTGTTAAATAATGCTTTTCGTGCATCCACAGGACGTCGTGTTACAACTCAAATTGTGCGCAATAGACAGCATGATGCGTCACTTCACTCCCGACGTCCATGGCGAGGTCCATCTTAGCAACCTCGACACCATTCAGCGGGGTACAGATGGGCCCAACAACATGCCGAATGGACCGCTCACAGCGGAAGCGATATACATGGAGTTTGGAGACGTCCAGTATACACATACTCAAATAGATTGGTTTCGTAAACCTTCGGTGTCTCCACAGCAACAAAGTTCTCACTGAATATAGTGACCTGCTTAAATTTTCGTATGGCGATACTGTTTCTTGCACCCCAACGCCCATCCCATTCTGTTCTACTCAAAATATCACTTTCATTTCTTACATTCTGTGTAGTTTTACCGAAAATTTAATTATTTATTAATCTGTAAAAGTCTCTGCTTGCGTCCAACAGTGATCATCAGTTTAGGGATAGTGCTTCCTCACGGAACTTGTTGCTTTGGACATAACGGCCAGTCGCTTGTCATTTCATGCAAACTAACAGGGGCCGGCCGCGGTGGTCTCGCGGTTCTAGGCGCGCAGTCCGGAACCGCGCGACTGCTATGGTCGCAGGTTCGAATCCTGCCTCGGGCATGGATGTGTGTGATGTCCTTAGGTTAGTTAGTTTTAAGTAGTTCTAAGTTCTAGGGGACTGATGACCACAGCTGTTAAGTCCCATAGTGCTCAGAGCCATTTGAACCAGCCAAACTAACAGGGTATATGAGGTCTGCCTCCACCAAGTACATCAGAATCAGCTGGCAGACCCAATATTTTTCCACCTAAACCCTCTAATTCGTTTTCGGGCTCCCATTGAAACCCACCAACCGGCAGTGGCTGCTTCATGGCGTGCCCGTGTAAGTTGTTCACATCCAAATATAGAATATAACTTGACTCAAGAGATGCGTTAAACGCCGCACACATACGTGGATTATTTGCCTTGAAGTGTCTTTGGACAAAATGGCAAAGTCCTCCGCGGAGCCGGCGCTCAAAGAGAAGACGCATATCGGCATGTCAAAAGTTCGATGCTGCACCTCGTTTTCTTGAGCATTGCGTCCCAGGACAACCCAGGTGCCATGTAATAAAAGGCATGGCCCAGAGAGTAGGTGGCCATACACACACTCTGGAACTAGTCAAAAACATCCGCAAGGAAGCGCACGTCGGTGTCCATGTATAGTCTTGCGTATTCACCCAGATTTGAAATGCTGAATTAACGCCAGACATTGCACTAGTTACAGCATCGCCTGTGAGAGTAATGGTAAATGCTGATATGTTGGGAAGCGTGGCTTCATTGAGTTTCGCCTTACTATCCATGTACTCACAAGAGAAAACTCCATTGCTAGTCACAAGCTGAAACTTCTCCTCGTCAGGGTAGGCAGATCGGATGATATCTATATCCTCCCGAGCTAGAGTTTCAACTAGTTTCTGGAGTGGTTCCTGCATAAAACGTAGCATGTCAAGGAAGCAGAGCGTAATTTTTGGCGTCATTCGTTTGGAGAATGAAACACACTTCTGACAATCTGAGGCAAGACATTGACCTGATTTTTCTCCCAACCGAAATTGACCAATTTCTCAGCTAGAAAGTGAGCGTCATACCCACTTAAATAATGGAAAAAACGTAACTGATACTTCAAATTGCATGCGTTGTGAGCTGCACCGCGAAACTTCCCCCTAAAGTTACAATGAGCTCTACGGGGAGTTTCAACTTTTCTATCTAACGGCAATCCACAAATATGACAGTTAACAGCATTATTGTACAATTTCTTATCCTCCTGTGATTCGGTGATGGGGGATGTTTGTTGGTGCTGTAAAACCTCTCAACATCCCATGAGAGTTTTTCAAGCTGATTGAGCAACCAAACCACAGGATTATCCCCGGCATAAGATTGATAGTGGTTAAGACTTTAGTCATATGAACATGCAGTTTGGTATTCTGCCGCATACGGTTCATGTTTTTGCGTGAAGGTGGCATGTGAGGCTAAGGGGTTCCCTTCGCAGTGGGTGATAAGGGCAAGGAGACAAGTCTGCGTGTACAACAGATGGCCATTGTTCCTGGTGGTGAGCATTCTTGTATTTAATGAACTTGTTTTCTTAAGTAGGCATAACAACACATACCAGTTCCTTGGATTCACAGTCCTCCAGATACCTTTTTAAATTCTTATCTTGTGAAAAGTTATTTAGACACCTGAAGCAAATGTGTTTCTTATCTTTATGTTTCGACAATTGGCTGCAAAGGAGGCAGGACATGTCTTTGATCCATACATAATGCTGATTGTCACCTTCAGAGAAGAGCAGCATTTTTGCATGAAGATCACGCTCAACTGCATATTTCGAAAAATGGAATGGTCCAACTATAGTATGCTTGCCGCGCTCATCTGGCACCCTTTACTGCTTGTCCTTCAGGCCATAAACTTGAACCGAAATTCAGGGATTTTGTGACTCAAATCTTGGTATGTCCTAAATCTTTACGGGGAACTCGACACTGTCAAAGCTATAACATCCACGAATGTTAAGACCTATTCCATATTTAGATGTGCACTGCGAATCTTTTGTGTAATGCCTCTCACAAGTGTTATCATTGTCACAGTGAATATTAATGCAAGACTGCTTCTTCTTAATAGCCTCAAGGAGTTTGATGTACCTGGACCCTCCATTTAACGGATCACTGACATGGATATGGATGTCGAGGTGTGGTATTTGGCTAAATGCTTTAGCTGACTCTCTTACATCCATCTCGGAAAATCGGGCAAGTAGAGCACCCAAGGTGGAATCACGATACCGCTCGGCGATAGATGTACTACAAAATATAACGCCATTATCACCCCTGATGTAGTGTAAGGTTTTCTCGTTAGCAACACCCTGCTGTTTGGGCAGCTGGGTCAACTTGTAGCAGAGCACTGCGTTACATTTAATGGCAATATATCTCAGATCATCTAGGGCTTTGAGGAGCTCTGCCTCCAGCACCAGGAGGCATGCTTCTGGAAACCTCACTAAGTCACGATACCTCCCCCCCCCCCCCCAACCGGATTCTCAACTCTAGTAAATCTGATACTGCTCTCAAAGGCCCTAGAAACCGCTGAGTGTTCGAGAGGGGTCATGATGCTGTTAATCTAATATCCGTCACTATCATGACGAGATAGAGCACTACTGCTGGCCAAAGATTCATTATCATTAACTCTACAGCTAGGTGACGATTGCATCCAGCTGGTGGATGAGGATTCTGGGGATGAGGCGCCTTCGGGGGGAAGGATATGCGCTGAGGCACACATACCTTTCGTTGCCAGCGGGGGCGAGCAGCCGAAGCATTCGTGGCGGTATCGGTGATCTCCTGTGGGAGCACCCAGGCTGCGGCGAGAGCGCTCCTTGATGCTCCTGCATATTGGTGCCTTCACCAGCGTTAGTCTGGAAGATGGGAGAGATTGTTGCTCTGACTGAACCAGCCACGGACGCCAGAGGGTATGTGATGGCTCAGGGGCGGGCACTGCAGCAGCTGGCCGCCTCTAGTGTGCCAATGAGCGGCGCTTTGCACGGCAGTGCGCGCAGCTGGAGTGTGTGTTTGACTGCCGCCCTCCACAACCACCTCTCTAGGTGCACGTGCCACAGCAAGCTCTTGTCGTGGCGGTGTTGATGTCACCTCTGAAACATACAAATAATGGGAAATATTAAACACAGTATTCAAGATTTTAAAAAAATGTATGCTGTAAACAAACAATGACAATTAGGTAAATCACCATTCTAGAATAATAATTATATGCTTCAACGATGATGGTCACATTATAATCACCTTTTATATTCTGGGTCCCAGGATTGAGCAGTTCAGTCGATCTTTCTGGTAGTTCTCCTACCCAGTCAAATATCTCCATCTCCTGCTCCTGAAGGGAGAGATAGCATTGCCTTTCAGCAGACACCATCTCAAGCTCCCACTCAAGCATCTCACCCTCGCTTGAATTGTTGTTGTTGTCGTGGAGTCACCGATCCATTTCAGGAAGTCACCTACAACGAGATATTTATTGTTAGAAACAACAACAAAAATCTGAATTGAATTTGACTATGGCGACATATTGATTATAGATAAGTACGAAAAAATCAAATAAATGAGTAAGAAGTTCATGCCAGATGGAAGTGACAACTCCTGGTCATCATTCTCGGCGCATTTTTCTCTGGAGCGTAGCAGCATCTATAACAATGAATAAAATATGTCTCACACAACTGTATATGATGAAAAAAAATGTCTAATGGCAATATATTACAACTGTACTTACTTTCTTGCTGCATTTCAGACTCCAGCAGCAGCAGCTCAATGTCCATCAGCTGCTGCTCTAATGCTGCAACAGCGAGATCAAAAGTTATGTAAACACTTGTTACGATATGAACACATCAAGAGCTGTTTTCTGAACAGGTAAACTATCACACAGAATTTGGAGATGTACTTACATAATGGTAGCACAAGGTCTTCCACAAGATGGAGACTTCCAGTTTCCCACTGCTGTTGCTCTAATGCCAGAACAATTGTAGAAATGTTACGACCACTTGTTACGATTTGAACACTTTAAGAGATAAAATTACCAAATACGCAGCAACCAGTCGCAAAATCATGTTTTATTTATTCACTTTTGCAAATCTATTTCAACTGATTAACAGCCATCATCGGTGCTTTCAACCAACATGTGCCCTGAGTAGTAATACTACTCAGCACCAATGATGACTGTTAATCAGTTGAAATCTATTTGCAAAAGTGAATAAATAAAACATGATTTTGCGACTGGTTGCTGCGTATTTGGTAATTTTATGGTTTACGGTTGCTGCGCGACTTGGAAACCACATGGAGCCCACCACTCATCACTTGAAGAGATGCTTTCCGAACATATAACTATCACACACAGAATTTTCACATATATTTACATGATAATAGTACAATTTCTACCACTTGCCGGAGGCTTTGAGCTTCCTGTTGGTGCTCTAATTTCATCAACATTTCGGGAATGATTGCTGTAATAGTAAGGAAAAGGAACTTTTATAAGCGCTTGTTACGAAAATCTATCACAATCTCGAAAATTTTTTAATAATTAGCTTTTGCAACTGTCGCACGTTGAACTCTTATATATATATATATATATATATATATATATATATATATATATATATATATATATATATATGAACACTTACATGGCAACTGACCCAAGTTTCCATCTTTCCCAGCACCACTGCTGCTGGCATAACTGTTGGCTGAGCGTTTCATGGTGCAGGAATCACATTGCCACAACCATGCACTGTCAAAGACTGATGATGATTGCGGAGGAGGGGGGGATATATAGCAATATACGGAGCGATGAAGCGATCAGAAGGTAAACAAGAGTATCCATATCCTACGAAATGCGAGCTATGTCCTCAGACCATAATTCTCCGATTTCCCATTCTCTCAATTATTTTTTTTTCTTATTTCCACCACCTACTCCCATTTTATAAACAAATTCCATCAATAATTTCCGTTGATATTATGTCCTCTGAACTGACAATTGATTTGTACAGCGAAAATTCGGAATTGGAGCCAAAATTCGAAATTCCTATCAATAGGGTAGGTTGGGGAATGGGCAGGGGGTGAGGGGAATGGAGCACACGTACAAGCAGAGAAAAACACTTGATATCATCCAAGGGTGGGGTGGGAGTGGTCAGGGCCGCGGTGGGCTGGGGCGGGGGTGATTAATTGATCGATGTAATTAATTTGCATATCAATTTGATATCAAAACTGTGCTTGTAAACCGACTAGCCTACTACTCGTACTTCAAGCCTGTAGTGTTTTGCTTCGCCATGGTGTATGCAAATGTCACAATGTGCCGTATTATATTCCAATCACTCTGTTAAAAAAATAAAAAAAATTTAAAAAATCTACATTGAGAGCAAAGTCTTACGAATGCCTTAAGTGAGCCCATTCACTTGTGGGTAGTAGACAGTTGCTATTCTGTGGGAGCTGTCGCAACCTGAAATTACTTCTGTTACTAGCCTTGACTGGAAAACGTTTCCACGATCAGAGTTCATCACACAGGCTGCTACATGCTTCACAATGATGTCCTCTACAAGAATCCATGCAGTCTCTGGAGCTTCAGCAATCGACACAGCTTTGGAGGGAGCGTTGCGAGTGCGACACTCAATGCAGAATATTATACAACAATTTCCATCCTCTCCAAGAGGTCGAGATCAGTCCAGCGCAATACCTCTGCTGCAGGGGAATTGGTATCAGATGCCCCAGAGGTAATTCCAACTCGTTCTTCCGCCTATGATATTCCTCACAGTGGTTCAGATTCTGTCTAACATATCAGTAGACACGTATCAGATGACATGTGCATATGATTCTGTCTAAGGTCTTCAGGAATCACAGATGGCCAGATGTTGAGGCGTCGTGGAAACGCTTCAGGGAAGCCAGCTGACGATCAACCTTTTAATGGTTGAGCAGCAATGTCTTTCATGCGGTGGTGATAGAGATTTCATCCATGCTGCTATGCTCCACCAGAGAATTCCTTGAAAGTTAGTCAGAGTCCTTGTGTTTTCGTCTACTTTTGTGTACTACTGTGGTGTCGTTTGCCTGGAGACTTAGTGCCAGTCTCCTGAGTCGACGAATCCTTCAGCTGGTCAAAAAACAAACATAGAGCAAAATTATAAAGCATTGTGGTCTGTTAGAACGATGAATGGTTTGCCGAATAAATACGGTTGGAATCTGTTGACGGTCCAATTGATTGAAAGGCTCCTTTCTTGGTTATAGAGAAACAACTAAACAAAATGAATTAGTCATTTTGCAAAAACAGACATAATGTCTTATGGGATAACAGCAATCAGTGATTTTATAATTTTACTTAAAATCCGTCTTGATTGCAAATTTTTTTTATTATTCATATGACCGGTTTCGGCTCATTCAGAACCATCTTCAGATCTGTAAAAATAATTATACTAATTTACTATTTCACGGAAGCAAATCTTCTCTTCTTTATCTTCCTATAAATATTCATCACCTGCTTAACCGTATATCCGTTCGCTACGGCCACTTGTTTTAAAATACTTAACTCCTTTTCTACTTCGTGTTGGCTTAGTGGCAATCTTAGTAGCCTGTATACCATCGAAGTAAAATATGCCCATTTTTATCGCGGTGAGTGACAAGAGCGCTACAAATGGGCATATTTTACTTCGATGGTATACAGGCTACTAAGATTGCCACTAAGCCAACACGAAGTAGAAAATGAGTTAAGTATTTTAAAACAAGTGGCCGTAGCGAACGGATATACGGTTAAGCAGGTGATGAATATTTATAGGAAGATAAAGAAGAGGCAAATGTAATAAACAAAAGGAAGTCAAGTACCAGTTAAGAGGAACAACAAGAAAAAATATGTAGCTCTCACTTACAATGGAAGAATTGCAGACAAAATTGAAAGATGCTTTCGTAAATCCGACGTTAAAATAGGGTTCCGAACAAATAACACGTTAAAATTGAAGCTCCGGCATAGAATATGTAATAGTAGGAATAAATTTCAGGATTCAGGCGTATGTAAGATCAAATGTAATGACTGCTGTAAACAATATACAGGGCAGACTGGTAGGAACTTTGAAACCGGATTCAGGGAGCACACCTACTCTCAAAACAAAACAGCTTTTGGGGCGCATATGGCTGCGACAAAGCACTCAGTCACGAATATTGAAAACAATTTAGACATCCTGCATAGAGCTCATAAGGGACGGTTTCCTAACATTTTGGAAGAGATCGAAATATACACCCACAAAAATAAAGATCCGGATTTAATCCTCAACGAGCAAAGTGAATTCAATCATAACGCCTACTTTAGCATTTATGACGATCTACTAAGATGGCAACTGTTGCGTGTGGAGATCCAGGCCGAGGGATGAGAGATGGTACGCGGTGGAGAAGCCGGAAGACGCGTGCAACGCCTGGCGTCGTTGACGGGGCCCTCCTGTGCGGCCCTCTTGCCCGCGGCGATGGACATCAGACGACTGAGCAGACCGCGGCACAACACCAAACTGGCGGGAACCACGGAAGCAGACCGTAGAAGAAAACAAGTTCACACCAGCACCATAGATATATAAATCGCCCTATGCTTTTTAGATCGTATAAAAATGATAATTTTACTGTTTTTTAATCCTGACAAGTACAGATTTTAACTTTGACATCTACATATTTTAATTAAATATTTTTAATATAAAAAAGATCTACTGAATACAGTATGTGCAAATGGAATGTAACAAATGTACCAGACGCCACCTGTCGGTAATAGTGTTTTAATTTATATAAATGACGTGCACTCTGTCAACCAATTTTATGTGACGTAGCATGTGAAAGTTGTTGGATATGGACGGGTTACTCCTGTAACTGAAATATCAGGTACGTTCTGGTACATTTGATGTTGATTAGATAGGATGAAAAAGATTTGCTTCCGTGAAATAGTAAATTAGTATAATTATTTTTACAGATCTGAAGATGGTTCTGAATGAACCGAAACCGGTCATATGAATAATAAAAAAATTTGCAATCAAGACGGATTTTAAGTAAAATTATAAAAAAAAATGAATTAGTCAGCTTGTTCAAGTAGAGAATTATGGAGGCTAGTGACAGTACTTTATAACTGTCATATTTCCTGACATTATCAACGTTGGAGACAAGCAATTTGTCGTAATTTAGATATTAAGAATAGAAAATCCTCGAAGCCAATATCACAATTAACTTTTTATTTTGTGTACTAGTGTCAGCTACACACGAGCCATCTTCAGATCTAAGATGTAAAATTACACATAACAATACAGCAACATACAACAGCTTATAGGAATCAAAATTTCAGCTCCAAAATACAAATTGCACGTGACATTGAAGCAAAGTTCAAAGGTATATGAGAAGAAGTAATTACAGGATACATACCATAAAAACATTATTGATTAGTGTAGTTACCATAACGGCTTAACAAAGTGTTAAATTTAAAAGAAAATAACAACATCTATATAGAACGGATGATAAAATAACTTTACATGGTATATAACCAATCAAGTAGAACGAAGATCATAACATAGAAAAATATATATTAAGATTAGGATGAGGCAGTGGACGTGGCAGAGCTTACTTACATAATTCAAAACTATCCACTAGAATGCATTATGGTATTAAAACTTAGTAAATAATACATTTTATTCATTATTTGTATTAACTCATAGTCAAAATCACTGTAAGTATGAGAATAGAACTGAACTGACGACCATTACAACGACCAAGAAATACATCTGGTATAAACATCGTGTAAATGGCTTACTTGGCGTCAGTGTATATCGTAAGGCAACATACGTGGATTTGTATCACCATGTCTCCTTCTGTCACCAGTGCCGGAACAGGACACCCTAGAATGTCAAAATGGCTATTTCAATCTACTAAAAGTGGAGCAAGTTTCAAGGTAACTCAAATCAAGAATATTTGACTTTCATTTACATCTACATCTACATCTACATCTATACTCCGCAAGCCACCCAACAGTGTGTGGGGGAGGGCACTTTACGTGCCACTGTCATTACCTCCCTTTCCTGTTCCAGTCGCGTATGGTTCGCGGGAAGAACGACTGCCGGAAAGCCTCCGTGCGCGCTCGAATCTCTCTAATTTTACATTCGTGATCTCCTCGGGAGGTATAAGTAGGCGGAAGCAATATATTCGATACCTCATCCAGAAACGCACCCTCTCGAAACCTGGACAGCAAGCTACACCGCGATGAAGAGCGCTTCTCTTGCAGAGTCTGCTACTTGCGTTTGCTAAACATTTCCGTAACGCTATCATGCTTACCAAATAATTCTGTGACGAAACGCGCCGCTCTTCTTTGGACCTTCTCTACCTCCTCTGTCAACCCGACCTGGTACGGATCCCACACTGTTGAGCAATACTCAATTTCTAAGGACTCTCCCAATGAATCTCAACCTGGCACCCGCCTTACCAACAATCAATTTTATATGATCATTCCACTTCAAATCGTTCCGTACGCATACTCCCAGATATTTTACAGAAGTAACTGCTACCAGTGTTTGTCCCGCGATCATATAATGATACAATAAAGGATGCTATCGTTCTATGTATTCGTAATACATTACATTTGTCTACGTTAAGGGTCAGTTGCCACTCCCTTCACCAAGTGCCTATCCGCTGCACATCTTCTTGCATTTCGCTGCAATTTTCTAATGCTGCAACTTTTCTGTATACTACAGCATCACCCGCGAAAAGCCGCATGGAACTTCCGACACTATGTACTAGATCATTTATATACACTCCTGGAAATTGAAATAAGAACACCGTGAATTCATTGTCCCAGGAAGGGGAAACTTTATTGACACATTCCTGGGGTCAGATACATCACATGATCACACTGACAGAACCACAGGCACATAGACACAGGCAACAGAGCATGCACAATGTCGGCACTAGTACAGTGTACATCCACCTTTCGCAGCAATGCAGGCTGCTATTCTCCCATGGAGACGATCGTAGAGATGCTGGATGTAGTCCTGTGGAACGGCTTGCCATGCCATTTCCACCTGGCGCCTCAGTTGGACCAGCGTTCGTGCTGGACGTGCAGACCGCGTGAGACGACACTTCATCCAGTCCCAAACATGCTCAATGGGGGACAGATCCGGAGATCTTGCTGGCCAGGGTACTTGACTTACACCTTCTAGAGCACGTTGGGTGGCACGGGATACATGCGGACATGCATTGTCCTGTTGGAACAGCAAGTTCCCTTGCCGGTCTAGGAATGGTAGAACGATGGGTTCGATGACGGTTTGGATGTACCGTGCACTATTCAGTGTCCCCTCGACGATCACCAGTGGTGTACGGCCAGTGTAGGAGATCGCTCCCCACACCATGATGCCGGGTGTTGGCCCTGTGTGCCTCGGTCGTATGCAGTCCTGATTGTGGCGCTCACCTGCACGGCGCCAAACATGCATATGACCATCATTGGCACCAAGGCAGAAGCGACTCTCATCGCTGAAGACGACACGTCTCCATTCGTCCCTGCATTCACGCCTGTCGCGACACTACTAGAGGCGGGCTGCATGATGTTGGGGCGTGAGCGGAAGACGGCCTAATGGTGTGCAGGACCGTAGCCCAGCTTCATGGAGACGGTTGCGAATGGTCCTCGCCGATACCCCAGGAGCAACAGTGTCCCTAATTTGCTGGGAAGTGGCGGTGCGGTCCCCTGCGGCACTGCGTAGGATCCTACGGTCTTGGCGTGCATCAGTGCGTCGCTGCGGTCCGGTCCCAGGTCGATGGGCACGTGCACCTTCCGCCGACCACTGGCGGCAACATCGATGTACTGTGGAGACCTCACGCCCCATGTGTTGAGCAATTTGGCGGTACGTCCACCCGGCCTCCCGCATGCCCACTATACGCCCTCGCTCAAAGTCCGTCAACTGCACATACGGTTCACGTCCACGCTGTCACGGCATGCTACCAGTGTTAAAGACTGCGATGGAGCTCCGTATGCCACGGCAAACTGGCTGACACTGACGGCGGCGGTGCACAAATGCTGTGCAGCTAGCGCCATTCGACGGCCAACACCGCGGTTCCTGGTGTGTCCGCTGTGCCGTGCGTGTGATCATTGCTTGTACAGCCCTCTTGCAGTGTCCGGAGCAAGTATGGTGGGTCTGACACACCGGTGTCAATGTGTTCTTTTTTCCATTTCCAGGAGTGTATATTGTGGAAAGCAATGGTCCCATAACACTCCCCTGTGGCACGCCAGAGGTTACTTTAACGTCTGTAGACGTCTCTCCATTAGAACAACATGCTGTGTTCTGTTTGCTAAAAACTCTTCAATCCAGCCACACAGCTGGTCTGATATTCCGTAGGTTCTTACTTTGCTTATCAGGCGACATTGCGGAACTGTATCGAACGCCTTCTGGAAGTCAAGGAAAATGGCATCTACCTGGGAGCCTGTATCTAATATTTTCTGGGTCTCGTGAACAAATAAAGCGAGTTGGGTCTCACACGATCGCTGTTTCCGGAATCCATGTTGATTCCTACAGAGTAGATTCTGGGTTTCCAGAAATGATACGATACGCGAGCAAAAACCATATTCTAAAATTCTACAACAAATCGATGTCAGAGATATAGGCCTATAGTTTTGCGCATCTGCTCGACGACCCTTCTTGAAAACTGGGACTACCTGTGCTCTTTTCCAATCACTTGGAACCTTCCGTTCCTCTAGAGACTTGCGGTACACGGCTGTTAGAAGGGGGGCAAGTTCTTTCACGTAGTCTGCGTAGAATCGAATTGGTATCCCGTCAGGTCCAGTGGACCAGCATTAACCATATTAAGCAATTTAAAATTAGCAATCCGTACTTCACGCTGTAGTATCCACAGTCACGTCATCACATCAATTGTGCGGCGATCGGCCCACTGTATATTCAGGAGTAAAATTATTGAGATTGGTTCAATACAAGGAATTTAAAGCCCGGGATACACACTGAGCAGTCTGTGCTTGTAAGCGTATTGTTATATCGCTGGCTTGGTTACGGAGTATCTTTGCGGGAGGCTGCATTGTAGAGTCGAGCACGGGACACAGAGCTACTATGTTGTGTTGTGGGTAGTCTGCATGGGAAAGGCATTATTTTGGAAGTTCAAGTGTGGCTGTAAATTCTATTATTATGAAGTAATGAGATATGGAAGTGGATTCAGTGAAAAGTGCATGAAGAAGTAATTAAGTATGAACAGTGCTGCTGACATCGTGTTTGAGTATCCACTCGTTTGTGCGACGTACCGCACAACATGAATCATCCGTGTCGTGTTCGGCCTCCCAGAATGAAACTAACCTAAATGAGTAAAATTGTTTACCACAAACGAGAGCAATCAAATGCCTGTGTCTTGTAGCGAGCATGAGAACATGAGTTCGGTCATGGGGTTTCCGTATAATCAACAATCAGCCGCGTCGCGACAGTTACGCGTACGCTCATACCAGTGGGAACTATGAACTGTAAATTAACTGTCATGAACAGTGTTACATTACTACAAGTGTCAGGGTGTAAGAACTTCCGTTCGACCATTCGGCTTTCACATCATCAACAATCACGCGCGTCGTGTTTGTTACGCTTACGCTCGTCCAAGTGATAATTGTGGATAGATAATCATCATCATTGCCTGTGTATCCATCACTGAAGATTCGGCCAGAATACGTGTGGCGGCGTGAAGTACAATAGCGACAGATATTAACAGCGTCAAGAATACTGCACAATACTGAGGGCACGATAACTATGACCTCTCATCAAATTAGCAAGAATGTTAATTGGCATCAACACTGACGACTTAGTGTGTAAACAGTGCAACTTGCGATTTTTTTATCGTCTCACAATATAATTGTTCATACCAGACGTAGGACAATGTTGTGTTTTGTGTTGAGTGGCTCCCCCAAACCAACTTCCATATTTACACACAATTTTAGGCAAGCCAGCAGCAGTTTGGAGCGGAAATAATACGACCGCCGTAGCTATGTGGCGTGGTCAGGGCGTCAGGTCAAAGCGAGAACAGTTTAAGGGTCCCCCAACAGTTGTACCCCCGGGCGTGTTACATGATGTCTACAATTACAGCGTTCACATAGTTGAGCAGTGTGCACATCATATTTTTTAAGCTTAATGCGCCGAATGGCAGTACTGACTAGTTAGCAACGCTGCAGCTAATTAATTCTTTGTCAAGGGTGCATACCAAAATCACAAAACGTATCAGCTTTTAAACAGTTATATTACATCGGTCACGAGCGCTGACACAAGCTAGCATCCACGAGGAACGATCAACACCTTTCTCTTCTCGCTCCCAACTCTGTGTTGATGCCTGCTGTGTCGGTATATTTCTACACCAATCAACCTACATTCCTTCACAATGCACTTTTAAAACTCCAAGTACATCAATTTACAGTTTCATGCAATATTAGAAATTAACCTTATTCTGTTCATAAGAAAAGAATTCAAACCCGTTAACTGCAAAAACCTGCGGTGTGTGAATGTGAAATCGTACCGGAACGATGGAATTACTCGGACCTCGTCACACATCCCTTAAGATGCGATGCAAAATTTTAATTGTCCCTGGAATCACTAGCTCAAAAACGTGGAATTTTAAGGTGGGGGAGTGCTATAAAATCATATTCATTGACTATTTTTACTCATTCGATAAATAATATTAATAATTAACTGAAGCAAATTTCAAATTACTACAAATAAAATAAAAATGATGTTTTATTCTATTAAAAGCGATGACGTAACGAAAGACTCAATGACATGACTGTTAGAGAAAGTGATCGAAATAAAGGTATGAAGCAAATGGGAGGCCACTTCCGTATCCTAGCTGCACGTTCAGTCACTAATACAAATGCAACCAACCAAATGTTTTAGTTATTTCAGAGGTGGTAAACCAGCCGTGCTTGGTCGCATGTGAAGAACCAGAATCTCGCTCGTCAGGATACGGACACCGTGGAGTCCCATCCATCATCTGTTCTCAGGGTCCTCGACATCTAAAACCAGCGACGTTTCACCTTCCACACCAAACCAAAAGTATCCATTTTCACGTGTCCTTGCTCGCGGCTCTGCTGATTGCGCCGATACTTCCGCCTAGTTTCAAATGTTTCAAATGGCTCTGAGCACTATGGGACTTAATATCTGAGGTCATCAGTCCCCTAGAACTAAGAACTACTTAAACCTAACTAACCTAAGGACATCACACACATCCTTGCCCGAGGCAGGACTCGAACCTGCGCATCACAACAAATGTTAAAATTGTCCTTCATGGGATTGCAGGTGACAGGGATGGTAGCGGTAGTCATTCAGGATACACGTAATCGTGCTTTTGGTTACACCAAGTTTGCAGGCCATTTGTCTGGAACTTGCGGTAGGGTTCGTCTCAATATCCCATAGAACCTGATCCTCCTGATTTTGTATACGCATATTCCGCCGCCTCCCTGCACGTTCGTCTGTCTAAAAGGTCCCATGATCACGCAAGCACCGATAAAGGTCTAAAAATGTTGTGTGATGTTGCTGGTGTCTGTGTGCGTACGTGTTTTGATATAGAGGTGCTGCCTATCGATCGTTTTCATCAGTTTGGCCGTACACATACACCGTCTCGGCTTGTTCCCGACATGAATACCGGACCATTCTGCTTCTTGCCGTACGCTAGGTCAATCACACAGCCTGGGACACATAAGGAACACACGACACGTGGTCAGAGGAACTGTCATTCGCCAGCGCCGTCTACCGTGGCAACGACACATGTTCATAGGACCTTCTTCCTTCCATTTGTACTCAGAAATCCGTTCTTGCAATTCGTAGGTTTTATTAATGTTGACTTTGTATACTGAAGGAGGCAAGCCAGACGGCTTGTAACCTTTCACAATAAATATGAAAACATACAGAACCAGAACAAACGAAAATCGTATTGCATTCAAAACCACTGCATGACCTAAACAGAAACGTCATTGAGGTAAGAAATAAACTCACAGCACTCATCCTAAAATAACTCTTTCCGTGTGCTACGAAAATAAAGCTGAAGTACACAGGAAAAAGAACATGCAGGGACAGGGATATATATATATACACTCCTGGAAATGGAAAAAAGAACACATTGACACCGGTGTGTCAGACCCACCATACTTGCTCCGGACACTGCGAGAGGGCTGTACAAGCAATAATCACATGTACGGCACAGCGGACACACCAGGAACCGCGGTGTTGGCCGTCGAATGGCGCTAGCTGCGCAGCATTTGTGCACCGCCGCCGTCAGTGTCAGCCAGTTTGCCGTGGCATACGGAGCTCCATCGCAGTCTTTAACACTGGTAGCATGCCGCGACAGCGTGGACGTGAACCGTATGTGCAGTTGACGGACTTTGAGCGAGGGCGTATAGTGGGCATGCGGGAGGCCGGGTGGACGTACCGCCGAATTGCTCAACACGTGGGGCGTGAGGTCTCCACAGTACATCGATGTTGTCGCCAGTGGTCGGCGGAAGGTGCACGTGCCCGTCGAGCTGGGACCGGACCGCAGCGACGCACGGATGCACGCCAAGACCGTAGGATCCTACGCAGTGCCGTAGGGGACAGCACCGCCACTTCCCAGCAAATTAGGGACACTGTTGCTCCTGGGGTATCGGCGAGAACCATTCGCAACCGTCTCCATGAAGCTGGGCTACGGTCCCGCACACCGTTAGGCCGTCTTCCGCTCACGCCCCAACATCGTGCAGCCCGCCTGCAGCGGTGTCGCGACAGGCGTGAATGGAGGGACGAATGGAGACGTGTCGTCTTCAGCGATGAGAGTCGCTTCTGCCTTGGTGCCAATGATGGTCGTATGCGTGTTTGGCGCCGTGCAGGTGAGCGCCACAATCAGGACTGCATACGACCGAGGCACACAGGGCCAACACCCGGCATCATGGTGTGGGGAGCGATCTCCTACACTGGCCGTACACCACTGGTGATCGTCGAGGGGACACTGAATAGTGCACGGTACATCCAAACCGTCATCGAACCCATCGTTCTACCATTCCTAGACTGGCAAGGGAACTTGCTGTTCCAACAGGACAATGCATGTAACCCATGCCACCCAACGTGCTCTAGAAGGTGTAAGTCAACTACCCTGGCCAGCAAGATCTCCGGATCTGTCCCCCATTGAGCATGTTTGGGACTGGATGAAGCGTCGTCTCACGTGGTCTGCACGTCCAGCACGAACGCTGGTCCAACTGAGGCGCCAGGTGGAAATGGCATGGCAAGCCGTTCCACAGGACTACATCCAGCATCTCTACGATCGTCTCCATGGGAGAATAGCAGGTTGCATTGCTGCGAAAGGTGGATATACACTGTACTAGTGGCGACATTGTGCATGCTCTGTTGCCTGTGTCTATGTGCCTGTGGTTCTGTCAGTGTGATCATGTGATGTATCTGACCACAGGAATGTGTCAATAAAGTTTCCCCTTCCTGGGACAATGAATTCACGGTGTTCTTATTTCAATTTCCAGGAGTGTATATATATATATATATATATATATATATATATATATATATATATATATATATCGATGTGTAGTGTTGGCTTTACACGCCATTCCTCACCGAAGACCAGCGTTCTCAAAACTCTTGCGTACAGAGAACACTCTATCTCAGACGAACAACGTGTGATGGGAGGCTTTCGGCACCTGGAATCCTCATTCCACGAGAATGGATACAACAATCGATAGATTCTTATGGCTCTGCATCGCAAGAGCCCCAAGAATGACACGAAAGACGAAAACACTGAAGTAAATGTCAAAGAGACGGCTTTCATACCGTCCGCTGGCAACGTATAGTCGAAACTTGGCAGACTAGAGCGAAAACGCCATATAACGCCGGTTTTCCACACGACAAAAAAAACTAAATTTTTTAGGGATTTTGACAGACGACCTGAGTCTCAAAAAATCGGGGGTGCGCCGAACAATGGACGAACGATCTGCACAAGTGGAGATCGATGTACAGAACATGAGCGCCAGCACTGAGCATTGAGAATGGACATAAAATGAATTCACAAGGAAAAAAAAATTCGAGCGACTGATAATTTAATCAACAGGTCAACAGGGACACTTTTTTCCGACTGAGCGAGGCATGGGAATATTCAAAGTGTGACACCATGAAGGGAGATGCAACAGGGACGGCGGGCGAAAAGCTAATGAGATCTCCCCCTCCACCATCGCAGTCGCACGCAACTCCACCACCGGCATGGGCGTGGGGCCGGCGAATCCTGACCTCTGGACCGGTAGGTATAAATACCATGATCCCGCGTACACACTTCACCTCCATTTGTGTTACGGACTTTTGACGATCGAATCCGGCAGTACTTCCGAGAACCAAAAAATCTGCATGTACTTACTCTGGAAAAGCCTCAGCTTACACTTTATCATACCAGTTGAAAATTGAAAGCAATAATTAGAAAACGAAATCTTATATTCCTAAGAAGTCCCTGCTAATATTTAGTGAAATAAAAAGCATTTATAGACACATCTACAAGTTGAAAAAGGAGACTCGAAAGAACTGTCATATTCGTTACTTGAGGCTGGAACATTCTTTATGAAAATATCATTTTCGTCGGGTTATCCCAGTTGTGCAAAATGCTCCAGAAGATTCCAGTAGATAAGGTTGCTTAGTGGCCTGCGTTCGCCTGACAATATCGCTGCGGTTGCCTTCTGTTTATTACACGGGTTTAACGGCCGTCATTCTGGGGATGGGTTTATCACCGCAGCTCCAGATTTCGGAAGTTATGAGTCTGTCCGGGTTTGATGGCATCCCACTGACGTGACTTGAATAATGGAGGCATTGTGCCCCTCTCCTCTGCTCTTTATCGCCTCAAAAATTAAGATCTGCAAAAATAATTTTCAGTCGGACGTAGGATGTCCACGGTAGGACACGCTTTCTGATGTTAATCACGGTTCCCGTTCGATTTAATCACACACTTCCTCTATCTCTTTATCTTGTGCTTGTGACGTCGATATGCATACCTCTCCCTGTTCTACCTTTCCACACATAAAACCTGCTCGCGTTGTATCACTTTCTGCTTCCGTCGATATTGTCCTAAATTTTTCTGACCTTAAATGCATCCACCCCTTTCACTTCACTGACTAATAAATCTAGGCTGAAGCTTTGATTTTCCGTTTCAGGTTTTCTGGGTCCTTACAAAGTTCAAACTGCTGACATTTCACTTTCCGACTTTTAGTACATAACCTTTTCTGTGGCTTCCGTATTCTTATCCATTCAGCCATTATTCTGTCTCTAAGGACTTACCACAGATAAAAATAAGCCTTTAAATTCGCAGGATTATTTTCATGCCGTCCTCGAGTTTAACAAAGGCGTAACGTTGAGTTCGTTGTTCTGACGCATTGTGTACAAGAACCAATTTACACATCCAGGCTGTCCATCATAGAGTTACATGTTGCAGTACTACTTGTTTTCAATGTATTTTTTAAACAGGCTAACATAATTCACTCGAGCAAATGATACACAAACTGAACTCCAGTTGCTTACATGGAGTCAACACATGTAATCTATCATGTTATGACACCTGACGAACTAAATGCCATTGATAAAAATTTATTAATGCTTTATTGCTACTGCCGAGTGACGGACATTCTCTAAATTTACGCACAGGCCTCTCATTTGTTCCCTTCGCTTAAATAATCGCAATACCAAAATCTTAATTTTGGGTTCCAGTATAAAAACTCGTTGATAATTGAGGCCCTCCCTTGTCAATAACTTACATTCATTGATCTGAGAAGATGAACACTGAGTAAGGATCAGCATTATGCAAGAACACTTAAAAATTTCTGTTCCAACAACAGGAATTTATAACAAGTGCATGGCGTTCATGTGTTTAAAAATCAGAAATTATTGGAATATAGTGAGAATTTACCCTGATACGTTTAAGATATGCAAATTCAATAATTTCAATGACCCTCTACAAGCTGGAAGCACGACCTGATTCAGGATTTGAATGATGGTGTGTGTGTGTGTGTGTGTGTGTGTGTGTGCGTGACTAGGGCCTCCCGTCAGGTACAGAGGATTGGAATAAATTATATTCACAGAACACATATATCTTCATAAATCTAGGGCAACGGAAAGAGTTGGGCCTCATATCTTATATTTACATACTACGTATTCATATGTAAAGGTAACGGATTACGTTTAATATGTGTCGATCGACTGCCTCAGCTTTCAGCTATACAATGTCGCCGTCTCCTCAATGATGTAGGTATAGCTTCAATTTAGAAAATCATTAATCTTCTACTGAAACTCTAAAGCCAGATTTTCATTTATGCATAATATTATAAGTAAAATGCCACTGTAGATCCAGCTTCCCAGGTTACAGATCTGGTGAAAGATTGCACGCTTCAGCAACTTACATTCAAGGCCACATCCTGTTCCTCCCCCCTTCCCCCCTCCACACTGAAACCCTGGGAATTTATCAAGGTGACACCATCCCCTCCTTCCTCTCTCCTTCTACCCTCAAATCCCTCTGGCCCTATGTGATGAAAGCATCGCCCCATAACTTCATTTTCAACTATTGGGAGTCTATGTTGGAGGAATTTACTCTGGATCTATAGACCATAGGAAGATAATCAGTCTTCTCTATTTGTTAATAACAAATTATGTCACTTACTACATCACAAAATTAAATAATCTGCGAGAAGTGCAATAATCAGCTTCCAAACAGTTATACAATGACAGCCAGTGAGCCGCTATTTCATTGCATAGTCGCATGTGAGCTGATGCCGGCAGTGTTGAACTATGCTCGCCACGAAAGCTGAATTTCCTTATAGAAAATTAATTTGCACTTATCTGACCAAATTCTTTATGCCTTGTAGTGTCTGCTCAATACCATGGACATCCGTTAGACAAAGGCAGTTTTCCTCCTATCGTCAGTACACAACACAAAGCTGACTTCTCAAATGGTTCAAATGGCTCTGAACACTATGGGACTTAACTTAGAGGACATCAGTCCCCTAGAACTTAGAAATACTCAAACCTAACTAGCCTAAGGACATCACACACATCCATGCCCGAGGCACGATTCGAACGTGCGACCGCAGTGGTCGCTCGGTTCCAGACTGAAGCGCCTAGAACCACTTGGCCACTCCGGCCGGCGCCGACTTCTTAGTCAATGGCCAGAACAAGTAACCAAGAACATCGCAACAGAAATAAAATCGTCTCGGCAAAGATTCGGAATGTCCGAGAGAACAGTTACCGCAAGCATAAACACATGTATCTTGTTGGCAAAAAATGATAGCTTCAGAGCGGGTACATTCTTGTCCGACCTCTTGAGGGAATCAGGAGAGGCTGTGAACAATGAGAATAATGGACATGGGACACTATGTTTGTAATGTGCGACATACGGGAATTTGAGTTGGATGGAAGCGTTCTCAGATAGTAGAAGTTGTGAAGACTACACAGAAGTGGTAAAACAGGGTTTGAGTCCTGATTAACGCAGTTCTCACTTGTCACCATTGGATTTATTTCCATGCCTGATTGCAGCTGCTGTCAGGATTTCTCTTTCGTCACATAATAGAATGGTATGTTAGTTTATTGTCTGTAGTTTAATAATAGTATTGATTGTAAGTTTGCTTGCGTGGCCATCCTCCGCAGCAAGGACAGAAATACTTGTTTCGTAAATAAAACCGCGGTTTTTATTTTATTTTTTTTACAGAATAAGTATTATTGATAGTGTTCATGGGAATTAAAATTAGAAACTTATTCACAGAAAAAATTCTTTAACATTTTTATGCAAACCACAGAGCAGACCACTCTCTAGAATTTGTCACTACATAAATCTGCCTGTTTAGATCAGATAGTCTGAGTGTGAGATATTATACCATTAAAAGTAAAATAATCGACTTGTTAACTATTCGATGTTAACCTAACCTCAAAGGTAGAACTGTATACAATGTGTTTTTCACACTTTACCAGAGTAATCACATTCCTGAGGATTCATGAGAGAGGATATATACTAGGCAATGGTGAAAAATTGTCACTTCCTCATGGAAATTATTATTTCGATGGAAATTCGTCGCTTTGTTGACCTACTGTAGAATAGAGTTGCTAAGGTTTTCTGGTGTACTGGGTATTTCGTTCGAACAAACCATCTCATCTACCATGATCCTTATTCATTTTGAAAATTTAAGAAATTGGACGGATGGATTTGAACTTGACTGTGGGACGACTTCTCAACAAGATAAACATGAGGGGTGCATACCCGAGACACAAGTTCCATGTTGTGAAGTCACAATACAACTGTATCACAATAACAGTAGGGAGATTATTATGTAATAATCTCCGTACTGATGTCATGATACAATTATCCAAACAGCACAAAATGGTATAAAGTGAGTAGGGTTCGTTATGAATAGGGAAGTAGGGCAGAGAGTATGTTAGTGTGGACAGTTCAGTGATACGGTTGTCCTTATCAGAATCGACAGCAAAACAACATCAACAGCAAAAATTCAGGTATACACGCCGACGTCGCTAGCAGAAGGTGAAGAGATAGAGTATATGAGGATACCGTACATAAAGGGAGATGAAAATGTAATAGCCATGGGAGACGGGTATGCCGTTGTAGGGGAAGAAGAATCGATAACAGGAGAATATGGGCTCGGGACAAGGAATGAGAGAAGACAAGGTCTAATTGAATTCTGTAATAAATTTCAGATAGCAATAGCGAATACTCTGTTCAAGAATCATAAAAGGAGGAGATACACTTCGAAGAAGCTGGGTGATACGGGAAGATTGCAGTTACACACATCATGGTCAAACAGAGATTCTGAAATCCTATACTGGATTGTAAGGCGTACCCAGGAGCACATATAGAGTCAGATCATAAGGTAGTAGTGATGAAGAGTAGGCTGAAGTTTAAGAGATTAGAATCATTACGCGAAGTAGTGGGATACAGAAGTACTTAGGAATGACGAGATACGCTTGAAGTTCTCTTAGGCTACAGATACAGCAATAAGCAGTTGAAGAGGAATGGACATTCCTAATAAGAACAATCACAAACTTGGAAAGTATAGATACTAAGAATTAACCGCAAAGATACCATGGGTGACAGAAAAAATACTTCAGTTGGTCGATGAAAGAAGGAAGTAAACAAAGTTCAGAGAAATTCAGAAGTACAGAAATACATGTCGCTGAGGAATGAAATAAATAGGAAGCGCAGGGATGCTATGACGAAATGGCTCCATGTAATATGTGAAGAAATCGAAAAACAAATGGTTGTCGGAAGGACTGGCTCAGCATATTCGAAAGTCAAAACAACAGTTGTTGAAGTTAAAAGCAAGGGTGGTAACATTAAAAGTACAACGAGAATTCCACTGTTAAACGCAGAGGAGAGAGCAGATAGGAGGAAGAAGTTCATTGAAGGCCTCTATGAGAGGGAAGATTCGTCTCATGTGGTAGAAGAAGAAACAGAAGTCGATTTAGTGGAGATAGGGGATTCAATATTAGAACATGTATTTAAGAGAGATTTGGAGGAGTTAAGGTCAAACAAGGCAGAAGGGATAGATAACATTCAATCAGAATTTCTAAAACCATGGGGGGAGGGGGTGGGGGGCAACAACACGAGTATTCACTTCTGTGTGTAGAATGTGTGATTCTGGCGATATACCATCTGACTTTCGGAAAAATAGCATCCACACAATTCTGAAGACTGAAAGAGGTGAAAAGTGCGTTAATTAACAGACAATTAGCTTAACAGCTCATTCATCCAAGTTGCTGTCAAGAATAATATACAGAAGAATGGAAAAGAAAATTGAGGATGTGTTGGGTTACAATTAGTTTGGCTTTAGGAAAGGTAAAGCCACCAGGGATGCAATCAATTCTGACGTTGCTGTTGACAATGTATGAAACGCTGAAGAAAAATAAAGATATGTTCACAGGATTTGTCGACCTGGAAAAAGGGTTCGACAATGTAAAATGGTGCAAGATGTTCGGAAAGAGAGTGACGGGTAATATACAATGTGTACAAAAGCCAAGTGGGAATAATAAGAGTGGAAGAGGAAGAACGAAGTGCTCGGATTGAAAACGGTGTAAGATACTGTTCAATCTGTATATTGAAAAAGCAATGAAAGAAATAAAAGAAAGGCTCAGGAGTGAAATTAAAATTCTAGATGAAAGGATATCAACGATGTGATTCAATGATGACATTTCTATCCTGAGTGAAAGTGAAGAAAAATTATGTGGTCTGCTGAATCGAATGAACAGTATAATTAGTACAGAATATGGACTGAGAGTAAATCGAAGAAAGACGAAAATAATGACAAGTAGCAGAAAAGAGAGAACTTCGGCATCGATGAAGTTAAGGAATTCTGCTACCAAGGCAGGCAAAATAACCAATGGCGGAGCAAGTAGGGCATCAAAAGCATACTAGCACTGACAGAAAGAGCATTACTGGCCAAGAGAAGAAACAAACATAGACCTTAATTTGAGAAAGTAATTTCTGAGAATGTACGTTTGGATCAGAGCATTGTATGGTAGTGAAGCATGGACTGTGGGGAACCAGAAACAGAAGAGAATCGAAGTATTCGAAATGTGGTGGACTGATAAGGTAAGGAATGAGGAGGTTTGCGCAGAGTAGGGGATGAAATGAATAAGCGGAAAACAATGAAAAGAAGAGGGGACAGGATGATAGGACGTCTGTTAAGACATTAGGAAATGTCTTTCAAGGTGCTATCGGGAGTTTTAGAGAGCAAATACTGCAGATTGTGGAGTAAGACTGAGATTAGAATACATCCAACAAATAATTGAGGACGTAGGTTGCAAGTGCTACCCCGAGATGAAGAGTTCGGCACAGGAGAGGAATTCGTGATGGGCTGCATCAAACCAATCAGAAGAGTGATAACTCAAAAAAATAGGGCTAAGAGAAGCTGGATGTTCCTTCTGCTGTACTGAAGAAAGACTTGGCAGGAATGTAGCCACTGTACATGACTGCTGGCAGCGGTGGTCACAGCGGCGGTCGTAAGAAAACCGGGCTCCAGCCGGCAGGTGGCCATACCGAAAGAGAAGACCATTTTATTCGACGTGTAGCGTATCGCACTGAATCTGCAACATTTGAGCAGCATGTGGCGCCACAGTTACACAACGAACTGTTACAAATATGTTGCTTCAAACATGGCCCCGAGCCAGTCGCCCCATGGCGTGCATTTCACTGACCTCAAAACACCGCCATTTGCAACTTCATTGCTGTCATAGAAGGGCTCTCTGGAGAGCGAAGTGGAGGTCTGTTGTATTTTCTGATGAAGAATGATTGTGCCTCGATTGCAGTAAGGCCCTGTGTCGGTTAGAATGAGATCATACGAGGGCCTGCATCCAGCCTGTCTGCGTGTTAAACACACTGGACCTACACCTGGAGTTATGGCCTGCGGCGTGAATACGTATGACAGCAGATACACCTTCTTGCCTATCCCATTCAATCTAAGTGAAAATTTATATTCTGTGATGCCATTTTAGAACAGCATTTCGGGGGTGTTTTCCAACAGGATAACAGTTGTCCACATACCACTGTTGAAAACCAAAATGCTCTATAGCCTGTCGATAAGTTCCCTTGGCTCACTCTATCAACAGATCTATCTCCAATCGAGGACGACGTATGGGACATCATGGGAAGATAACTCTAGCAACCTTCACAAACAGTGTTAACCGTACCTGTATTGACCGGCTAAGTGCAAGAAGCAAGGAACTCCATCACACAAACTGACATCCGCAGCCTGTGCAACTCAATGCATGTTCGTCTGCCTGCTTGCATCCAACGTTCTGCCAGTTACACCGTTTGCTAATGTACCAGCATCTCACATTTGCTATTATGTATCTTGCTCTTACATTAACCTGTGATCTAGCAATGTTAATCACTTAAACAACGGGCCACAAATAGTTATTCATATATTTATTATTGCTAACAAGATAAATATACAGTCTCTGTAACGAACACCAATTGTAATTGTAAAAATATTACAGGATGCGTTCATACAAATATTATTTGGTGTTGAATAAATTGCAACATCTACAGTAATCTGCCACCAAGAAATCGCTACCAAAGATCCTAAAACTAAATACCAGAATTGTATCACTTTGACAAGATGTGACAGTTATTGTGACCTGATATTCCTGCAGCAAATGATGCTCCAACGCTCTGAAACTCTTCTTAACTACTCACGGGAAAAACAAAGTATAAACAGTCAATGTAATTATACGTCATAATACTGTTGTCGAACTACTACGGAGTCATTCGCTCCCGTGCTACTTTATACAATCTTCTGGAAGTCTTTCTCACACTAAATTAATGTGAAAGTATGATTGTTGTCCCACTTGAGAACACCATTATCCTAGACTCACGTTTAATAACGTAATTACTAAGTGATGACTGTCGTAGCATGGGTAACGGAATTTCCCTTTAACATTGGCCAGTAGCTGAAGTGTATCAACTCAGCAGGTTTGACCTTACGGGATAGCTATCAAGCATATGTAGCTAGCACTAGTCCGATCAGCTTTCACTGTCAAAATATTCAAACAAGCTGCAAACATAAATTTTGAATTCGAATCTTAATAAAGAAGAAATATGTGTTTCTCTCGCATCTTTAGCAAACCAAGCACAAAGTGAGCTGACAATTTAACTCGCCATATTGAATTTCCAATCATGCCAAATTAACTATATTTTTCGACAGGATTCTTATATTGCACTTAGTTCATGGTATGTGTACATAACTTCATATCACATTCATCTCTTCAGATTATGAGCTACTAGAACCTACAATGATTTCTCACCGTGAATAGTAATATTTTTAAAAATCTTTACTGAGAAGGTGTTCATGTCTACTACACTACTGGCAATTAAAATTCCTACACCACGAAGGTGACGTACTACATACGCGAAATTTAACCGACAGGAAGATGATAAGCTTTTCAGAGCATTCACACAAAATTGGCACCGGTGGAGACACCTACAACGTGCTGACATGAGTAAAGTCTCCAACCGATTTCTTATACACAAACAGCAGTTGACCGGCGTTGCCTGGTGAAACGTTGTGATACCTCGTGTAAGGAGGAGAAACGCGTACCATCACGTTTCCGACTTTGATAAAGGTCAGATTGTAGCCTATCACGATTTCGGTTTATCGTATCGCGACATTGCTGCTCGCATTAGTCGATATCCCATGACTGTTAGCAGAATATGGAATCGGTGGGTTCAGGAGGGTAATACGGAACGCCGTGCTGGATGCCAACAGCAGTGTATCACTAGCAGTCGAGATGACAGGCATCTTATCCGCATGGCTGTAACGGATCGTGCAGCCACGTCTCGATCCCTGAGTCAACAGATGGGGACATTTGCAAAACAACAACCATCTGAACGAACAGTTCGACGACGTTTGCAGCAGCATGGACTATCAACTCGTAGACCGTGGCTGCGGTTACCCTTGACGCTGCATCACAGACAGGAGCGCCTGCGATGTTGCACTCAACGATGAACTTGGGTGCACGAATGGCAAAACGTCGTTTTTTCGGATGAATCCAGGTTCTGTTTACAGCATCATGATGGTCGCATCCGTGTTTGGCGACATCGCGGTGAACGCACATTGGAAGCGTGTATTCGTCATCGCCATACTGGCGTATCACCCGGGGTAATGGTATGGGGTGCCATTGAATACACGTCTCGGTCACCTCTTGTTCCCATTGACGACACTTTGAACAGTTGACTTTACATTTCAGATCCGTTACAAGCCGTGGTTCTACCCTTCATTCGATCCCTGTGAGACCCTACATTTCATCAGGATAATGCACGACCTCATGATGCAGGTCCTGTATGGCCCTTTCTGGATACAGAAAATGTTTACTGCTGCCCTGGCCAGCACATTCTCCAGATCTCTCACCAATTGAAAACGTCTGGTCGATGGTGGCCGAGCAACTGGCTCGTCACAATACGCCAGTCAGTACTCTTGATGAACTGTGGTATCGTGTTGAAGGTGCATGGGCAGCTGTACCTGTACACGCCATCCAAGCTCTGTTTGACTGAATGCTCAGGCGTATCAAGGCCGTTATTACGGCCAGAGGTGGTTGTTGTGGGTACTGATTTCTCGGGATCTATGCACCCAAATTGCGTAAAAATGTAATCACATATCAGTTCTAGTATAATATATTTGTCCAATGAATACCTGTTTATCATCTGCATTTCTTCTTGGTGTATCAGTTTTAATGGCCAGTGGTGTATGATGGGTCGTCAGGTGGAAACAATTAATGGATCGGTATCATTCACTGTATGTGTCATCCTCTGATTTCCGCATATCCCAACATTTAAAAGGAATTTGTTACTGCAAAATATTTCAATTTTCACGATCATTTCGTTGACCTTCTAAAATCCCAATTCAGGGATAGGTGTCATATAATGTGCGTGACATAACAGACTACATCACAAAATAAGATAATTTGCAAAGAAGCAACACAGTATTTAACCGCCATAGTAATTTTCTGGCCGGTTTTACACAAAGTAAGTTTATATAGAGCACTACAGCAAAAGTATCATCATCATCAACCAAACAATAGAGCAACGAGTATCTTCAACAAGTATGATGGTTGCTGTTTTCTTTGCTTTCATTTCTTCACTAACCCACACAACAAGGCCTTGTTGGCTGATTTTGCGAAACTGGATAAGTCGTGCATGTAGACTGCTGCTCCTAATACTAATGCAAAGGCTACAGTTATCTTCAGCACTCAGATATTTTGAGGTGTTTGTTTGTCCATTTTGCATATATCCTTCTTTGGCAGTAGCGCCCACGGTACGGATATCTGTATCGTCGAGGTACACCCCACCAGGCTAGGTCCATGATTCAACGAGATCCTGCATATGTTGATGTCGTACAATTTCATTCTTTGAGTCTTTTTATGAAACCTTAGTTTGTAAACACATTCCTTATTACCCCAGTCTCATTTCTATAGACTGGATTTCAGGACACAGTGGTATACATCCGATTATTTTTCACAGTCCAGCTTACCAGATACTCTTCTTGAGTGCTGAACTGCACTTCGTAACATCGTTTGGAAGATTCCGCTTGTGATATTCATTTTTCGTTTTATCATCGATTCGGAGCAAAGTAACTCAATCCTCGTACGTCTGTATGAATGCCCAAATCAATCTACGATGGATTACATCGTGCGGCTCAAATACCACACAAATCTTATGCTTTAACTTCAGCTTACTGTATCAGACTGCCTTGGCGGCGCGCCTCAGAGTGAGTTTGTCCCCGCGGCAAACTACTTTGCTGCGCCCTGCTGGCTGTTACGACGGTGACTGGTGGCGCCACTTAGTTACCGCTCAACAACACAGACCGCTGCCACTGTCCCCCCCCCCCCCCCCTCCCTCTGCTGCTACTGTTGGGTGACAGCGCAGACTGATGTGACGCGCCGCCGCTGAGACAGCTTGTGGACGCACGGCTAAACCTCATTTCCACTGCTGGCCTGGCTGTCACCGACCATTGCGGAAGCGAACTAGAACATCCACACTACCTTCTGCAAGCAATATGCCACCTGAGCATCGTGACCAAAACCACCACTATCAAATTCAAAACAAATGTTTGCCTAGCGAGCACAATAAATTGCTATTACGCACACTTTTATTTCACTATCTTTTACCAGCTTCTCCGCCGATAATGACTCAAATTGTAGCAGATGTGCTGTTAACAGAATGAATGAAATTGATATATTCCGTATATTGAGCTAATCACATGAAAAGAATCCAGGACTGGCATTTATTCTTGATGCTGACAAAAACCGTGGTTATGGGCGGGTATTACAGCAGTTAGATGTTGAAATTCACAGTATTATAGTTTGAAGGATCCTATGCATAAGAGATCATCTAGTACTCAGTTATATAGTCAAATTCTGTATGTCATAGTGATGAAAAGTGCAGGAAGAACATCACATTAGAAACGGAAACCGGTGTAATCTCACGCGCTTTAATTTTTGATTTGCTCTGTAACCAAGCAGTTGCCAAATCTGTCCCACTGTTGTCACAAAATTTTTCACTATCTGGAGTGGTCTCGGCAGACTGTCGTATTGGGCTTTGAGCAAAGCGTGAGCAGGGGAACGTTTCCACAGCAAGTTACAGACTGAGTGACATGGGACACACCAAATCCACATTCACGAGCTCTATTCGTCTTGAACCTGTTTAGAGCAGATATTAAATACATTACCTAAATATACAACTAGTACGAATATGGATTGTAGTACCTATGGACTCAAGATAAAAACCACTTGAGTCTACCGTGGGGTAACCCAGTAATAATTCCAATGTTAAGCAAGTGACGCAACTTTACACTTAGAATGGTTGCAAGGAATGACCGTGCAGTGTGCAGCCTTAATCAGTATTTTAGATTAAATTAAACTAGTTGCATACCCAGTGCTACCCGGGTACGCATTTATTCCAATCATCTGTTAGTCCCTCTCCTCTTTCCCCTCTCTCTGAGCATCTAATCCTCAATCCCCTCTCCGTCCACCTCCTCCTCGCCCTCCTCACTGTCGATCTCGTCCTGTCCCCTCTCCCTGTCCATCTCATCTCTCCACTTTCCTTTCTCTGTCCATCTCCTCCCATTTCTCTATCCATATCCCCCTCCCTCCATCTGTGCTCATCTCGTCCTCCCCCCTTGCTGTCTGCCCATCTCCCATCTCTCCACATTATCATGTTCATCCCAATAGCATGCTCGTGATTCTTACCCTTACAATATTCTTTTCCTATCGTAACTAACATGTGTATCAAACTTGGCTGAAATAATTCCAGGGGATTGGGATGTTCTTATTGCGTACACAAGTGTCAGACATGTCAGCATGTAATGCTACAATTTTTTAAAAGCAGGTTGATTTTATTCAGAATTCGAATACACCATGTTATTCCTCCTTTTTTGGCTACAAAATCTTATTTTTCAACATAATATCTGTTCAATGTGTCAGCCTTACGCCACCTTACTGTGACGGCCTGTATGCCCGGATGGCATCACTCGTCGACGTCGGAGCCAACCTCTCAATGCACCAATAACCTCCCCTTCATTCCGTGGAGTGCGTTCTTCATTGACCACGCAGGTGGAAGTCTGAAGGTGTGAGATCAGGGCTGTAGCGTGGATGAAAATTAACAGTCCAATGAAGTTGTGTGAGCTCCCCTCGCGCGCGTAGACTTGTTTTGTCGTAGGGAAGAAGGAGCTTGTTTGCATTTTGGTGGGGAAGAACACGCTCAAGCCGTTTCTTCAGTTTCCTGACGGTAGCTTTGCAGGAGTCACAGTTGTGTGCGGCCGTCTGGCACGCGGGAGATGGAACAGGTTTGTTTCGATGATGACAGACGCCTCTCCCAATGACTCACCGTATTTTTGGTCTCTGCCAAGTCTCCATAGACTTTCTGCAATCGTCTATATCTGTAATGTTCCGATTTTTCGCCAAAAGGAACTCAGTGACTGCTCTCCCTTTGGGAACGCACCTCCGTTGTAGGCGCCATTTTCAAGGATTCGTATAGCGGCACCACGTACCGGAACTTCATAAAACAATAGGGGCTAAAGCGGGAATTTTCCATAATGTCGCACAACGATTTCCGTAATCTTTTCAAGTGAAATTTGGCGAGAAAAAAAGGTTTTACATTTCTTATTGAACGTCCCTTGTATATTTCACACATATTTAACATATTTCACACTGAAACGTCCCCTTTGAAAAATTTATACATGACTGTGCTTAAACTGACACACAATATTTTTAGCGCAACGCAATCTGACTTTCAAAAATCCCTACAGAAGAATGGCCCTGACTAACATTAACCTATACGTTTCACAAATCACTTACCTCACAAAAATCTTGGTTACTCGAACTACTGCAATACAGCGAGCGCCACTACCGCCAGCTAAATAAAAGATTCAAACTACGGAAGGCACTAACTACTGATAGGCATAGTTAGCAAATGAAAGATTTTAATAGAGAACAAACAAAAGTATTTACCTTAATAGTGTTGAAAAATCATAATATACATAGCAGTTCATGACATCCAGTCTTACAAATTTCAAAAATTCCGCCATTTCTCTCCCCACATCCACAACTGCTGGCGGCTCACCTCAAACTAAGCAATGGTACGCGCTGTTCACATCCAGCTGCCGCTGCCCAACACTACAATGGCAGACAACAATGCAAACTAGCCACAGATTGCACACAGCACAGCCAGTGATTTTCATACACAGCGCTACGTAACGTTGCCAATAAGAAAACATAAACAGCCTACTTACATAGCCCCCATGCTCCCCACAAAAAATTTTACAAATTGTTTTGGGCAGTGGCCAATAATGATTTGATAAAATTTTTCATAATTACAATAATAATGATATCCAATGCACACACTTATTAATACAATGTTGGTCAAAAGCTAAAATTTTCTCACAGTCCATAAAGATAGTACTGATCATTCATCATAATAGGAATTACAGTTTTTTTTTCACAAAGTCTCATTAGTAAAAGAAATTACACACAGAAGTAGTGGATTTCCATGCAGTCTTGAAGTAGTAGTGTTGTCCTTCCAACGGAAAGACAGTGCTGACTCTTGACATGCAGACAGGTAATGGGCCACAACAGAGTAAACCCACAGCAGAGTCATTCGAAGTTTTGAAGAATATTGGTAGGTAGGTCATCACAGAGTGGACCCACTGTAGTCCTGGTAGAGATTACGGTATTGGTGGGCCACCAGAGGTGCAGACCCACTGCAGTCCTTGTAGAAATAATGGTACTGGTGAGTCAGCAAAGGTGTAGACCCACTGTAGTCCTTGTAGAAATAATGGTATTGGTGGGTCACAAAAGATGCCGACCCACTGTAGTCCTTGTAAAGATGGCCAGCAGCCATCTGTTGTGACTGTGCGGGTGCACAATCACCATTGAAGAGTCTTGCAGATAATATAGCAAGTCCATAACCACCACTTGTGCACTCACAAAGTTTATGGAATTGTCCTTAGAACCAGCAATGCTGTTATCCAGTCCCTTGCTGAATTATTAACACATGTGCAAACACTAACAGTCCCTACTTCTCACATATTGTCCATATACTATGACCAACAGAAACGTGTGCAGTGGTATGATACTTAATTTGACGAACTGGTGTCAATTACAATTTTATAACATAAGAATACAATAACAAAGGTACAAAATACATCATTAAAGAACATAACAATACAGATAACATTTGTAGTACAGGCTTTACAAAAGAATCGAACTAACATATACATCAGTGTTACAGGAATTATGACATAAGTAAATACATAAAAGATCAGAATAACTTTTGAAACATCAACTTTACACATGAGCATTAAAACAAAACAGAATAAATAATGTCGAAGCATATTTACAAGGTAAATAACATATTATTAATGCCAATTATATTTGAGGATAACAGTATTCCTCATCATAGTGAATATAGCTTAGTATTAGAAGAAGAAAAAATTCTATGAAACTACACAGAGACAGGAAGAAAACAAATACACAAGGGTTCACAAAAACATAGTGGGATAACACAAAAGGAAAGGACAGGGTTTGTTTTCGGTGTAACATTTGGTACTGCAGTCCAACCCAAAACTTCATTCCATAGATCTTTCGTCTTATTTCAACCTTTGTTTCCACCAAAAAAATCCTGTCCAAGCATGCTTTCTGTATTTTTCTCGCATAACCTCTCAGTGCATTTCTTCAAATTCCTCACAACTCATTCTCTTATAGGCTACCCCCTCTTAAGCTAACTTAAATCTACTGAGCTCAGATGCTAAACTAAGGGACGAGGCAATGCAGCAGCACAAAACAATTAACACGAACAGCAATGACAAAAAATTCAAATTGGCAAAGTAACAACAATATTACAACTAATATAAGGCAATGAGCAGCAAACAAGAAAAATAAATCAGTAATAAACTGGCTTAGCAGAGTAACACACAGTCAAATTCAGTAACACTATGCCTGTCAAACAGCAGCAGCAAATGAAATAACTTATATCTAAACATGACATAGCTCAAGCAGAAAAAATTACACTAAAGACAACAATGCAGACAAGGGAAATGTATATTCACATCTTAATGTCTATGTAATTAAAGTGGTGCACCACAAATTATTCTACAAAAGAAATTACCAAGTACTTGAAAAGAAAATTATATATGCAGTTATTGTTATCAGTCCCTTCTTATTGTTCTTTCCATTCCAAGAGCTCCTTTTTCGAAGAATGTGGATCATAAAATAATTATTTAATTGATCTGTTGAAAGAAAGTGTTCACATTAGCAAATGCATTTTATTTTATTTTATGAAACCAATGCTGCAAGACAGCTGGAAACCAGATATCAAATGAAATAAGCAACTATGTACAAAGTAAAGCATAAGAACATCATTCAGTAGTCATGAGGCATTTCATAAGCTAGTAGAAAAATCTCTCAACTATAAAGACAGTAGTCATAATCAGCTGTATAGACATAAAATATTTATCATCATTTCATTAGGCATTTCAGTAAATCGTAAATTAAGAGCTCCAAAGTGTAATCATATGTTTTCAAGTTTGAGCATGTCGTATTTGGGATGCTTTCTACAAAGGAATGTCAATAGCGAGGATAGGGCCTCCCTGTTTTTTTCTACCTGTGCCTCTGAAAACGCACACACTAATGGCTTTTTCTCCAGGCGTCTGACGCAGCTGGGTGCCCACGATGCATTACGTGCAGGTGGTCACTTAACTTTCTTACGGAAATATTTACAACAGCAGTTTCTGCTACAGTGACAGTCTCATATACAAAATTTCATGGGTCGAGAATTTGCGTTGCAAATGTGTAGAAACAAAATCTTATGAATATAACAGTGTCCAAAAAATTTTCGCCGGCATTGTGATACATTCACGCATTTACACACATTTCATAACTCTTAAAGTACAATTCTTGGTTTCCAACATCCTTTTTCACAAGTCCCTAACCACTATTCATTATTCCTTACCTTATTACACATATATATATATATTCGTCGACACGTCAATCTTGCGACGACACTTCAATATTTCATCATAATAAATACATAGCATAATCAAATTCCTCATATAGCATCAGCTTATTGATCATAAACATACCTCAACAGCATAATACACATCGTCGTCGTAAAAATAACATCATAACACCTCAGTCAAATCTCAAAATCGTTGTAGCTTCCTCCAATAATTTCAAAACCTAAAAAAAATTCTCTGCTCATGTCAAAAGTGTCATCTGCCTCAAACGTACTTTAAAAATCGTGATCCCATACCAAATATATCATTCAAAGCTCTCATAATATCACAATGGGTCAGAAAAAATATGAACAGTTCACGAAGTACAGACAAAATACAGTTTCGTAAGTGTGAAGTTATACAACGGTGTAATTACGTAAACATCTGTCACTGATGTAGTAAAAAAGTTTGTCTCTCTCAGTTAAATGATCAGATAGCTGTGTAATTTATGTGTTAGAGGAATATGGTACCGATGTGTAAAGTTGTATAAGCAAATACCATATTAGCTAGGGCTCCTTGTGCTTGCCAAACACATGATACACAAAGTAAGCGTGTACCCCCCTGAGGATTAATGTAATTCTACCCTCAGGTGTTACAGATTACAGCAATGGAATGAAATGTATCACGGAAAACTTTCTTTGTAATTCAAAAATCTTTAAAAATAAATATTTTAAGTACAAAATTAATCACTGAAATGCGTGTCCTGTAGCGCTAAATTGTGCGTCTTGTTGTAAGATAATCTCTGTGGAAGTGTCGCAGTTATCGTCCTCCAAAAGCTAAGTTCTGCAGAAGCCACAGTACTTACCTCATGATAAACAAAAGTGAAATGCTTTGCGTATAGATATCTTAGTTATTACGCTTATTGCCGTGATGAAGAAAGTACTGTGCTGTAACATATTGTTGTGCTACGGAAAAGGCAGTCTCATTGTAGTTATACCACAAAAGTTACTACTAAAACATGTTTTACTTTCCAGAATATTTCAGAAAAACTGTGCAGATATAAAACAGAAACACCGCAAAAGCAACAGTGTAAATTGTCACTCATTAGTAGTGTCGTGATAAAATCGTGTAGCTGTCACATAAAATAACCACTGTGTCATCTGGTATCTCACAGAAAGTACTTTAAATCCAGAATGTATTTTCAAGTAAACCAAAATGTTGCATTAAAATCTCATTAGCAGTACTGGTAAATGTTCTAAGTAAGTGACCCTTATAGTCATTACATAATCGTGCAACTAACAAGCAAGAATGCACCCACACAATAACACTGTGTCGTCTGTTCACAATAACAATGCATTCGTAATTTCTGTTTAAATAAGTTGTCTTGGTTCTTGACTGGATAGTTAGTTAGCTTTAAAACATAGTTGCATGTTAACAGTTTGTAAGTGTGACAAAGAGTACTAGTAACGTGAAGTGAAAAATTTTATAGCAAAGACTAAATTAAAAAACAGTTTATCTCTCAATAAACGCTCTTCTCAGTACGCAGAGTTTCAACTTGAATGCAATTATCATGTGGTATTCGTCCGTAAAGAGTACTGGAATTTTGCTCAAGGTTAGCGTCAATGTTATTTTTCCCTGAGCCAGCGGGCGCAAGTGCCTGCCTGCGGTGCGAGTCATTGTCTGTTTCTTTGTTGGCGTGCGTCGTTATTGGGATTTGGAGACCTAACTTCTACAAATTCGCCTTGCCGAGAGGGCCAGCTCTGTTAGAATCCCGCCAGTTCTGATGAAATTCAGGTCTGTCGTTATGATTATATCATGTATCGTCATGTCGGTAGATTCCATAGTTTCTTTCTTGTCGGTTAAGCGGTGGAGAATTTCTCCCTGAATTATCAGTGCGCAGTGGACCGTTGCGTCTGAAGTTATTCTGTCTCCCGTGATAATAATAGTTCTGGTTGCCAAATTGTCTGTTTCTATGATTGTCTCTGTCATATTCATTACTACGGAAATGCGATCTTTCTCTGTAACTATTACTCTTCCAGTGGTTGTCATACGGGTGGTGTCTGTTTTGGTCACGATTTACGTTGTAAGAATAGGCTTGTCGTGGCCAGTTATCGTTTCTGTCGTTACGGAATTCTGACAGATGTGACCTGTAGTGATTGTTTTCCTGTTTTCGCATCCCGCAACTGTCTGTGTCAATTTGTAATTCTTGTAGGAGTCCCTGAAAAGCTTCAATGTCGTCTTTGCAACACCCTGCCAAAATAATATTTCTCAAATGTTCAGGCAATTTCATTAAGCAAATGCGGATGAGTTCTGAAGGGCTGTATGGGTTTGGAAGATATTGATTCTTATGCAACATGTCTTCAAAATATTTCACAAGACTGGAAAATTCAGATTGTTCAAAGTGTTTCATCATCATGATGCTATGTTTTACTCGGTCTTGTGTAGCTTGTGACCAATATGCTCAGAGGAACGCATGGTAAAATTCTCCTTCACTGTGACAATCATGAATGACCGATCGCATTCTTACAGCTGGTTCATTCTCCAAGTAGCCACACATAAATTCTAACCTGTGCTCCAATGACCAGTTGGGAGGAAAACAATGAGAGAATTGATGGAGCCACGCTTGTGGATGACTGTCGTTGGCAGAATTCTTAAACGTTTTGAATTTACGTGTAGTAATGAACAGCTTATAGTCAAAATCATCATGTCGGCGAGTCGCATATCGGTCATTGTTACGTCATTTCGGCGGTTCCATTTCAAAATTCGGTGCACCTTGCCAATTTCTTTCATAATTTCCGAAATGCCCTGTGTTATTATTTTGTGGCTGTTCCGTATTTCTATGTCCCTCTTTCCGTATTGGAGCGCGAGTGGCCTCTGAAATACGTAATTCTTGTATTACCTGTGTCAGCTGATCTTGTACATCCCAGATTTCTCTTTGGTGTTGCGTATTAATTTGATTCTGATTTTGTTTGAATTTCCTAATTTGTTCGCACTCTTCTGTGTCAGTGATGGCTACAGGTCTTGTGTCATTCAGATCATCATCTACCTTTGCAGATAAGTTAGTGAACTGATCCGAAAGTTCGGCTACTTTCTCCGATAGTGTACTTATTTCCTCAGTGTGTTTTTCTGAACCAGGTTTCAGAGTGTCCATTTGTGTTGAAATCGTATCTACTGTGTCCTTTAAGTTTTCTTGAGTTTTTGCAGGTTGCGTAACCGAATCAGCAGATGCAACTGAGTCAATTTTAGCTTGCAAGGTGTCGTGATTTTCATGAACAATAGTTTGGAGTTCTTTTATGGCTGCTTCGTGATTCTGTAATGCATTTTCATGCCGCGAAAAAATAGGTTGAAAATGCTCACAAATTTGTGTTTTTACATCATTACAGACTTTTTGACATTTCGATTCAATGTTATGTATATCAGTAGTTAAATCTTCACGTGTTTGTTCAAGCTTATGTTCCACTGAGTCTAACTTTTGAAGCTTTTGTTCCATTGTGTCTAACTTTTGAAGATTTTGTTCCATTGTGTCTAACTGTTGCTGTGTTTGTCTCTGATTTTGTTCCATTGTGTCTAACTTTTGAAGCTTTCGTCCCATTTGTTGCATTAATTGTAACAACAATGCACTGGTGTCTGAAACATGTTCCTCAGTGCTTTTCGGCAGTGAATTTGTACCGGAAACATTCACATTTTGACAAGCGGAAAATGTGTCTTGACTCATTTGAGAAAACGGTGAGAACCCAAAACCTGAGTCTACAGTATTTGCAATATTGTGTTCTGTCATTCCCAATTCCTGAGGCGAGCTGTTGCCGACCGATCGATCGATAATGCTTCCCTGTTTACTACCTGTTTCACTGTCTACATCATTATTTGACGCCCGCTCCATTTCCCTATGCACAGTTACCAAATTACTACTTTGAATATTAGTTAATTCATTACATGGTGGCGTTAACACACTGCTTTCGTCTTCACTGTCATTTCTCAGTTTACTTTGGAGCCTAGTATTACGTTTTTCACACGCCATTACTGTCACAATATTTCACACGACAGCCCGCATCTCGTGGTCGTGCGGTAGCATCCTCGCTTCCCACGCCCGGGTTCCCGGGTTCGATTCCCGGCGGGGTCAGGGATTTTCTCTGCCTCGTGATGGCTGGGTGTTGTGTGCTGTCCTTAGGTTAGTTAGGTTTCAGTAGTTCTAAGTACTAGGGGACTTATGACCACAGCAGTTGAGTCCCATAGTGCTCAGAGCCATTTGAACCATTTTTCACACGACAACACAGAAAAACACAATTTGATGAGCAAAAATAGGGGAACACATTAACATAGCACTGAAAATAATATCTAGTTAATTGCAAGCGCAGCTGCGAAATACTTGGTGCAAATCTACATGCATGCCACAACTGTTTTACTGTACAACAATGAAAGACTGTAACTACAAAGGAGATTCTCTCTACAATTACACAATAGCAATAAACAAAATCTACACTAATTACACAAACTACAAGAAAATATCAGAAGATTCCAGTGAAGTATCCTCGGCTAAGGGTTGACATATGAAACGACACCTTACAAAAATTATACAAGACTCTGCTTAAACTGGTACACAATATTTTTAGCGCAACGCAATCTATCAAAAATCCCTACAAAAGAATGGCCCTGACTAACATTAACCTATACGTTTCACAAATCACTTACCTCATAAAAATCTTGGTTACTCGAACTACTGCAATACAGCGAGCGCCACTACTGCCAGCTAAATAAAAGATTCAAACTACGGAAGGCACTAACTACTGATAGGCATAGTTAGCAAATGAAAGATTTTAATAGAGAACAAACAATGTATTTACCTTAATAGTGTTGAAAAATCATAATATACATAGCAGTTCATGACATCCAGTCTTACAAATTTCAAAACTCCGCCATTTCTCTCCCCACATCCACCACTGCTGGCGGCTCACCTCAAACTGCGCAATGGTACGCGCTGTTCACATCCAGCTGCCGCTGCCCAACACTACAATGGCAGACAACAATGCAAACTAGCCACAGATTGCACATAGCACAGCCAGTGATTTTCATACACAGCGCTACGTAACGTTGCCAATAAGAAAACATAAACATCCTACTTACAACACGTACAGTATTTGTACACACATTTCACCCGTATCTCATCCTGTGGCTTCATTTTCACGCCGTTGAATGTTTAGGACGTCGTATGACGTGAACTGTATTCTGTACGTTGATATAATTTTACAGTTACATTCATTGGTATATTTGAATGTTGTCTGCAAAATGTGTCGCGAAAAAATTTGGTAGTAAAGAAGTATATTCTGTAGGTTGATATAACTTTACAGTTACATTCATTGGTATATTTGAATGCTGTCTGCAAAATGTGTCGCGAAAAAATTTGGCAGTAAAGAAGTAGTAAATTACAAAGTCATGCTTCATGCGGCAGTTTTACTGCATGACCAATGAAAATGTCGTAAGCAGTAAACTTTTTTCCTTTCAACATTTTGTGCTGCTTGTCAGCTAGAAAGTTTGTAGCAAGTCACTTCGTGCTATCATTCTGAAATACCGGATGACTTAATTTCGGCTATTCGTAAGTCGTGGACTCCACTGCTTCCTCGCTCCTAAAACCACCTATTTAATAATAGATGGTTCTTAGCCCCCAGAGTAATTTCTCTCCAGAAAAGAAGTGATATGTGAACAACGTTTGGTACACGTCGGTCAAGTACATCCAATTTTTTAATATGTATTGATTTATCTATTCAGTCGGTTGAAGGACAAGTTTATCTCGGAAGATAAACTATGTTAGTACTTTGTAAAACCATATAGCTTGATGTGATAAATCCAGAAACAACAAATCATAACAGAGTAGGTTTCTAACTTCAAAAGTCAACTGTTTGCTCCTCTATGACGCATGCTGAGTTTCACTGGAGCGATCTCACCAAATCACAGATGGATCTGCATTCACCAGTGATCAACTTCGCTGCTCCCTGTTTCAAGAAAAAGTGCGTTAAAACGACTGCATTTCCACATGGTCCCATCCCCTCTTCTTTCAGACCCCAATGGTTAGTGTCCTTCAAAGAAGTTTCTCCAGATCGCCGACACTAATCAGTGTCCACTGCGTGATTCTCTGCCTCGACCATTCTCGATAGTCGAAAATATCGCGATACCAGCCGGACGTCGTCGACAGGGGAGTGATAACGAAAATGCGAAAGTCAAGCGCGCGAGCCCTGAGCTACGTCCTAGTGGAATGTAGTGATGTTCCCCTACGAAATGACTGTTACTAAAAGCTAGATGTTGTATTTGTGGAAATCTGTCATTGTGAATCATTTGGTAAGGACAGCGGGCTGTCACTTCGTTACATTTCGTTATTGACAGAATTATAGTGTGCTAATTGCAGCGTTGAGTCTTGGGGGAGACTTACTTCATCGTCGACAAACTGTGGGCAGTCACTGATTTTCCGTGTTCGCAAAGTTACACCAAAAAGTTTCAAAATTAAAGAGGATGAATATATGGGAGTCCACAGATCTCGATGTAACCGGTAGTCACAGAAGATGGTGCAGTCACTAACAATACGCTGTCGATGTTGTGTCAGAATGGTTCCAAATTCGGCAGCTCTATTAAAGTTAAATGTTATGCTACAGGTACCTAAATCACAGCGTAACTGTGAATGTATGTAGTTCCTCCAAAACCAGCAATTCGATTAACTACGTCGACCTACTCTCTCCACTGGATACCACTTAAGTAACTGCAATGAGGCAGGCCTCTCATAGTGTATGGACAATTCTACCGAGTGATGTGTCGCAGTCCAGGGCACTGGCCTCGCACTCGGAATGTCTACGGATAAGTTCAATGGCAGACTCTCGCAATTCAGATTCCCATGATTCACCTAAATCGTCTCAGCCAACTTCCCTCAGAATCGGAGTTTCTGTGCTGAGTCTGGTTGTCTCGTCGCCGATGGAGAGTCAGCACCTCCTATTTCCTCCTTTCTTCACACGGGTTTATATCATCGGACTGTTGTCACTTAATATCTGATATCATCCTCCAAAATTAATTTTACAGATTTAGGGACATATTCTCTTCCTGTATTTACTTTAAGTTTACTTATAATATTAATTTGCCTACAATTCAAAACAAACGGTAACTTAAAGTAAGTTTAGAGGGCGTTTTCACACAGAAAAGTTAATGCTTTATTGACAGTATGAACAGTTACACCTGAGGGTAAATATTGAAGGAGCTGTTGACACCAGAAGTTGAAAGACTGAGGACAGTAGCATATTTTCATACAACTCAGTCGGTAAGAAAAAAGTCTGATGTCTGATAATCAAGATCCATGTTTACGGCCCATATTGCAAATAAAGTATTTTTAACTGGCTCTGTAAAACTTAATCAAAAACTGCAACAATGAGTTATCTGGTTCAATATCCTCTGTAACACAGCTCTGGAGACATTTAGCTTTAAGGTTTGATTTTGTTTTGGGAAAATGAACGAGCACTTGCTGCAAGGGGGTTGAGAAATTGAAATGGTATAAGGAAACTGTAACTATCTTTTAAGGGAAAGTGAATTAGTAACATCAAGATGTATAAATAATGATTTGCAGATGTCTTCAGTGCATTATTACACGTATACCTTAAAAACATATTCAGAGAAAACTAATACATTCGAAGGATAAAATGAATGCGATACAATAACATTAAAAATTATTGTTTGTTTCTGACACTGTATTCTTGTATAGGGTGTTACAAAAAGATATGGCCAAACTTTCAGGAAACATTCCTCACACACAAATAAAGAAAAGATGTTATGTGGACATATGTCCGGAAACGCTTAATTTCCATGTTAGAGCTCATTTTAGTTGGTTCTTCCACCTACGCTCAATGGAGCACGTTGTCATGATTTCATACGGGATACTCTACCTGTGCTGCTAGAACATGTGCCTTTACAAGTACGACACAACATGTGGTTCATGCACGATGAAGCTCCTGCACATTTCAGTAGAAGTGTTCATACGCTTCTCAACGACAGATTCGGTGAGCGATGGATTGGTAGAGGCGGACCAATTCCATGGCCTCCACGCTCTCCTGACCTCAAACCTCTTGACTTTCATTTATGGGGGCATTTGAAAGCTCTTGTCTACGCAACCCCGGTACCAAATGTAGACTCTTCGTGCTCGTATTGTGGACGGCTGTGATACAATACGCCATTCTCCAGGGCTGCATCAGCGCATCAGGGATTCCATGCGACGGAGGGTGGATGCATGTATCCTCGCTAACGGAGGACATTTTGAACATTTCCTGCAACAAAGTGTTTGAAGTCACGTTGGTACGTTCTGTTGCTGTGTGTTTCCATTCCATGATTAATGTGATTTGAAGAGAAGTAATAAAATGAGCTCTAACATGGAAAGTAAGCGTTTCCGGACACATCTCCACATAACATATTTTCTTTCTTTGTGTGTGAAGAATGATTCCTGAAAGTTTTGCCGTACCTTTTTGTAACACCCTGTCGAGACACTCAGACTAGATAACAGAAGTGCCCTGAGTTGCTCGTGGATGAAACATACATACAGGGTGAATCGAAAAGACATTATGTTAAGTCTTAATTTTTAATGTGTGTTATGATGAAGTGAAGATAGTCAAGCAGTAAAGGGGTTTATTACAAGAAAGTGAGAGTGGTTACGGAACGAGCTAGTATGATCACAAGACTTTTCGAATTCATCAAAACATGTAACAGGAGGCTCCAGAATCAAAGTTACCTTATTTTTGACAGCCACGCGGGATTAGCCGAGCAGTCTTAGGCGCTGCAGTCATTGACTGTGCGGCTGGTCCCAGCGGAGGTTCAAGTGCTCCCTCGGGCATGGGTGTGTGTGTTTCTCCTTAGGATAATTTAGGTTAAGTAGTGTGTAAGCTTAGGGACTGATGACCTTAGCAGTTAAGTCCCATAAGATTTCACATGCATTTGAACATTTCTTTAACAAACTGTAAATATCAACAAAGTGCTCTCGCTGTGCCGTTGTCATAGGTAATATATATACATCAAAAAAAGTTTTGCATCACCTCGGTTCCGAGAGTTCCGGAACCTGTACAGAAAATTGGAATAGAGATCAACATAAACATCATTTCCACCACATTTATTGCTCATGAAAACCACAGATTGCATGTTGTACCACCATACAGCGAGACTTTCAGAGGTGGTGGTCCAGACTGCTGTACACACCGGTACCTCTAATACCCAGTAGCACGTCCTCTTGCATGGATGCATGCATTCGTCGTGGCCTACTACCAACAAGTTCATCAAGGCACTGTCGGTCCAGGTTGTCTCACTCCTCAATGGCGATTCGGGTTAGATCCCTCAGAGTGGTTCGTGGGTCACGTCATCCATGAACAGCGCTTTTCAATCTATCCCAGGCTTGTTCGATAGGGATCATATCTGGACAACATTCTGACCATTCTAGTCGAGCGATGTCGTTATGTTGAAGGAAGTCATTCGCAAGACGTGGACGATGGGCGCGCGAATTGTCGTCATGAAGACGAATGCCTCGCCGAAATGCTGCCGATAAGGTTGCACTATCGGTCGGAGGATGGCATTCACGTATCGTACAGCTGTTACGGCGCCTTCGATGACCACCAACGCCGTACGTTGGCCTCACATAATGCCACAGCAAAAGAACAGGGAACCTTCACCTTTTTGCACTCACTGGCAGTGTGTCTAAGGCGTTCAGCCTGGCCGGGATTCCTCTAAACACGTCTCCGACGATTGTCTGGTTGAAGGTATATGCGACACTCATCGGTGAAGAGAACGTGATACCAATCCTGAGTGGTCCATTCGGCATGTTGTTGGGCCCATCTGTACCGCGCTGAATTGTGTCGTGGTTGCTAAGATAGACCTCGCCATGGACTCAGGAGTGAAGCTGCGCATTATGCAACTTGTTGCAGTTTGAGTCGTAACACGACGTCCTGTGGCTGCACGAGAAGCATTATTCAACATGGGGTGCTTGCTGTCAGGGTTCCTCCGATCCATAATCCGTAGGTAGCTGTCATACACTGCAGTAGTAGTCCTTTGGGAGCCTGACTGAAGTATGTCACTGACAGTTCCTGTCTCTCTGTAACTCGTCCATGTCCGAACAATATGGCTTTGGTTCACTTCGAGACGCTTGGACACTTGAGAGTCCGTCCTGGCACAAAGTAGCAATGCGGACGCGATCGAACTTCGGTATTGACCGTCTAGGCATGGTTGAACTACAGACAACACGAGCCGTGTACCTTCATCTTGGTGGAATTACTCGAACTGTTCAGCGGTCGGTCTCCCTCCGTCTAATAGGCGCTGGTTATGCATGGTTGTTTACATTTTTGTGCAGGTTTAGTGACATCTCCGAACAGTCAAAGGGATTGTGTCTGTGAATCAATATCCAGAGTCAACGTATATTTTCAGGAGATCCGGGAACTGTGATGATGCAAAACTTTTCCTGATGTGTATAGATGACGGGCTTATTTCACGTCATCTGCGTCCCAGCTATTCTGCCAGCGTAACGTCACTGAAATATGAGCGACATCCTGTATTCCAAGCAGTATATAATTCAAAGAAGAATTGATTGGTCATAAACTGTAAGATGAAAATGGAGACGGCAGCATGTGGTACCACCCCATAGGTGTCGCAATCCAGACAAGACTTAACACTGGTGCAGTTCACGTACACCGTCCATCACACGCGCCGTTCTTCAGGATTCAAGTGCCGCATTCGAGAGCCTGGTACCCACCAGTGACCGCCGTGGACACAATTCGTCGTCATAGGTCACGAGATAAAAGAAGGAGTTTAAAGTTTTTAGTGACTGGAGTAAAACGTTAATTTTATGGCTGTTTTTATCTTTTACTTACTATATTTTAGGATAAACTTGTATTTCTGGTACTTTTTTAACAGTCTACATGCAGGACTAGTCTTTGCGTATAAAACACGTAGTGGAGCCAACTTGGTTCCACTACACGTTTCTTTAATTCGCAAATTTTTTGTCTATGCTGGCGGAGTTTTATTACACGATTACATTACAGTCACTGGAGACAGTTACTGCAATAAAATACTTATGAGTATGCGTACAGAGCCATTTAAAATGAAACGAACATATAATGCTAATCGAAGGAAAGACAGATTCCACACTGAGATTGATTGGAAGAATCCTCAGTAAACGTCGTTCGTCAACAAAGGAGATAGCTTATGGAATCGTCGTTTGACCAGCACTTTAATATTCCTCGTAACTATGGGATCCTTACGATCAGATGACTATCAGTTTGACTTCAGGGAAGATGAAGCCACCAGAGAGGCAATTCGGACGTTGCGATTGATAATGGCAACAAGGATAAAGCAAATATAAAGACACGTTCATAGAATTTGTCGACCTGGCAAAAGTCTTCGACAATATAAAATGCTGCGAAATGTCCGAAATTCTGAGAAAAATATGATAATGGAGAGACGTGAAACATACAATATGTACAAGAGCCAAGAGCGAGGAAATAACAACGGTGGACGACCAAGAAAGAAGTGCTCGGATTAAAAAGTGGCCGGCCGTTGTGGCCGAGCGGTTCTAGGCGCTTCAGACCGGAACCGTGCTGCTGCTACGGTCGCAGGTTCGAATCCTGCCTTGGGCATGGATGCGGTGACGTCCTTAGGTTAGATAGGTTTAAGCAGTTCTAAGTCTAGGGGCCTGATGACCTCAGGTGTTAAGTCCCATAGCGTTCAGAGCCATTTGAACCATTAAAAAGAGTGTAAGATGGGGCTGCATACTTTCGTCCCTGCTCTTCAATCTGCACTTCGAAGAAGCAATGGTGGAAATAAAAGGAAGGTCGAGCAGTGAAATTAAAATTCAAGGTGAAAGGATATAAATGGTACCATTGGCTGATACATTGCAATCCTGATAGAAAGTGAAGAAGAACTGCGGGATCTGCTGAGTGGAATGAAGTGAATGGAGTGAAATAAATGAACGGAATGGAATGGTAATGAGTACAGAATATGGATTGAGAGTAAATAGAAGAAAGACGAAAGTAATGAGAAGTAGTACAAAAATGAAAACCGAGAAATTTAACATCACAATTAATGATCACAATGTAGATGAAGTTAAGAAATCCTACTACCTAGGCAGCAAAATAACAAATGACGGACGGAGCAAGGGGAAGACCAAAAGCAGACTAGCACAAGCAAAAACGGCATTACTGGCCAAGAGAAGAAGCAAAAATAGGCCTTAATTTGAGGAAGTAATTTCTGAGAATGTACGTCTAAAGCACAGCATTCTATGGTAGTGGAGCATGGACTGTGGGGAAACAGGAACCGGAGAGAATCGAAGAATTTGAGATGTGGTGCTACAGACGAATGTTGAAAATTAGGTTGACTGGTAAGGTAAGGAGTGAGGAGATTCTGCGCAGAATCCGCGATGAAAGGAATATGTGTGAAACACTAAGAACGAGAAGAGACAGGATGATAGAACATAAGACATCAGGGAACGACTTCCACGGTACTAGAGGGAGCTGTAGAGGAAGACATAGACTGGAATACATCCAGCAAATAATTGAGGGTGTAGGTAGCGAGTGTTACTCTGTGACGAAGTGTTTGGCACAGGAGAGGAATTTATAGAGGGTCGCATCAACAAAATCCGCTCTCGGACGCTGCATGAGAGACGTTGTGATCGAAGTTTGGTCTACTGTTAAAGTTCTAAGAGCAGTCGTTCCTAGAAGAGCAAACAAATATTTTACTTCCCTCTATGTATATTTCCCTAAATGTCCATGAAGATAAAACTGCAGAAATTCGGAGGCTTACCGGCAAACGTTCTTCCCACTCGATGGCTTTCCGAGTACAGATGTTGATGAATTTTCGCTGTGGTGCTGCCACGCTCCTCATTTTATATCAAGTTGCTATGCATAAATTCGGCCAGCAAGTTATCGTGGCACTTAAGGATTGCGCTGCTTTTTTGAAAATTCTCTTATTTTGGATGTAGAACTTTATGTCAACGTACATCCATCTCTGAACTGGGAATCTCGAAGCCCAACGAACGTCATAACCTAATCCTGTAACTCGAATTGTTTGCAGTGAAGAACTTCTATTAAATGTTAGAATATATGGAAATCGAGAGGATGACACATAAAGTAAAAGAGATCAGGTAAAGTGAAGGAATCAGTTACTGCCGCGACAAACCGGAAAAAGCTCACCACATCAGAGCCACTGCAGGCAGCAGATCTGACGACCATATACGAAGACGCGACCTCAGGCAGGTCGCGTTGTCCATAGTCCGCTGGAATCACAGTAAAACGATCGAGTACCCATCTCCTCAACGCCCAAGCTAGGAGTCAAAGGATTATTGGTCCTACGTTCCAATTAAAATAGATGGATATAGTATCGCAGACAGAGAGACAGACAGATAACTAAAGCTACAGTCCTATATAATCCAATAGGAAAGAGAAACTTAGGTCGTCCTTAAGACATGGTGTGAATAATTCTCAGGCGCAGCAGACCTCGTAGAAAAGTCTCTGAAGGTGATGATGAGGGTGACAAGGTTCCTTTCAGGTCATAGACGTGGTACCTTCAGAAGATTCTACGAAAAACTGAGGATGATAGCTCGATTGTACTTGTTTTCTTGTAACATTTAACCGAATGACGTCTGCAACACGAGTATTAGAAAATTAGTTGTACATACGTGTCGGTTTTAGCAAATTGAAAAGCGACTAGTACATATGCGGAACAGAAATACACAAGATAAGAACAGAAATATAAACAAGTTGAATTACTAAGCTGTTGGTTACAATATTTCATCAATTACAAGACGTATGAAGGATTTGACGCCTGGAAATGTTGACCCGCATTAGTGGTGAGTTACTCGTTCCATTTGCTGCATTTACGATCAAAAATTAGAGGGAGACTGGATCAGGTGAAGAGAGACAAACACCATCGGCGACACGAGGGTTATTTTGAGTCACGTTCTGTTTCCACAACAGCACGACGTGCTGCCGTCGCGCAGAGAAATTAAACTGTCGACAGTTTACGTCAAGCGCACAAACTAGCCGGTTAAAAATAGTATGAAACTAGTAACGGGTCATCTGTTTTCCGAAAGTTACTTGTTTGACTTAGGATGTAATGAACTGTACTCTTGTGCAACAGAATGAACTAACGGCTCGTGCCACAGCACGAAACACAGCTGACACACATTGACATTGCTAAGAATGTACCGAACGATCAACCAATATGCATTCAGTTTCCTGTAATGGGTCACACAGCTATAAAAACATACAAATACTTCATGTTTTCTTTATTTATTGTCCTTGCCCTGTTAATAGTGTCAATCCGGTCCGTATTATATATACAGGGTGAAGAAAAATGCCTCACTTGGAGGTCGGCATGCGATTTCTCATCCAGATTCAAGACAGGAGATTATCTACGAAAAACAGATAGGATGCGTTTGATTCATATTAAAAACACATGTATAAAAGAGGAGCTGACCCACTGGCATATCATGCAACACATCGTAACGAACAAAAGAATTTGCATCACGCCGCAATGCCGTACTAGATGTCGTTGCTCACTAAATAGACTGATGGGACGCCAAACACCCTTCTACGATGGAACTGTGGTTCGGTTCCTCGTCAGAATCCTTCTTTATTATTTGCACGTTGGTTCCACAGTTATCGTCGTTTTGAAGCAGGACAACATTTTGTCACGTAACAGTTGTCACATGACATAGCAGTGGGATCTATTAAACTGCATTCTTGTGACTACTAACCGTGCAGTGCACAACCATAACTGGTCAAACAAGTTCATGTACGGCAGCTTCCCGATGGAGGACGTAAATGATGAATCCGTCGATATGCTTTTAGTGCTGCGTACATCCGATAGCCAAGTTGCTACTCGTGAGTGTGTTGCACTTGCACGGTACCCTCAAAGGCACCATTCCGATAAAAATGTTTCTCGTAGCTCGTACCAAAGCCAACGGGAAATTGGTAAACTTCGTCCACAAGTAACAAAAAATGGCTCTGAGCACTATGGAACTTAACTTCTAAGGTCATCAGTCCCCTAGAACTTAGAACTACTTAAACCTAACTAACCTAAGGACATCACACGCATCCATGCCCGAGGCAGGATTCGAACCTGCGACCGTAGCGGCCGCGCGGTTCCAGACTGTAGCGCCTTTAACCGCTTGGTCATCACGGCCGGCCCACAAGTAACAGACAGAGGTCATCGCAGGACTAGACATATATGAACAGAGGACGCGATTCTTGAAACTGTTCACAAATCACTGCGATGAAGTACTCGTGATGTTGCAAGGCAGGTCAAGATATCTCAAACACTGGTTGTTGAAATTTTTCACAATTAAGAACTGCTTACATATCATTACGCGATAACTCAACTGCCGGCCTGGGTGGTCGAGCGGTTCTAGGTGCTACAGTCTGGAACCACGCGACCACTACGGTCACAGGTTCGAATCCTGCCTCGGGCATGGATGTTTGTGATGTCCTTAGGTTAGTTAGGTTTAAGTAGTTCTAAGTTCTAGGGGACTGATGACCTACGACGTTAAGTCCCATAGTGTTCAGAGCCATTTGAACCATTGATAACTCAACTCCAGTGACCAGAAGATCACATTAGAGGAGTACAGTTTTGCGAATTGCTTTCGCACGAGGTAGAAGTCAACGATCATTTTATAAATAACGTGATACTGACTGACAAATATAGCTTCACTCGTGAAGGTGTTTTCAACCTTCACAACAACTGTTATTTGTCGAAACACAACCCTCATGAACATTGGTTTCAGGCTGCTTTGGCATAAGCCTGTGGGCTGTAATGGTGGGAAGAGTGCTTTGTGCCCTTAACAACTGCCGGAAAATTTGAATGCCCCCCCCCCCCCCCCTCCTGCATCGTATGTTTCTTTGTAATACTTTTCCACACACTTATCAAAACGTTTCACTTTGTGTTCGGCAACAGTTATGGTTTCAGCATAATAGTGCACTGTCATAATTTGGAGTGAATGTGCGTAACTATTTAAATGAAGCAATTCCAGTGGGACAGACTGGTCGTAGAGGCCTAATGTTCTGGCCTGCACTGTCCCAGGATCTCGGTCCACTAGATTCGGCAATAGTGGATGCAAAATATGCTCCAGCCAGTGGCGGAGTGTTTGCAAATGTAACGTGGTCGCTTTGGACATCTTATCTAAAGCGCATTTTGCTCGTACGTGTATCTACCGGTTGTGATAAGTCTGAACGTCAAATACTGTGCGATCTATTGTGTTTTTTGTACCTCACTGGATACAGATGATGTTACTGTGCCCACTGCTATTTTCTGTTGGCTTCATATGTGTCACGGAAGAAATAATTTCAAGTTATGTCTTAATTTTTAAATAAAAAATAATAGTAATAGAAAGAAATACACAAGATATCGCATTATGGAGGTGTAAATTGATTACAATTCGATGCTTTAACTGGGAAAAAAGGTCTTACTAACATGACTGGAACATCAGCGGGTACGCATACCGTTCTCCACGGCATTGCTGAACTAATGGAACAGTTCCAGCCCGGCGCAAAGCTAACGCTAAGTGTTCTTGGCCATGTTGCTCGCAGTTACAGCACTGCCAGAGCAACGTTTTTTAAATGACATTTCTTTTCAACCATTTGACGGGACTAGGTTTTGCTACGTACACTTTAACCTTGAGCTGGGATGAGGAATCGCATGCCGACAGCCAAGTGCAGCATTTCTTTCTTCATCATATACACATGTGTATAATGACGCATGATGAACCGAAGTCACTTCTCTTGGCACAGGGGGTGGAAATATTACCAGAACAGAACATTTTAATGCACTTACATGTTTGCAGAGACATCGGAAAACTTTACAATAGCCTAAAAAAAAAACCAGAAAAATCTTACATAGTTGCGGTGGAATAATATAAATCCGAATGTCTATAAACTTCTCCCTCTAGAATAAATTACAAGCCGATTTAACAAACCATTTTAGCAACAAACAATCCCTTTAGGAGTATACAAATAAAACACAGTAATTTCGCGTATTTTTACATTGTACAAAAGGGAAGAACAATTCAAACTACTTTTGGAAAATAATTAGTTAATCTAAAATATTACATAACTACATTTCTGTGATTTCATTGTGTTATCGTAATCTAACATCCGTCGCCACATACTAGCTTCAAATCTCACAGTCAGATTGGAAGTGACGGGGGATTTCCGGTCATTCGTCCCTGGCACGCTAGCGGCTATGTGTGGGAAAGAGATGGCGACAGGGGTCAAACTGAAATTTCTTAGATCTCTGTGGTGGAACTTAGCAAAAGGTGACTTACATATCAGGCTAAGGATACATATGGAAATGAGTCCCTGGGTTGGCTTTTGATCTGCTTTTAATTCTTTCTCACGTGTTTGCAGAACATGCTTAAGAACGCAGACACTGATTTATAGCTTGAGTCCTGAGACGCACTTCACGTAAGTTTGAAACAGACTTGGCTTGTAGCCTCAAGCCATTACTACATCTACATCTACATGGGTACTCTGCAAATCACGTTTAAGTGCCTGGCAGAGTGTTCATCGAACCACCTTCACAATTCTCTACTATTCCAATCTCGTAAAGCGCGGGGAAAAAATGAACACCTATATCTTTCCGTACGAGCTCTGATTTCCATAATTCTATCGTGGTGATCGTTCCTCCCTATGTAGGTCGGTCTCAACAAAGTATTTTCGCATTCGGAGGAGAAAGTTGGTGATTGGAATTTCGTGAGAGGATTCCGTAGTAACGGAAAGCGCCTTTCTTTTAACGATTTCCAGCCCATATCCTGTATCATTTCTGTGACACTCTTTCCCATATTTCACGGTAATACTAAACGTGGTGCCTTTCTTTGAACTTTTTCGGTGTACTCCGCCATTCGTATCTGGTGAGGATCCCACAGCGCGCATTATGGATGCTCCAGTTACCAGACTAAATATCCACATTGGCCTATAACTCTGTTACAATCTGCACACACACACAGTAAAACCAAAACATGATTCACGCAAGAAAGTAATTACTATTATTCTAATCGAATCCATAGTTCAGCTGCACCGCAAAATGGAAAAAAACAAGCGGATATTGGTACATTGGAAATGTTGAAAACAAACCACTAATCACAGTTTAGAGGTAGATTCAGACAAGTTTTACAAGTCCTTCTTAGTGTACAAGCTTGACTGAGTAATTCTTGTCGTGCACATTGTTTCTGCTGTCACCTGGTAATCAAAGAGGCACTGGTTCCGAAATTCGTCGTACGGAACTAGGCTTTTGGCTACAATTCTCTGCTCTGCACGTCGATTGATTATCTCTGCGTATTGCGTTTTCGGACAATACAAATAACTGTGAACTAAATGCGAGCCAGTAACATCTAGTATATTCCAGATGCTACTACGAGCTGAAGAGACTATCTCAGGAGAGCAAGCCAAGGGAGGCAGCACCAACCTGCACCACCCCTCCCCCGTTCAGGAAAAAAAAATTCTATAAACATTCAAGCGGTAATGATAGGACGGTACATTATTACTGTCAGTGAAACGCGAGGCAGCTATACTGGAAGAATGTAAAGAGTCAGACTTTGATGTTCTACAACTAATTATAAAATTAAAGTTGTATACACACATTTACCAATAATACCGAACCACGAAGTACAGCGTTTAAGATTGTTATGCTGGCAGCCTAATTGTCGTTTCCATCATTTTTCCAAACTAGCTCACTGCCAACAGAAAAATGATTCAGTCACTTGCCCATCTCCACCTGAGCTCCAATATTAGTGCCTTATACGAGTGCACTGGCATCCCGTCTTCAGTTAGTCAGACGCAAAGGTCTTGATCCAGAAAAACCAACAAAGGTTATTGTCATCTTCAATGACTGTACATGATCGAAACAGGAGCGACACTATTTATACAGTGCTAGCACCCTTACAGCGGAGCTTAGAGGCCGCTGCTGGGTATCAGTAGAACTTATAGCCACATTCACGATAACTGGAAAATATTTGGAACATTTTCCATTCTTGTGTGTAGTCATTCGTTATGCATTTACAGACAAGTAAAACACGTAAACGGAAAAAATCGGAACACCGTGAAAGAGCTGTACGACATAAGCGCATGTTGATAGGCCTGTTTATACACTCCTGGAAATGGAAAAAAGAACACATTGACACCGGTGTGTCAGACCCACCATACTTGCTCCGGACACTGCGAGAGGGCTGTACAAGCAATGATCATACGCACGGCACAGCGGACACACCAGGAACCGCGGTGTTGGCCGTCGAATGGCGCTAGCTGCGCAGCATTTGTGCACCGCCGCCGTCAGTGTCAGCCAGTTTGCCGTGGCATACGGAGCTCCATCGCAGTCTTTAACACTGGTAGCATGCCGCGACAGCGTGGACGTGAACCGTATGTGCAGTTGACGGACTTTGAGCGAGGGTGTATAGTGGGCATGCGGGAGGCCGGGTGACGTACCGCCGAATTGCTCAACACGTGGGGCGTGAGGTCTCCACAGTACATCGATGTTGTCGCCAGTGGTCGGCGGAAGGTGCACGTGCCCGTCGACCTGGGACCGGACCGCAGCGACGCACGGATGCACGCCAAGACCGTAGGATCCTACGCAGTGCCGTAGGGGACCGCACCGCCACTTCCCAGCAAATTAGGGACACTGTTTCTCCTGGGGTATCGGCGAGGACTATTCGCAACCGTCTCCATGAAGCTGGGCTACGGTCCCTCACACCGTTAGGCCGTCTTCCGCTCACGCCCCAACATCGTGCAGCCCGCCTCCAGTGGTGTCGCGACAGGCGTGAATGGAGGGACGAATGGAGACGTGTCGTCTTCAGCGATGAGAGTCGCTTCTGCCTTGGTGCCAATGATGGTCGTATGCGTGTTTGGCGCCGTGCAGGTGAGCGCCACAATCAGGACTGCATACGACCGAGGCACACAGGGCCAACACCCGGCATCATGGTGTGGGGAGCGATCTCCTACACTGGCCGTACATCACTGGTGATCGTCGAGTGGACACTGAATAGTGCACGGTACATCCAAACCGTCATCGAACCCATCGTTCTACCATTCCTAGACCGGCAAGGGAACTTGCTGTTCCAACAGGACAATGCACGTCCGTATGTATCCCGTGCCACCCAACGTGCTCTAGAAGGTGTAAGTCAACTACCCTGGCCAGCAAGATCTCCGGATCTGTCCCCCATTGAGCATGTTTGGGACTGGATGAAGCGTCGTCTCACGCAGTCTGCACGTCCAGCACGAACGCTGGTCCAACTGAGGTGCCAGGTGGAAATGGCATATGTCAAGCCGTTCCACAGGACTACATCCAGCATCTCTACGATCGTCTCCATGGGAGAATAGCAGCCTGCATTGCTGCGAAAGGTGGATATACACTGTACTAGTGCCGACATTGTGCATGCTCTGTTGCCTGTGTCTATGTGCCTGTGGTTCTGTCAGTGTGATCATGTGATGTATCTGACCCCAGGAATGTGTCAATTAAGTTTCCCCTTCCTGGGACAATGAATTCACGGTGTTCTTATTTCAGTTTCCAGGAGTGTATATCTGAAATGTGGTGTTTATTCAGATTTCTCGCCAGCAGGATAAGAGTGGCGCCAGTAGCGCCACTATGAGGATACAAATGAGGTTTGCCTTAAATACACGCTGTAATGGTCGTGACCGTTACTTACTTTTGAGACTGGACCTGGTGAGGATGGTGGGCAAGAATTCCTTTATGGCGACAGAGATGCCATTATCGGCACTTCAGTCATTTAAATAGACTTCTGGCTTTTAGGGATACGAGATTCTGGATGGTCCTTCTGCGATATTACAGAAAGATTTGGCAGGAATGTAGCCATTGTACGTGATTGTAGGCAGAGTAGTCACGAGAATGATCAGTCGCAAGAAGATGGAGCTCTGGATGGCCAGTGACAGTATCGTGAGGGTAGACCATCGTTTTCGGCCTGTGGCTCTGGTCCATTTTACTGCATCTAAACATCAACCTCAGCAGCAGTTGGCATCTCAGTAGCATAATGAATGTGATCGGTTACTACTTCAAGGACAGCTCCGAGCTACTTGCCCTGTAGTGTGCATTCCATTGAACCCAAACCACCGCCATCTGCGACTTCAGTGGTGTCAAGCGAGAGCTCTTTGGGGGGCAGCGTGGAGGACTGTTGTATTTTCTGATGAAACCTAGAACTGCCGCGCTAGCAGTGACGGCCGTGAGTTGATTAGAAAAAGACCAGTTGTCTGAATCCTAGACACAATGGACCTACGCGTGGAGTTATAGTCGTGGGTGGGATTCGTGTGACAGCAGGAGCACTCTCCTGTTTATCCCACTCATACTCGAAATGTATATATCAGTCTGGTGATTCGACCGATTCTGCTGCCATTTATGAATGGGATTCTAAGGTGTGTGCAATAGGATGACGCCGACCAATATACTGCTGTTACAACCCAACATGTTCTACAGAATGTCGACATTTACAATGGCTTGCTCGACCGCCAGATCTGTCTCCAATCGAGCACTTATGGGAAATAATGGAATGGTAACTTCAGCGTCGTCCACAAACAACATTAATCCCTGTACTGAACAACCGTGTACAGGCATTGAACTCCATCCCACAAACTGTAGTACACAATGTATGCACTTTTCCATGCTTGCATTTAGTATTGGTTATTAATTTACCCGATTTCACATTAGGAATGATCTTGCAATGTTAATCACTTAACTATGTTGCCTAGACAAATGTATTGCCGAAACTTTACCGCTCTAAAGTAACTATTTTTTGGTGTTCCTGCTTTTTTCCGTCAGTGTAGAATGTTTAGGCTCTTGGTTCTGACAGCATACTGACTTTTATTTTGTACAACAGCTGTAACGTTGAATCTCTGGTAGAGTGCGAGACCAATCAAGGCCGATGCACTCGACACAAACTTAAAATGAAAATTCGTGCGAAGACTAATCAGGTTTGTGCAGCTTCTTTGGGTGTATTCCCATACGGCCGATATTAACATGAGATCGACCTCAGAAGGGGGCACAGATACCATCTAATCTTCCTTACATGGCAAGGAAAACGTGCTGTGTCGTAAGTCTGGTATTGCCTTTCCACTGAATGTATTCCAGTCAGACTTTTACCGCATTTCATTCCTCCGTTCTGTTCATCTGTTCAGAGAAATTAAATGAAACACTATCTTCAAACAAAAACACTTTTGAAACTTCCTGGCAGATTAAAACTGTGTGCCGGACCGAGAGTCGAACTCAGGAGCTTTGCCTTTCGCGGGCAAGAGCTCGGTCCGTCACACAGTTTTAATCTGCCAGGAAGTTTCATATCACCGCACACTCCGCTGCAGAGTGAAAATCTCATTCTAAAAACACTTTTGTTTAATTTTAATATTTTCCATCAAACATCGATGTCTATTCTTTTTGTACGGCTCAGTGAGAACATCCTGAGATCAGTTATTCTCTTAAAGGAGTGGCATTAATATTTTAGACGAGTCGTAAAAGTATATTGAACAATAGAATAAAATAACTACTGCGGAAATCATATGAAATACTCACGATGATTGTTGGAGACGGTGTCATGGAGCTGGGACCGCTCTGGGACGGCGTGAAGGTTGATTGTTGCCATGTCGTACGGTTGCCGCTGCAAAAACAGCGAGAAGTCCACCCATAGTCTCCAGATTTACATCAATGACAGCCGATGGTCATGAAATATGGATAAAATCTGTACAAATACAAATTTAGAGTGGAATAATTAGACCACGACTAAGCTATTACAAAAAGAAAAGTATATCTTATGGTAATATAACAAAATATCACTTAAACATAATAAATAAATGTACAACTGCGGCTGGATGTAGACACCAAGTGCCCTCTACGGGGGGCATGTGCGAAACGTAAATAAAGCAAAGATGACTTGAAAGTGACGCCACCAGTAACCAAGGTATCCATATAAACATCGATACGTTCTGACTGTCAGTCAAAATCTAACAGTTTACCTCGAAACATAATATGAGGGATATTAGCACGTCCAGCAGATATAGACTACTAAAAAATTGGCTCAGAGCAAATACGCGTAATTTATAACAATCATGATACTATCAACCTGTCAAATCTTTCAAATGTATATAATTAATGAACGTTACAATTTATAGGATAACGTTGGATATCGGTGAAACGTACATCGTGTATTACGTAGAGCGTAAAGAATTATGAAAGCCAGTGCATAATAATTGCGTGAATATACTAACATTAAAGTAGTTCAAGCATAAAATATGAGCTTAAGTCATTATATGGTAGACATAAGGCTAATTGCATTATGAGCATACAATGTAAGTGATGCTGAAAGATATATCCGACTAAGACAGCACACCAAGTCATCGGTGACAGAACACCAGGATGAGTGCGGCAAACTGATTTTGGTACAGCACGCGTACTGGCGAAACAGCCTCTGACTTTCAGGAGGAAGATTAGGGAGCCAATAGAAATAGCCAAGCGACCGGCATATGAACAGAGAAGACGGGTACCGACTTCCGACGTCTTGGCTACGGGACGACAGCCCACGTTAAGCAACACACACATAAGCGCGGGAGACCGCAGCGGCCGCAGGTACATGGAGTACTGGCGCTCCTCGGCCGGAGCTAGAAAGCAGGAAAACAACGCCACGTCAAAACTGCCGCCTGGTTTCCCATTCGCCGATTTCCACCAATCACAAGCAGTAACGCAAACACGAATCAAACCGTCAGGTTTCCACCAATCAAAAGAAATAACAAAAACATCAATAAAGACTTCTAACATCCCTCCCCTTCACTCTAAACAGCCTATCAGAATTAGGTAACAGCCATGTCTGCAGGTATAGAAGAAACAAAATTTTCTCATTCAGCAGTAAGCAAAAAACACACCGAAGAAGGTATCTTGCAACAGGGACCGAAACGTCGATAGTATTATATATGCTGACAATTGTGCTACAGACCCAGAAAAATTTTATTGAAAGTTCCACTTGGTGTTCCGCAGCAACTACGGTTTCGGCATGATGATTCAGCGCCACACTTTGTAATGAATGTGCGTAAATTGCTAAATGAGATGTTTCCACGGACTTATAGTCGTGATCCTGTGTTCATAGCTCCAAGTTTCTTGGACTTTAATCCACTTGAATTTTATTTGTGCGGACACTCAAAGGAATAAGTTTGTGTTTCTCTAACCACGGATGTACATGACCTGATAGCTCGGACGCATGTCGTTTCGGCAATGGTGGATGCAGTTTTGTTGCGTCTGGGGTTCAGAACAGCATCATCTAGAGAGTGGCAAAGTGTTTTCAAATGCAATGTGGTCGCTTTGAACATAATATGTAATGTGAAAGTCGCTTGTACGTATACATACCGGCTGAGTAACAGTAAGCCCGGACGTCGGGCTGCGTACACCACCATTACTCTACCACGCAGACATAGGGGGTACACTCGTCTGGTGTGAGACGTTCCGGGGGGGGGGGGGGGGGGGTTCCACCGGGGACCGAACCGCACAATAACCTCGAAAGAGTGGTTCGGTGTGGGGCGGCGGAGGGGTGAAGTGGACTGCGGTAGTCCTCGTGGGGTTGTGGACCACTGCTGCTGCTGCGAGGACGGAGCCTCTCCGTCGTTCCTAGGTCACAAAACAATACAATACAAGCCTGGACATCAGACATTCAGAATGGGATTATTGTGCATAGCATAATGTGCTACCTAGTCTAGCCTACCCATCTTATTTTTTGTACCTCGTTTGATACAGACGATGTTATTGTATTCACCATACTCGTTGCATAAAATATTAGTACTTAACGGGACTCAGCTCGTCAGATAGCAGACTTGTGTAATTTTACGTCACTACCCTTCCTGTAAGTTATGTTCATTAATGTGAAGCACCCCCATTTGACCAACCAACTGCTGTAGTTGTAATCTTTAATATTGTTGCTGTCATTTCTTTAGTTATATTTGATTGTACTACATGCTTGTTAGTTCTTCTTAAATTGGTGCATTTTTTTCGTTTAAATTAACTATTTATCAATTGGTTTAAACGAAGAAATTTTGGAGTTACTGCCTGTAACGTTTCTATTTTATTATTGTTTTTGGCACCTGTGCAATAAAAGGTTGTTGCTGTTTATCCTATAGTATTTACGTGCATTAGTGTCAGACCTGGTAAATTGAAGGTTTCAGTTTCTACACTCCTGGAAATGGAAAAAAGAACACATTGACACCGGTGTGTCAGACCCACCATACTTGCTCCGGACACTGCGAGAGGGCTGTACAAGCAATGATCACACGCACGGCACAGCGGACACACCAGGAACCGCGGTGTTGGCCGTCGAATGGCGCTAGCTGCGCAGCATTTGTGCACCGCCGCCGTCAGTGTCAGCCAGTTTGCCGTGGCATACGGAGCTCCATCGCAGTCTTTAACACTGGTAGCATGCCGCGACAGCGTGGACGTGAACCGTATGTGCAGTTGACGGACTTTGAGCGAGGGCGTATAGTGGGCATGCGGGAGGCCGGGTGGACGTACCGCCGAATTGCTCAACACGTGGGGCGTGAGGTCTCCACAGTACATCGATGTTGTCGCCAGTGGTCGGCGGAAGGTGCACGTGCCCGTCGACCTGGGACCGGACCGCAGCGACGCACGGATGCACGCCAAGACCGTAGGATCCTACGCAGTGCCGTAGGGGACCGCACCGCCACTTCCCAGAAAATTAGGGACACTGTTGCTCCTGGGGTATCGGCGAGGACCATTCGCAACCGTCTCCATGAAGCTGGGCTACGGTCCCGCACACCGTTAGGCCGTCTTCCGCTCACGCCCCAACATCGTGCAGCCCGCCTCCAGTGGTGTCGCGACAGGCGTGAATGGAGGGACGAATGGAGACGTGTCGTCTTCAGCGATGAGAGTCGCTTCTGCCTTGGTGCCAATGATGGTCGTATGCGTGTTTGGCGCCGTGCAGGTGAGCGCCACAATCAGGACTGCATACGACCGAGGCACACAGGGCCAACACCCGGCATCATAGTGTGGGGAGCGATCTCCTACACTGGCCGTACACCACTGGTGATCGTCGAGGGGACACTGAATAGTGCACGGTACATCCAAACCGTCATCGAACCCATCGTTCTACCATTCCTAGACCGGCAAGGGAACTTGCTGTTCCAACAGGACAATGCACGTCCGCATGTATCCCGTGCCACCCAACGTGCTCTAGAAGGTGTAAGTCAACTACCCTGGCCAGCAAGATCTCCGGATCTGTCCCCCACTGAGCATGTTTGGGACTGGATGAAGCGTCGTCTCACGCGGTCTGCACGTCCAGCACGAACGCTGGTCCAACTGAGGCGCCAGGTGGAAATGGCATGGCAAGCCGTTCCACAGGACTACATCCAGCATCTCTACGATCGTCTCCATGGGAGAATAGCAGCCTGCATTGCTGCGAAAGGTGGATATACACTGTACTAGTGCCGACATTGTGCATGCTCTGTTGCCTGTGTCTATGTGCCTGTGGTTCTGTCAGTGTGATCATGTGATGTATCTGACCCCAGGAATGTGTCAATAAAGTTTCCCCTTCCTGGGACAATGAATTCACGGTGTTCTTATTTCAATTTCCAGGAGTGTATTTGCGTCTGAATAGGAAAGGCGAAGTTTCTGTTTAGGACAGTTTCGCGTGTACGCAAACGTTTGTTTACATTCTTAACTGACAATAAATACGCGGGATTATCAATTAAGTCAGTGTACAAGCCTCAGTATTCCCGTTTATTAGAGTCATTTACACTCGATACATTGAAGGTATCAGTTTTTATACTTTTATTGGCTCATTTTCGCGTGTACGTCAACCTTTGTTTACAATATAAATATTTAATTCTTTAATAATATTCACTAGATAGCCCATAAGTTTATTGTTGGTTACTTTTTTCCTTTAGTATTTAATAGAGAGCCCCTAGCAGGAAAATAAACACCAGATCTAGCTTCTACCATACATTTTTATTATTTTCATTGTTGAGTGTCCTTTCTGCCAACTAGAGTGTAATTCCAGAATGAGATTTTCACTCTGCAGCGGAGTGTGCGCTGGTATGAAACTTCCTGGCAGATTAAAACTGTGTGCCCGACCGAGACTCGAACTCGGGACCTTTGCCATTCGCGGGCAAGTGCTCTACCATCTGAGCTACCGAAGCACGACTCACGCCCGGTACCCACAGCAGGAGACGAGGTACTGGCAGAAGTAAAGCTGTGGGTACCGGGCGTGAGTCGTGCTTCGGTAGCTCAGATGGTAGAGCACTTGCCCGCGAAAGGCAAAGGTCCCGAGTTCGAGTCTCGGTCGGGCACACAGTTTTAATCTGCCAGGAAGTTTTTTAGAGTGTAATTGTTAACCTTGTGTGGCAGTAGGTTTTCTTAAGTTTCTTATAGTAAATCACATATTAGCTAGATGTATGGGGATTGTGTCTGTTGTGTGCTGATGCAGGACGAGTTGTCCACAGTCCAAACGCAGCTGGAAGCTGTGTTGGCCACAGTCAACAGGCTCCGGAATGCCGTCTTTAGGTGCGGTGGGGATGGGGTGCCTGGGGCCGCGTCTGCTGGGCTAGATGTGCAGGGTGGGGGGGGGGAGGATGTCACAGCTCTCTGTCACTGAGCCGACCTCAGTTGCGGCTAAGCCGGCCGGCCCACTCTCACCTCAGTGTTGGTGGCGGATTGTGTCGAGGTCTTGAGCCTCAAGGCGAAGGCTGCACGGGTGACGCACGCTGCTGCCAAATCCCATGTACTTTTCTGATGGATTCAGTGTGCTATCTGATGGCGGTGGTGGTGGTGGGGGGGGGGCGGTGAGCCGGATCAGAATGCGCTTTCTCCCAGGATAGTGGCCGCTCCTTCAGCAACGTCTGGACAGGCACGTGGGGATGGGGGTTTGTTAGTTATTGTTAGCTCTAATGTTAGGCGGGTCATGGAGCCCCTCAGGAACTTAGCGGCTAGGGCGGGGAAGAAGTCCAACGTTCACTCGGTGTGCTTGCCGGAGGGCCTTGTCTGGGATGTGGAAGAGGCTCTTCCGGCGGCTATAGCGCGTGCGGGGTGCAGCAGCTGCAGATTGTTGCACATGTCGGCACCAACAATGCCAGTGCCAGTCATCGGGGTTCCGAGGAAATCCTTGGAATCTTTTCGATGGCTGGCTAAATTGGCGACGGCCGCCTCCATCTCTCGAGGAGTGGATGACAAGTTGACGATTTGCAGCATCGTACCCAGGGTGGACCGAGGTCCTCTGGTTTGGAGTCCAGTGGAGAATGCAAGCAAGAAGCTACGTTGTCTTTGTGAAGAAAATTGTTGTAGATTCGTTGACCTACGCTATGGGTTGAAGGTTGTACGACGCCTCTCGATAGATCAGGGGTACTCTACACACACGAAGCAGCTACATGGGTAGCACAGTACTTTTGGTGTGCACATGGAGGGATTTTAGATTAGGTTTCTACCCACGGCAAACACTCGGCCTGAAAAATTACCAGTTCATGACACTGATGTTCGTGTGCCAACTGTAAAAATTGATAGTTCGCCTAAACAGGTCATTCAAAAGGATTTCAGTATGCTATATCTCATGTTAGTCAGTTGTCGAAGTGTCTGTAGCAAGATCCCCAAGCTACTCTCCGAAATAAACAGTAGTAATGCCAATATTGAATCAGGTACCGAAAGTTGGTCGAAACCAGAAACAAATACCAGTGAAATTTAGAAATCGGATTGGACAATGTTTAGGAAGGATAGGATTGATGCTATGGGAGGTGGTGTGTTCATTGCAGTAAAAAGCTGTTTAATCGCAGTTGAGATCGATACTGGGTCGGACTGTGAGGTAGTCTGGATAAAGCTGTCAATCAGACAAGGAGTGACCGTTGTATTAGGATGTTTTTACAGAGCACCAGCATCCGCCACAAACGTCGCAGAACGTTTCAGGGAAAGTACTGAGTACATAGGAAATAAATATCCAAATTATCCATTAGTTGTAGGTGGAGACTATAATCTGGAGTCCATTGACTGAGAAAATTACACGTTTATCCCAGGAGGCAGAAGCTAAGACTCGTGTAAAGTTATTCTAGGAGCGCTCCCAACATACAACCTTGAGCAATTGGTTAGAAAATCAACTCGAGATGGGAACATATTAGATATCTTGGCGAAAAACAAACCTGATATTTTTGAGGAAGTTAATCTAGAAGAAGTTATTAGCGACTTTAATGTCGTTATGGCTTCCATGTCAGTGGAAGTTGCAAAAAAAAAACAAGAAAACAGAGTAGAGTTTTCTTGTTTGGGAAAGCAAATAAATGTCATTAATGAATATCTTCATAGTCAGTTGCAAGCAATCACCGCGGGACACAAAGATGTTGAGCATCTTTGGTCGGAATTTAAAGGTATTGTCCACCACGTGCTAGAGAAATATGTGCCTAGCAAAAATATAGGGGAGGGAAAGGATCCACCTTCGTTGAACAGACATATTAGGAAGTTGCTGAGAAAGCAGAGAACTTTGCACAGTGGTTTTAAACGTAGTCACTGCCCCGCTGACAAACAGAAATTATGCGAAATGAAAGCAGCTGTCAAAAGGCCAATGAGAGATTCTTTCAACGAGTTTGAAAGAAATATTTTATTTGCAGATTCTAGAAATAACTCGAAAAAATTTTGGTCGGACGTAAAATCTATGAACGCTACAAATAATTCAATAACTTCTCTTGTTGACAGTACGGGTAATGTAACTGATGATGATAAACAGAATGCCGAAATTCTAAAACTAGCTTTCAAAAACTCGTTTACGATAGAGGACTGCAGCACCATTCCCTCTTTCAATTATCGAACAAACGCAAGGATGGCTGACGTAGTCTTTAGTGTATCTGGGATTGTAAACCAGTTAACATCTGGACCAGACGGTATCCTCGTAAGATTTTATATTTACTATGCTATAAATATAGCACCATTCTTATCCATCATCTATCACAGATCATTGGAACATCGGAAAGGTCCACGGGACTGGAACAAGGGCGACGTCATAGCAAGGGTAGAAAATCTGATGCACATCATTAACGGCCAATTTCACTGACATCAATTTGTTGTAGAATCATGGAACATATTTTGTGTTCAGACCAGACATAATGACCTTTCTAGACTCTGAGAAGCTCATCTGCAGCAACCAGCACGGTTTTAGGAAACAGCGGTCATGCGAGACACAGCTGGCCCTCTTTGTGCATGATATACAACAGGCTCTAGATACCGGCTCCCAGGTTGATGTCATATTCCTCGGCTTTCGAAAGACGTTCGAGTCAGTTCCGTACTGTCGCTTGCTCCAAAAAGTGCGCGCTTACGGTCTATCCGATGACATATGCGGTTGGTTAGAAAGTTTTCTAACAGACACAGGACAATATGTCGCCCCCTACGGGGAGAGTTCGACAGAATCAAGCGTAACATTAAGTGTGCCCCAGGGCAGCGTAATAGGTCCGTTACTTCTTACCATCAACCATATAAACTATCTGGTTGATGGTACTGACAGCGGCATTAGACTGTTTGCCGATGATGCTGTAGTCTACATAAAGTAGTATCACATGAAAGTTGTGAACAAGTCAGTGAGGATTTGCAGAAAATGAATGCGTGGTGTAATGACTGGCAGTTATCTCTAAATATTAGTAAGTGTAATCTACTGCGTATTACAAAGCGAGAATCCCCATTAATGTGTGAGTACAAAATAAACGCCCAGTCTTTGGAACCGGTTACATCCGTCAAGTATCAGGGTGTAACTGTTCGAAATGTTCTCAAATGGAACGATCAGCCGGTCGCTGGTGGCCGAGCGGTTCTGGGCACTTCAGTTTGGAACCGCGCGACCGCTATGGTCGGAGGTTCGAATCTTGCCTCGGGCATGGATGTATGTATGTCCTTAGTTAGTTAGGTTTAAGTAGTTCTAAGTTCTATGGGACTGATGACCTGAGATGTTAAGTCCCTTATTGCTCAGAGCCATTTGAATCATTTGCAACAATCAGTTTACACAAGTAACTCTAGACTGCGGTTTAAAGGTAGAATCCTGAAGTGATGCAGTCCTTCAATAAAGGAATAGTTTAGTTCGTCCAGTCTTATTGTTCGTCTGTATGGGACCCTTACCAGTTGGATCAGATTCAAGAGATTGAGAAGGTCCAAAGAAGAGCGGGAAGATTCGCGACTGGTACATTTAGCGAACGCGAGAGCCTTACCAATCTCATAGAAAGTTTGAAGTGGGACACATTTGTAGCCGCGCGGGATTAGCCGAGCGGTCTAGCGCTGCATTCGTGGACTGTGCGGCTGGTCCCGGCGGAGGTTCGAGTCCTCTCTCGGACATGGATGTGTGTGTTTGTCCTTAGGATAATTTCGATTAAGTGGTGTGTAAGCTTAGGGACTGATAACCTTAGCAGTTAAGTCCCATAAGATTTCACACACATCTGAACACACAACACACTTGTATATGGACGACGCGCTAAACGGAAGGAGCTGTACACTAAATTCCCAAATGCAATCTTCGCCGAGGATGTAGAGCATATGTTTACTACCAACTTCCAAATCGCGCAATGTTCACCATTCTAAGATAAGAGTAATCAGAGCTCGCACTGAGGCGTTCAGACAGTCGTTTTTTCCTCGCACGATCCGCGAGCGGAACACTGGAGGGTGGGGGGGGGGGGGGGAGGAAATATGACGTTGGTGCGAATAGCTGAAAATGGTTGAAATGGCTCTGAGCGCTATGAGACTTAACTTCTGAGGTCATGAGTCCTGTAGAACTTAGAACTACTTCAATCTAACTAACCTAAGGACATTACACACGTCCATGCCGGAGGCAAGATTCGAACCTGCGACCGTACCGGTCGCACGGCTCCAAACTGTAGCGCCTAGAAACGCTCGGCCACCCCTGCCGGCGTGCGAATAGTGCCCTCCGCCACACACCGCTTGGTGGCTAGCGGTGTATATATGTAGCAGAGATTGTTAGACTCTTGTGAAGTAACAAATGTGACAAATTGCCTGCACTTTTCCCACGCCCGTTTAGTTGTTTCCTTATCGTGGGGCGTTCAATGACATTTCAGGAGACTCCTGATGGCTTGAAAGACAATTTACTCGAGGTAATTGGAAACCTTGACGTCTGTACAGAGAATTAATGTTCTATCGCCTCGAGGCTATATAGCGGTATACTGTGCTAGGTCGAGTAGTGCGTAGAATCTGGAGGCATGTGTGGACGGGAGCAGCAGCCAAGTTTGCCTGAAGGCAGTGGTGTTTGCGACGTTAGCGTCAAGCGGGGCTGGGCGCGGCTGACACGGCAATTACAGCGGCGGCGGCGGCGCAGGTGGCCGCGGGCCACGGCGCTCGTTAGGCGCTCCGCTGAGCCGCGAGGGCGCGCCACACACCGCTACCTGCTGCCTGTTGCCTGCCCTCTGCACGGTAGCCGGGCGACGCTACACACGGCCCTGCCGCGTGGCCTCCTCATACTCACAGCACGGCACTTCGCAACAGTCTAAGCGGTTCGTCACACGTTGCAAGCTTTCACCGTCGCTATTCACAAGCTTGGTAAATTTTGTTTGGCAACTAAGCCGTGGTGTAAACATGTTTCTGAGTATCCATCATTTTGATTTGCAGCCCCTTGCACTGGCCGTGTTTCACTTAAAAGTTGGCCGGTGTGGCCATGCGGTTCTAGGCGCTTTAGCCTGGAACCGCGTGACCGCTACGGTCGCAGGTTCGAATCCTGCCTCGGGCATGGATGTGTGTGATGTCCTTAGGTTAGTTAGGTTTAAGTAGTTCTAAGTTCTAGGGGACTGATGACCACAGATGTTAAGTCCCATAGTGCTCAGAGAAATTTTCTTTTGCAGTTAAAATTGTTGGATGTGAGGTCCGCCAGTTACGCAAAACACCGTTTTTCCCAGTACCCAAACATGTTTCGGCACCACTGTGCCATCATCGGTGGGTTTTCGTTTTTATTTATTCAGCAATGTGAACATTTTTGGTAAATGATTATAAAATTATGTGCATTTTTTAGTTCATACAACAGATCGTTTGTTTTTGTAAATACGTTTACATTTGGTGTGCATGAATTTTCTGGACCACTTGTGTGTAAATTACTGCAGGCAGCTTGTCAACTGCAACCAAACGATGTTGATGAGAAAGCTTTTTGCTGGGAGTTAACCTATCTTCTAGGATGTAATTCAGTTTTTCGCGATGTTTTCGCGCCTATATTCGTTTTTACTTACGTTTTCGTGTGGCAAGCAGTTCCATTAGTGTATTCGTTTAAGACTTGTTTTCCTTCTGCTATTGCCTTCTGTATATGGAAATTTTCCTCAATGGTCAGTTTGCTGTATAGGCTGTGGCTGGGTTTTAGTGTTCTTAAGTCTGTTTCTATTATGGTCGGGTGGTGATTGTTGGCTACAAGGTGGTCAGCAAATGTGCTATGGGAACTGTTGCTTTCTAAAGCTCCGAGATGTTCTGAATATCTTGTTTTGAAGTTTCTGCATGTTTGACAAACTGACAATTGGCTTCTGTCTCGGATTCTTCGGCCGACGTTCATCTAATGATTTTTCTGACGTTTCGCCAGCACGAGTGGCTGGCATTGTCAAAGCTTCACCCTTCATTGCCCGTGGTGAAGTGGAGCCGGGCTCGCGGCCGCAGACTATATGTACCTGGCGCGCCAACGTCCGAGGGCTTCTCCGCGGTCATTTCCGGTGCGGTTCTCCTCTTGCTACCTGCGACGGTCGTCCGCTGCAGTACGGGAAGCCAGGATCCGTTTACCTTAAGGCTTTCCTCTTTCTTGTTGAAACTGTTAGCGTGTTTTTGTATTTCTACAGCTTCTCTGAACAAGCGCGTGTGATAGTGCTTCTCTACAGCCAGAACTTGTGTCGGCGAATTTTATGACGTGGTCGGTCTCATTCAGTGCGTGCTCTGCCACGGCCGATTTCTCCACCTGCCCCAACCTGCAGTGTCGCTTATGCTCTTTGATCCTGGTGTTAATTGATGCCGGCCGCAGTGGCCGAGCGGTTAAAGGCGCTACAGTCTGGAACCGCACGACCGCTACGGTCGCAGGTTCGAATCCTGCCTCGGGCATGGATGTGTGTGATGTCCTTAGGTTAGTTAGGTTTAAGTAGTTCTAAGTTCTAGGGGACTTATGACCACAGCAGTTGAGTCCCATAGTGCTCAGAGCCATTTTTTTTGTTAATTGATCGTCCAGTCATTCCGACATAAACTCTTTGATCAAAGAGTGTCTTAGATCGGCGAAGGAGAAAAGAGACCCACTTGCAATGTCGGGAATATACCGTATACCATGCACATGCGGAAAAGTTTATGTCGGAATGACTGGACGATCAATTAACACCAGGATCAAAGAGCATAAGCGACACTGCAGGTTGGGGCAGGTGGAGAAATCGGCCGTGGCAGAGCACGCACTGAATGAGACCGACGACGTAATAAAATTCGCCGACACGGAAGTTCTGGCTGTAGAGAAGCACTATCACACGCGCTTGTTCAGAGAAGCTGTAGAAATACAAAAACACGCTAACAGTTTCAACAAGAAAGAGGAAAGCCTTAAGGTAAACGGATCCTGGCTTCCCGTACTGCAGCGGACGACCGTCGCAGGTAGCAAGAGGACAACAGCACCGGAAATGACCGCGGAGAAGCCCTCGGACGTTGGCGCGCCAGGTACATATAGTCTGCGGCCGCGAGCCCGGCTCCAGTTCACCACTGGCAATGGAGGGTGAAGCTTTGACAATGCCAGCCACTCGTGCTGGCGAAACGTCAGAAAAATCATTAGATGAACGTCGGCCGAAGAACCCGAGACAGAAGCCAATAGGCAGTTTGTCAACAAGTGGCCACGAAAGCCTTAACAATTCTGCTTGTTTGTCCTATGTACACTGACTGGCAAGTGTTGCATGTGAGTTCATATATTCCTAATCTGTTACATTTATTCATGGGTGTTTCTTGTGTTCTGATCTTTTTCTGTGTTGTGTGCTCCGTCCTGTATCCTATTTGGAGTCCCTGTTTCTTTAATGTGTTGCCTATTCTGTGAAGAATCTTGTTATTGTAGGTGAGTATGTGCCATTTAGTTTTGTGTGTGTTGTTTCTCTGTTGTGTCATGTGTGTGATCATCGTTTCTGTTTTCTGTTGTTCTGTGCTGGGTGAGAATTTGTGTGTGTGTGTGTGTGTGGTGTCTTCATTTTTGTACTGTTTGCATATTTTTTGATTTAACTTGCCTACCATATCGGTAGTAGAACCATTTTCTACTACTATTTGTTTTATTGTGTTTAGTTCATGTGTGTAGTTCTGTTTGTTCATGGGTGTTCTGATTAATCTGTGGAGCATGAATCTGAAGTTTGCATGCTTATGTGTCAATGGATGGTTTGATAGGTTGTGAATGGCAGTGCTTGTGGTTCTCGGTTTCCTTCTTATTGTGAAGTTCTGTGTGTTTGTTTTTTGTATGGTGAAATCTAGGAAGTTTAATGTGCTGTTAGTTTCAGTTTCTAGTGTGAAGTTAATTTTTGGGTGTCAGTTGTTTATTTCATTGTGTAGCTGTCCTATGTGTGTATAACGGTACCAGACATAACGGTACCAGTATATAACTTTGTAGTTCTTTGGTTTTATTATGTGACCATTAAGGAAAACTTCCATATACAGAAGGCAATAGCAGAAGGAAAACAGGTCTTAAACGAATACACTAATGGAACTGCTTGCCACACGAAAACGTAAGTAAAAACGAATATGGGCGCGAAAACATCGCGGAAAACTGAATTACACCCTAGAAGATATGTTAACTCCCAGCAAAAAACTTTCTCATCAACATCGTTTGGTTGCAGATGACAAGCTACCTGTAGTAATTTACACACAAGTGATTCAGAAAATTCATGCACACCAAATGTAAAAGTATTTACAAAAACAAACGAAATCATTTAACAAAAATGTTCACATTGCAGAATAAATAAAAACGAAAACCCACCGATGACGGTACAGTGGTACCGAAACACGTTTGGTTGCTGAGAAAAACGGTGTTCTGCTTAACTGGCGGACCTCACATCCAACATGTTTCTGAGCTTGAAGTTAACTCTCCTAATGCTTGAGGCATGCTGAAAGCTCAAAGAAGCAGCTGGTTAATGTTAATACATAAACACGCTCAGCTAGAGGAGCTAATTTTCAAATTTAAACTACTTTGGCATGCTGAGTTTGCTGGAGAATGAAAATTAACCACCTGCTCCTTTGAGTGCCAGAGGATTTCAGTGTTAGGGGATGCAACATTAGCAACAGCCACATGTCTCAGATCACATCTAATTCTCTTGTAGAAAAGGTTACTTCGGAAGTGGGCTATCGTTGCTTTGGTGAGTCAGGATGGAGTAGTTGCTGCCTCTCCCAGGCATCAAGCCATAGAGTTCGATCGAAAGCCGACGAAGATAGAAATCTGTCGAAGTGGATGACCGCAGCGAGATTAGTAAAATCCATTACGAAAGGGACTCACCACCAAAGAATTATCCAAAAGTGACGGAAATCTGTAGATTTGATGCTGCCAACATGAGTAATGCAGAAGTGAATATCCTCGGAGTACTGAAGCAACTTAAATCACTTAATAAAAGAAAGTTTTCTGGTCCAGACTGTATACCAGTTAGGTTCCTTTCAGAGTATTCTGAGCATTAGCTCCATAAGCAACAACCGTATACAACCATTCGCTAGAAGAAAGATCCGTACCTAAAGACTGGAAAGTTGAACACGTCACACCAATATTCAAGAAGGGTAGTAGGGGTAATCCACTTAATTACAGGCCCATATCATTAACGTCGATATGCAGCAGGATTTTGGAACATATATTGTGTTTGAACATTATGAATTACCTCGAAACCGCGGAGGTAGTCGCGCGGTCTGAGGCTTCTTGTCACGGTCCGCGCGGCTTCCCGCGTCGGAGGTTAGACTCCTCCCTCGGGCATGGGTGTGTGTGTCGTCCTTAGCGTAAGTTTAAGTTAAATTAAGTAGTGTGTAAGCTTATGGACCGATGACCTCTGCAGTTTGGTCCCATAAAAAAAAAAATACCTCGAAGAAAACGGCCTATCGATGCACAGTCAACAAGGTTTTGGAAACATCGTTCTTCACAACTACTTCTTTACTTGCATGTAGTTCTGGGTGACATTGATAAGGGATTTAAGATCGATTCTGTATTTCTTGATTTCCAGGAGGCTTTTGACACTGTACCACACAAGCGTCTTGTAGTGAAATTGCGTGCTTATGGAGTGTCGTCTCAGTTGTGTTTCTGAATTTGTGATTTCCTGTCAGAGAGGGCACAGTCCGTAGTAAGTGACGAAAGTCCATCGAGTAAAACAGAAGTGACTTCTGGCGTTCTACAAGGTAGTGTTACAGGCCCTTTGCTGTTCCTTATCTATACTAACGATTTGGGAGACAATCTGAGCAGCCGTCTTAGGCTGTTTGCAGATGACGGTGTCGTTTATCGACAATAAAGGTATAAGAAAATCAAAACAAATTTCAGAACGATTTAGAAAAGATATCTGAATGGTGTGAAAATTGGCAGTTGACCCTAAATACCGAACAGTGTGATGCTATTCACATGAGTGCTTAAAGGAGTTCGTTAAACTTCGGTTACACGATAAATCAGTCACATCTAAAGGCTGTAAAATGAACTAAGTACCTAGGAATTACAATTACGAACAGCCTGAATTGGAAGGAACACATAGAAAATGTTGTGGGGAAGGCTAACCAAAGACTGCATTTTATTGGCAGGACACTTAGAAAATGTAACAAATCTACTAAGGAGACTTCCTACACTACGCTTGTCCGTCCTCTTTTAGAATACGCTGCGTGGTGAGGGATCCTTACCAGATAGGACTCATGGAGCACATCGAAAAAGTTCAAAGAAAGGCAGAACGTTTTGTATTATCGCGAAATATGGGAGAGTGTGCCACTGAAATGTTACAGGATTTGGGCTGGACATCATTAAAATAAAGGCCTTTTTCGTTGTGAAGGAATCTTCTCACGAATTTCCAAACACCAACTTTCTCCTCCGAATGAGAAAATATTTTGCTGACACCGACCTACGTAAGGAGAAACGACAACCACTATAAAATAAGGGAAATCAGAGCTCGTACGGAAAGAAATAGGTGTTCGTTCTTTCGGCGTGCTAGACGAGAACGGAATAATAGAAAATTGTGAAGGTGGTTCGATAAACCCTCTGCCTGCATAATATCGATGTAGATGTAGCGTGTCCTGTAGCCATAATCAAACCGGAAATCTGTTCACGTGAATAACAGTGTAAAAATGATAGTTTCAGCAATATACTGGCCTTTTATATGTTGCGTATGTGATAATGGCGCCATCTGTATATGTGGATGTCGCTGGCCCATAACTTTTGTCACCTCAGTGTATACTAGTACTGTATTACATCAGTTACGTAATACAAATTATAATAACATATTTTTATTCGGCGTATTCCTTAGGACAGATCACAACATTGTCACTGAATCTAAATGCAACAGACTGCTGATACATTAGAGTTTAAGCGTATCGTTAATTTTACAATGTGTTACGGCTTAAAACTGCCAGCTTTACTGGAATTGTATCACCAATAATTTTCCTGGGTAATACTGTCCAGTCGAACATCCACTGCCCACTTTAGAACCTCGCTTAGTCAGTGATCCGTTTTCTACTTCCAGGACACCTTACAAGCTCTCCTGTAAGCCTAGTTCGACTGACATTCCGTGCAGAGTGAGCGTGGCATGGATTTTCTTGGCAACAGCCTATAGTGGCGTGTGGCCTATTGTGAAACTTTGTGAAACGTCTGTAGCAAGTTACGGGCATTTTGGAAGGAGCTTTGGCCGTAAAAAGTAAATCTATGACTTCTTGCACCAACTCAGCATATAATTATGATACGAGAGGATGTCTCGTTACACAGCACATTCAGCTACATGGTAATATTCGTTCGGAAATTGTAAATGTAATGTGGTGAAATATATCCCTACTAAAACCCGTAGATATCTGAAAAATTACGGGACGTGTTGATTGCAAAGATGAGTATAATCAGTACAGCACATGGAGTGAGAGTAAATCGAAGAAAGACGAAGGTAATGAGAAGTAGCAGTAATGAGAACAGCGTGGAACTTAAAATCGTATCTGATGAACCGCAAAAAATGAAATTGAAGAATTCTGCTACGTAGCCAGCAAGAACATGCTTCATGACTGCTTCACCATCCGAAGTTTCGACTTTGGCTACCGCATTTTCAGTAGCGTGATTACTACTGAGGTGGTTAGCCCCAGAGTATGTAATTAGGCCGACCCGCTGGGATCAGACGCAGGCAGTAATACAGGACATGGCCAAGTATAAAGCGTTGGTGGATAGTCACAGACGGACAAACACCAAAATCAAAGTTGTCTTATCAGAAGAACAAATAAACAGAAGAAGCGAGACAAAAGCGAGACAATGAAGAGGTATTGGGAAGAAAAAAGACGTTCAAAACAAGCCACACGTGATCCTCAAGGATACTAACGGAGGAGGAGGAGGAGGAGGAGAAGAAGAAGAAACCACGACGGACGGAGCAAGGAAGACATCAAAAGCAGACTAGCAATGACAAAACCTGCATTCCTGGCCAAGTGAGATCTACTGGTATCAAACATAGATCTTAATTTCAGGAATAAATCTGTAAGAACGTACGTCTGGAGCACAGAATTCTATGTCAGTGAGACATGGACTGTGTAAAAACCGGAACAGAAGAGAACAGAAGCATTTAAAGGTGGGGACGCAGAAGTATTCTGAAATTAGGTGCACTGATACGGTAAGGAAAGGGCTGAGGTTCTCCGCAGAATCGGCGAAGAATAAAATTTATAGCAAATACTGACAAGAAGGGACAGAATGATGCGACATCTGTTAAAACACCAGGGACTAACTTTCATGGTACTACAGGGAGCTGTAAAGGGTAAAAACTGTGGAGAAGACAGAGATTGGAATGCATCCAGCAAATAATGGAGGATGTAGGTTACAAGTGCTACTCTGAGATGGAAATGCTAGTTGACACAGGAGAGGAGTTCGTGACTTGCCACATCAAACCAGTCAGAAGAATGATGACACAAAAAAAGAAAAAAAAAGACTGTTACTGTGGACCAGATGAGTACCAGGAACTTTATTAGTTTCGGATAAAGTAATTTTGGGTACTGGACCGCGTCATTGTAAACTACAAAAATCGTTATATTGTTGACGTTTCGGCCAGCATTGCTGTGGTCTTCTTCAGGGCGGCCCAATATCCAAAATTATTTTATACAAAATAACACCGGCCGTAGCGGCCTCCGATTTTAAACCTGGCTAGTGTCTACATCCATTTGTAACATACGTTAACACTACGATCGACGAACGAGGTAACAAGTGCTGGTCACGGATGTGTAGGTTTGTCATCTCCCACCCAACAGTAGACACTGCCCCTTGTTATGAAACTTGGGAACTGCCCTGCCTACTGCATAATACCAAATAATCCGACAGCGTCTGTGAAAGTAAAGAAACCGTATCTGTTGTTAAATGCATCGCATTGTCAACTGTAATTGCTGACATGTTACAAAATGTCTTCTCTTATACGGTATACGATGTGCAGAACTACATATGCAGTTGTCGACGGTTTTGGAACCAGTCTCTCTTCGCAAAAAGCACTTTTTTTAATGTGACACAGTCTTTACCAACGCAATTGTAAATAGTTTACCAGCGACTGTAGTATATTAAATGTAACTACGTTAAGATATGTTTTTAACTTTTTGCTTTGTCAGTATTGTTATTTAAAATGGCCTCTCCGAAATTGGCGTGTGATGTAATGTAATACATCAGGCAATATAACGTATAGAAATTTCACATTCTCCAATGGACAGTTAAGGTGGCTTTAATATTCAGAAATTAAGTTGATGCTATGGAGTTACACACGAAGAAATTGGATTTCTATATACCGCTGGAATCGTGAAAAATTCTGTATAACGTTAAACAAAATGACATTAATTGAATAAACAAAGATACATCCATAAAACTGCGTACTTCTGCATTGGATAAAAATTGTTTGCGCAAAGCATGTAATGAGTATAGCGTCTTTCGTCACGTAAATAGTCAATAAATGTTTACTTTGTAATAAATGTTTACTTCGTAAGTCTTCGTTATAGATAATCACCCCATAACAGGGTCTGCACTTTCGGACCTTGTATACACAATTACTGGGTAGCCGGAATACTCCCACAACCCTGTGCTGACATATTCCTCTATCTTACATTATGAATACCAGAGAAGGCCTCTTAACATTACTTATAAATTTTTTATCGATAGTCCAAGTTTTCCTCGCATAATTCTGTCTCAGCCTTCGTCTACATACTCATATTGAGTCTATCGTTGTCTCCACATATCTCTTGCCAGAGCTAGTTCGTAATTTTCTCTCTAATGCTATGTAAACTCTAAATTTCTACTTCTATAACCCTGAAATCGGCACCCAGATACATGAAGTAATGTTCCACTTCTCTCAAAATGCTTTTATGGCGTGTAATCTATGAATTGCATAACCATGGGAAAAGTAAACTGTTGATAAAGGTTTCTTGGGTCACCAGCGGGGTGGTAGCGTTGATATATCGCGAAGTTTCGGGAAGTGGGAAAAGTATGTTTCATGTCACTGTCCTCATAACTGCATGGAAATACTGCATATAAATTTTTAACATAGGGAATACGTGAAGGCAGCATCGGGGAATAAGATAAAGACAGAATTAATTGGAATTTTTTTCCAAAAAGGCCGTCGACCTAGGGTCATTAGCGGCTGCCCGTAAGCTCGAGTTCTGCAAGCATGGGAAAGGTAATAGGTCACGTCCTTCTCAAAGGCACCAATCAGGCGTTTCCCTTAACCCTTTTGAGGTCCAACACATTGTAAAAAGATGTCTATAATTTTCCACAAAATTAACCTTTATTACCATAGTGAGCAACGAGTATAACATGATACTGGCAAGAGGCAAACAATCCATTGTTTTAAGAATGTGGTTCAACTTAGTAATATAATTTAATTTTTTACAGAAATAAGCTTTATTATCGTAGTAAGCAACAAATACAATAAAAAGTGCCAGAACGTAAAAAATCAATTCCTTTAAGTAGTTGGTTGTACTTTGGAAAAATTGCGACGTGCAGTTCTCAGCCACCCATCATTTCATGTGATATACTTGAGTGTAGTTTCGCATTTTTCCTACACACAATCCCACATCTCGATACTTGCATGAACTCATAATGCGCGAAACAGATCATCGTTTTGAAAAACAAGCAAAAATGGGCCTACAACTTAACAAATTTGTATCAAAAGTACGTACTGTCCCAGTGCTTTCATTATGTAACCACTCATACAAGCAGTAGTGCAAACTGAAATGAACGTTACAGTAATAAATGTGTATGAATTCCTAAGGGACCAAACTGATAAGGTTCTCGGTCCCTAGACTACGTAAGCGAACTTACGCTAAGAACAACACACACACCAGTGCCCGAGGGAGGACTCGAACCTCTGGTGGGAGGGGCCTCGCAATCCGTGACGTGGCGCCTCAAACGCGCGGCCACTAAGAGCGGCGTTACAGTAACACCTCAAAACAATATAAAAACACAGTTTCCTACAATCATGCTGTCTGTTACTTTGAAAGCTTTAAATGACTACTACAATGCTTTACATTTGTAGAGGTGCCACTAGGTATCTTCCTAGAATGATTCGAAAGCGGTGCGGTACTTTCTGAATAAAGGAACTTAAAACAAATTTGTGGCTGGTTGCTGTCTCAACATCATCAACATTTTTCTTGAAATAACAGCTACGGTCTCCAACCATATCGTCATATGAGAAAAGACCGAGCGAGGTGGCGCACTGGACTCGCATTCGGGAGGACAACGGTTCAATCCCGCGTCCGGCCATCCTGATTTAGGTTTTCCGTGATTTCCGTAAATGGCTCCAGGTAAGTGCTGGGATGGTTCCTTTGAAAGGGCACGCCCGACTTCCCTCCCCATCCTTCCCTAATCCGATGAGACCGATGATCTCGCTGTTTGGTCTCTTCCCCCAAACGACCCAACCCTAGAAACAGCATCGGTGGTTTCATGCGAAAGGCATCTATACTTAAATAATACTAATAATAAAACTGTGTCGGTTTCAGTCAGAAACTTCAGGCGCTCAACCGCTTAGCAGTAAATATTGATCGCTGGCCAGGAATTTAAACCATCATTCTACCAGTTGCGAGTTCATTGCCTCCGTTGCCTCTCCTTGATCGGTTGAAAACTGTAGGAACCGTTGAACGCTACAAAGAAATAACACTGGATAGGACAAAATCTGTTTATAGTTCAAATATAGATACTTGACAGACAGTGCAAATAAAAAGAGGGACGCTAAGAGGGTGTTTTACTAAGCCCCATGAACAGCTTTACTAATGGGACCCAATATTTGAATTCCAACGAATGAGTAGACTAGGTTTTTACTTTATTTTGAAAGATTCTGTTAATTTGTTTCCTACACTCATTTCCTGACTAACGAGAAGTGCAAAGACACAACAGAAAATTTAATCGAATGTTATCATCAGGAAATACAACGTTCGAAGCGCGGACGAAATATCAGCACTTCGTTCCCCGGGAACAGTAGCTGATACTCGGCAGGTGATACCATCTGGTGGCGTTGCGCTGCACTCCTAGTGGCGCGAGATGCGAAAGAAAGGAGTCAGGACAGGAATCAATGTTACATACCGTTCCGACGAGGTATACCGACTTAATTCATCTTAATGATATGTTTCCATTGTGCGTGGCTTTGCACTTAAGGTCAACGTAACATAACGTAACCCAAGAAAGATAGAACTGAAATATTTTAAGGCAGAAAATGGATTTTCCTTGCATGATATGTAATTGAATGAAGAGTTTATGACTCAAAGAATATGAAGCCGTAAAAGAAGCGCTTGTCAAATATAATGTCACAAGTGGTGAAATGTGACACAAATAACTATTATTGTTAACATTAAAAAGAACTATTTGTAGGTGTGGCAACTCCGAATATTTGCTGACACTTATGTGCACAGGAAAATATTCTCGTTGAGTAGCTCTAAGGAAGTTCATACTGATGTGTATTAAATGTTCTCTATGAGCTAAAACTTCAGATAATACATCAGAACACAGCCCTGACATAGAATGAAATAGTTGGGGTGGGGGGGAATGGGGCAGGCTGGATGACCACATACTTTAATGGAAGTGGTTAGGTTTATTCTCTTACAATTAATGGAAGCAGCTGGATTTGGAGAATTCTCGGAAAGTCTGCACGAAAGCTGAATACAAGACTACTGTATGCCCTAGTCTTCAGTATTGACCTCCACGTCGAATGAAAGGAAGGAATCAAAGCAAGTAATAGTCTTACTGCTGTACTTATAAGTTACTTGCTGAGTCAGTATGAGGGTCCTACGGAGACACAAGAATCTTGCACGAATCTCCGGAAGGAAAATACCCTCCTGACATATCGATGTGGTGCAAGTAGCAGTAACAACCGGATCACGCGGTGTATGGAAACAAACATTTTCACTCATTCCATTTGTGGCTTAAACGGCAGAGTATGGGACAAAAACGGTACGCTTCCATAAACCATAACCTGGAGGCTACTCAGGGAATCCTGACATTAGTATCAGTGCTTTCTTATCTGCAGTATCATATTACAGCTGAGACAATAGTGCATGTCATATTCCGAATCTCCAAAGCCATATTAGGACTCATGACATGGCATTGAGAGGGAGGTGAGGGAACGGAATGGGAGAGAAGCGGAGGGCTACCGCATTCCGACCCCCACGTCCCTGCGCTAATGAAAAGGCAATTTGTGCACATGTTGCAGCATGAAGCCCAGCTTCAATGTAGTTCCTGCGTTTGCTCTTTTCGCCGATGTAAAACTCGTCTGCACACACAACTATGCTTGCAGTTGTCGTGGGAGGAAGAGGAAGAGAGGGTTGTAGTTCACACGGACATCCACTGCACGTACTCATAACCCAATTCACCATCACAAGCTAATAATCCAATGAATCTGCACGTGTGTGCCAGCTGAGCACGGAGAATCCACATGCCCTTGCGCCTGTGACCCCTGTGTACATACTCAGCAGAAAATCTGTGATTCCATGATACTATACCTTAAATGTGTGCTCAAATTAACTATTTTTTCGTGCTTGATTGGGCACACCCATCCAATCTAGTTTCTCACCATAGAAGAAGTGTAAGCCATTAAAGTATTCATCTATCTATAGTTGTTACTATGTTTTATGTTACGTTGTACTTCGGATTCTTTGTTACTGTTGCAGCACCATTGGAGATGTTAACAGCATCAGCAGATACAGCAGTAAGTCGTAGGTTCTCAAAATATCCTTGTACAGTTCCCTCGCTGCACTTGCGTCTTGACAGTGACGTCGATTGTCAAAGAAGTCGGCTGTAAGTATTTGAAGAAAAAAAAAGTCCGCCGTTGTCAAATCATGCTCCGAAGCACTCAGTTTTCAATACCTAATTATTTCTTCCACGGCACAAACTGGAGACTCTTGCTGCTTTTGTGATATTCCAGAAATTGTTCATCCACTTGTAAGAGATACATCATACGATAGGGCTGTCAAGACGTATATCAGAACTTCCCGCTGTGTTGCTATGTAAGTATTGAAGCTTATGGTGATGACCGGGGGAAAAAAGCAAATAAGCTTCATTAATAGTAAATATTTCCCTGCAGGCGGGTTGAGCTCATTCCAGCAACAGCCATCTGACATGGAAATAACGCTGTTCAGTCGTACCTACTGTTTGAATACCAGTGGGTGTAAACGTGTCAGTGTTGATATGATATCGAATAGGGAGATTTACTTGATATTTAAATATTTAACAGAGAGTGCTTACATCTACAAGAATATATTTTTAATGGTTTGCCTGCCAGCTACGCAGTACAACAGGAGCTAGAGTGTCAATAAAGGTGTCAGTCATCTCTGCAGATTCTATGAGACACTGTAATCTGCTGGAGTCCTCTCTCCATCCATCAGAAGAAACCATAACTTAACTCTGTGACGCATGTTGTCCGTCGATGGAGGTGGAAGTGTATCAACAACATTATGAGCCATGAACGCAGAACAGTGATCTTATTTAAGTCTGTTTACATAGCTGGCTATAAATAAGAGTTTATAAAACCTCCTGCATCCCAATGTAAATGAACAATTACCATCATGACGGAGTGGATGAAACAACCTTGCCACACTTAGCCTGTGGTAAATGGATGGTTCTGCGATGATCCTGAAAACGGGAAGGAGATGAGCAATGGGTCATTACTTCTCAATAATACGTGTGTTTCGATTTTGGTGCTCCAGATTGCGGGAAAGCTAACAATGTTAGCACATTCTGAAGGAGTCTGCTTAGGGAACGTTTATAGGTTTTTCAAGACCCTGTTTCAGCTGAAATATTATCTATTGCAGGAGATTTTGCATGACACTGGGTGAGTAACATACCAGACGTTCAGCGAAATAAAAAAAAATAATAATAAAAAGCTAGACCGTGTATTCATATTTGATGTTACAGTGGAAAATCCGTATTAACTCCGGAGATGTTTCTACTTAGGTCGCCACTTGAAAGTGAATATATTTTATCTGAGCCAGACATACTAAAGGATTCTGAAGCAGTCGGTCTGGCATAATGCAAATCTTATCACTTTCAAAAAGACAATTTGGAATTAGAGCATGAGCTTAAAAGTGACTTTCTTCCACAATTCATTATGTACGGCATAGTACTAACATGCTAAGAATTCACGAAAATAGAGCACGATAGACAGCAAACACAAACAGACTCTGACATGGACATAAAACAGAAGATTGACAATAACTCGTGTTGACAAAGACGTTAATGAGCAGTCAGGAGTTGCAATACCTAGTAAAGGTAATTTTGTTAACGTGTCGACCACTAGTCAATTATTAAAAGTCAGCTCTGAACCAAGTCTTGACTGTGACGTCATGTTAAAAGTCGTAGCAAAGGACAGAGCCACGTACTTCACAGGGTACAAATGGCGCAAATTCTTAAAAGATAACGATATTAAGAGCGCTTTTATAGAGAAACATAGCTCTCAATCTAATCCCACAGAACGGATTTTCAGGGAACTGAACATGTTTATGAGATCATACATACCTACACAACATTCTAATTGGGTAAACTATTTAACTCCTTTGGCAGATTACACAGTAATCTCAACATATACAATACCAAGTATACTGCTAATGAATTAACGTATGATCACAAGGAATATGATGAATGGTGCAATCATTTGCTGAAATTTCCAAATGAACCGGTGTCGTATACTGTAAAGATACTGACACAGAACGCTAATGATATAAACCGATTGTTTGTTAATTAGTTAAAAGAAGGTAAGCCTTCAAAGGTGGCATGCAGGTATTATTGCGTACTTATCACAAATCTTCTGCACTGAAGCGGCGCGATGCAATGTGGCGTCTGTTATACGAAAGCCCATATGTAATCGTTAACATACCGCATCCTGCTGTATAGCTATTACAGGACCAGAAAACAAACAAAATCATTGGACTTCACGCTCACAGAGATCTGAGAGTATTTCAGTCAAGGTAATAAGTATATATTTATCTGTAGCTAGTGAGTAAATAGAATACCAGAGAGTTACAAATATTGCACATATCTTCAGTAAGAAATGTACATAGCGTAAGAAATTTTATTTTCCGCAGAACCAGCCTACAGCAGCAACAAGAAAGAGGAGGAAAGAAAAAATCTGAACCTTACCTTTCAGGAAGGAATCTTAATGCAAATGTAATGACGATGCAAAAATATTAATGAGACAATGAAATTGACAAACTGTGCCGAATATCGACGCCAGTCCATGACTTACATGCGTGTACACTAAACTAGATGACAACCAAACACTTTAGCCTAGAAACAGATAAGGTAAGAGTCATGTAGAATAAATTATGATCATGTCAAGCCAGGTCATATACACAAACTGTACACAGCCGAAAAGCAAAAACTCTGCAGTTTTTAACTAATATTTGTTTCGTAAGACATTTGGAGGGCTCGGCAGTAAAAAATGATAAGGGACAAATCAGTAGTTCTGAGAAAACTCACCACAAATATTTTGATAAAATCCCATAAATCAGATCTCTGAAATACATACAATCTTTTTTTCGGTAACAGCATTGCTGTATTGCACAGCATCAGTAGTTTCATATTTTTAATATGTAATATCAACCCGAAAAAAAGTTTCAAAATTTGAGAAACAGATACTTAACATTATTTACTGGAAACATTATAGTCTCAACATACTTAACATTTGTTACATGAAAACATTTTATTCTCAACGCTTTTACTTAACATTATTATTTTACTTAAAACATTGTTTTCTCATTACATAATTGTCTATCTTTCTTCTTCGCCTTCTTACTGCTGAAGAGCAGTACCTCCTTCTGCTTTGAGTGAGTTGTACCAATAATGGTATACAGGAGGCACCCATTTTAAGCTTGAGAGAATGTCTCATAGCTTGTCTCCTTTAGTAGGAAGAGGCCCAAAATATTTCGGTTTAAGCTCTGTCAGGAAAGAACTGCTTGCAGTTCTTCCACGTTTTTGATAAGGTAACAGATTGTAGGCAACCATTGAATCACAAATTATTAATGTTGGGGTGGTACTTTCTAACTCAGCAGAAAATTAGAGTCGAACACAATTTCTAATACTGAATTTGCTTTGAGCAGTTGATATTTATGGTTGATGGAACAGCTGTTTTAGTGCAGAGGAGTAGAAACACTCTTGAGTCATACGATTTACCTTGAATGGCTTTTTTCACTGGGATGTTCTAAGAACTTCTTCCCAATGATCAGGTTTATAAACACTTTGATAATGTGAGGTGACATTTTTCTCCGCCTGAGCAACGTCTCTGTCACTAGGTAGCATCCTATGCCCAGTATGAGGAAAGGTGTGCTCGTTGTATCTGAAACGACCCACTAAGGTCCAGTTCTTGTTTTGTCCGCCACAGTTGTCAGAAAACGCAATCAACTTTTCATCTATGATGTCATTCTTTTCAAAATACATCTTCAATCAGCTTACTGTTTCGTCTGGTCCCCTTTTAGCAGTTGATTCATCCCAGAGAAAATAATGTCCTTGGCTATCTGCACAAGAATGGACACTGAACCTACAGCGCTATATTTTACGCTTATAAAACAATGGCCCAGTAGTCAGTTTCGGTGGGGGTAGTGTCTGTTGCAATACGTGATTCACGTATTTCAGATTGCCCAGCTTCTGCTTTTCGATTGTGAATCTCCTGCTTTATTCGCAATGAATGTATTTCAGTTTAGTTTTTACATCGTTGATGACATGCTTTGAATATTTTCTAGGATGATGGTATGCTTACCTTTGTCATTAGAAGTAGGTGAAACAGTACAGCATGCGATGCTGGGACTTATTGGTTGACGTTGTCATCTTGAAGTGGTACTTCTAACCGATGGTTGTTGATGACTGTGGTTTACTGAACATACAGTGATGTCCTTGTACTCCTTTACTGTCACAGCTGGTGGGGTATGGCAGTTCGATGATTGTAGTAAGTTGACGATTGCCGAAGACTGTCACCAGTTACATGTGCAGTGACGTCTTGGTGCTCCACACCTGGTTCGGTACGGCAGTTCGGTGATGTGGTATGGAGAATGATATTCGTTTAACTTAATCCATTTCTTGATAATGTTTGTTGGTACAAGATTAATATGCTGTTTGACGTTCGTTCGCATTCTTTCGACTATGCAACACCTATATTTTGAGAGATGGCTGTAGTGGTTACCATGTCTGAGTGAATGTTCCGTAAGGCAGAAGCGACGATTTGTCTGTGTTGCTTTCGGGGAGTCATTGGAAATTTAATGACTTCTTTTATTTTTCTAGTGGTCTATATGTTTTAATACTGTAATAGGTGACAGTTCATCCTCACTTTCAGAATTTTCCCATTCTATGCTGTTTTCCCAGGCTATATAGCGTAATTCAAGCGTATCTGGTGCTGACACTTTATCGGAAATTTTCGTTAAGTCCCTGTCTATCTGAATCTTGGCTATTGTCAGTTTTTTCTAATTTTGATTTATCTACTACGAAGAAACGAATGTTTTGTTTTGACTGTGTTAATGGGCGCACATTAGTTTGCCTAACCTCTTCTGTATTTTCCCGTCAATCTTTACGTTTTTCAGGATTCGGTGGCCTAACTTCTACTTCTGGTTTCCCTTTGCTGCGATGTTCTTGTCTCTGTAGACCATGATTTTCTTTGTAATTATTCGCGCCCTGGTCTCGCCAGTTGCTGTTTCTGGCATCGTGACCTCTTTAGAAGTACCCTTGAACGTTGCCATTTTGATTCCTAAACCCATATCCACCACAGTATGAGTGTCCATTACCATTCCTATTTCGGTACCAATTATTCTGGTTCCAGTTTCTATGCCAATTACCTCCATTATACCACTGTCATGAGCTGTTAAATTGACTCAAATTATTACTATTAGGATTACGATTATTATTATTATTAGAATATTCGTTCCTAGTCCTCTCCTTTGGCTGTTCCCTTTCCTTTCTTTTTTATATCGCCTTGTTTCTTTAAACATGAATTCGGGCTCCCTTAAGACCTCTTTGATTTCGTCGGTATTTTCATTTTTTCCTACGGTCGCCTGTCGATACGTTACCGGTAACTTCATTCTGCATAGACGTATCAGCTCTCCGTTGCTGTATGGTTCATCTAAGCATTGATTCTTTATGTCCATTGTGTGAAAGAATTTTACAACGCTTTTCTCCCCTGATTTTTCATATGGTGTCATCTGAAGTAACTCGTATTTAATTTTATTTTGCGCCTCCTTAGGCCAATATCTTTCGAGAAATGCTGTTCTGAACTGTAGGTAAGACGTACAGGTAGCAGCGATCTTTTGTATCACCTCTGCTGCTGTCCCTGACATGTGTGCACAAATAAAGTCAAGTTTGTCAGCCAAGCTCCAATGATTTGGGAAGCCTGCCTGGAACTGATCGATGAATGTGCGTGCATGCAAGCTACCGCCTTCTCCCTTGAAATGTTGGAATTTTCTAACGTGTCAAAAACTGATTTGTATCGTATCTGCTCATAAATGCGTTTTGTGGCTGATTCATAGACTTAAATAATCTGCAACTGCTTGTGTTGTCTTGCCTCTTCTCTGGTAATCCACTACCTGTCTGCATATTCTCAATTTCCTGACCCATATTCGCATCATATCGTAACATTGGTGAACAAAAGTGTTGTTCGTTCGTCTCTACTCTCGTCGTTCGCGGTACTGTACCTGTGCCACTGTTATATTGTGTCATCGGGTTTACTGGTTCAGTCGCCTGCCTTTCCATTGGTATCGGCTGACTGTATGTGTCCCGTTTTTCTAGACACTGTGCCTGGTTCTGTGGCATGTCATGTGTCACTTTAGTTGGGGCCTTCTGTTTTTACTTCTGCGCAAGTGTTACTTCTGGTCTTTGTACTACTTGAACTTTCTTAGACGGCGCATGTTCATGTACTGAATCAATGCGTGACGTATCGATTGTTTCGCTACAGGTGTAATCGGTTTCGATCTTTTCGTCGATGGTTTGTGTCAACTCCGTTCGAAGCTTTTCAAAGTGATCTTTTATTGATCCACTGATTATATTTTTTTAGTGGAACTTTTGCGACCTTGCTTTGAATCGATTGTTCTTCCAAAATTTGTACTGCTGTTCGAGTGACCTTTTTTGTAAAACGTTCCACGTTTTTGTAAACGTTTAAATGTCCATTTGTACCTTGTCCACGTCAGTGCGTAATTGCAGCTGACCTTTTCCCTAGATTCTTTCGCGTCTTTATTTATCTGAGTGATGTGACGATCAATTCTGGAGATCTCTTCTTAGACCTGGATTTTAACCTGTTGAATCTGTGTCTTAATCTCTTGTCTCAATTCCTGATTATCCTGTTTCAATTCCTGATACTGTTTCGTCATCTGTGTATTAATATCCTGACTCCGTTTCGCTGTTTGTGTCGTTATACTATCGTTCATTTTTTGTAACATCTCCACGATCGCGTCCTGTCCTGTAACACTACCTTCTGCTGAACTGTGTGTTTTCGATATATTGTTTTCTAGTTGGTCACTTACGTCGTTTACTGGACTGTGCTGTGACGTTTCTATATTCGAAAAGTGCAACAATCCGTGCTGTTTTCCGTTCTCCCTGCGTTGCTCTTTATGTTGAGGACTAGTTGCGTTTGTCATTGAACCATTTCGTGGCGCAAACAACTCCGCACACTGCCCTCTCTGTTGTGTATGTCTTACGTTTGCAGGTACAGTTGCGTCTGTTAAGGTATCTTTTCGCGGCGCTCGCTACTCCACAGAATTCTGTGCCTGTTGCTGAGACATCTTTAGAAAGTGTACAAGAGGTTCGACGTATTCTAAATGTTCCCCCTCTTCCTCACTGTCTACTTCTCTTTGAACGTTAACTGCCGGTTCATTGACAGTATTGACACGTATTCTGTCTCTGAATATGCGGCTAACAAACGAGTTTCCTGAGCTCGTTTCGCTGCTAATTTTTGCCATTTCCTACGTGGGCTGTCTATTTCTGGCTCAGAAATGTGCCCTACACGGAATTTCGTATTCTGAAAATTCGGTGTTCTCGTCCCTTCGAGTCCCATCTGTCTGATCTGTCTCAATTCTGTCCAAATCTACTTCCGCCTGCTGATTCTGCAGCTCACCGACTGTCCTATCCTCTGGTTCACTGTCTGCCCTATTCCCAATGAGCTCGTTTACTTGCTGTTTATCTGTTTGACTCGCCCCCTTCTTGACTACTTGCTGTCTATCAAGTAACCTTTTGGCCTACGGTCTCGTTATCATGGAACTTCTTTCAACACACCACAACCCTATGTACAAAACTGTACGACCACTTACCAGTTGGTTGAACCAACAACAACGTCGTGAAATCTCGGCTACTGTTACGTCTACTCTGCTACACTCTCCAATCTCCACCTGTGCTCTTGCAAAGGGAGTGAAAATGTTACTTCTTAATTCTAACTTATTTGATACTGCGTCACTATGCGTCTCTGCGTCACTCTGCGTCTCTGCGTCACTCTGCGTCTGTGCCTATCATCTGAATGTCCCATGCCCTAACAGCTACTCAAAAATCGTAAAAATCCAAAAAATTTCCAACATAGCAACACAAGACTTTTTACTACAATTCTACTTTCCTCGCTTCTTGTATCTATTCTAATTCTAAATCTTTGTATATAACGCTTTAAGACATGGAGTGCCTATCAGAATACTGAAGTACTGTGCTACAAATTTTAGCCTTCTACTTAGCCATATTTGTAATTTGTACTGTAAGAATGGTCTGTTTCCTGAACGATTAAAGTACTCATTAGTAAAGCCGCATTATAAATAGGGAGAAAGGGCTAATTTAGACAACTTTAGACCAAATTTCTATACCAACAGTAATTGCTTCAGTTACTGAAAAGGCGTGTATGTAAGGCTAATTGATCATTTTATTTCACATAATTTGCTGTCAAATGTACAATTCGGTTTTAGAAATTGTGTAACAACGGAAAATGCTATATTCTCTATTCTCTGTGAGGTACTGGATGGTTTATACAAAAGATTTAGTACGTTAAGCATCTCTTTTAATTTAACTATGGCGTTTGATTGTGCTGATCAGAAAATATTGCTCCAGAAGGTGGACCATTATGGAATACGGGGAGAACCCCCCAATTGTTTCACCTCTTATTTTAACAGCTGACAGCAAAAAGACGTTATTCACAATGTTGAGATTGGCTATGATGTGGAGTTTGAGTGGGGAATGCTCAAGGGGGGGCTGGCCCAGGTATTAGTGCTGGGGCCCCTCCTGTTCCATATTTATACAAACGACATGCCCTCTAGAATTACAGGTTATTCTAAAATATTTCTGTTTGCTGATGACACTAGCTTCGTAGTAAAAGATGTTGTGTGCAACGTTGGCTCCGTTTCAAATAGTGAAGTTCATGACAAAAGTTCATGGCTCGCAGAAAATAAACTAACGCTAAATCACAGTAAGACTCAGTTTTTACAGTTTATAACACACAATTCAAGAAAACTCAACGTTTAAATGTCACAATATCGGCATATGATTAGGAAACTGAACAGTTTAAATTTCTAGGTGTTGAGATAGGTAATAAACAGTCGTGAAAAGCCCACATGCAGGATGTTTTTCAAAGACTTAATGCTGCTACTTTTACTATTCGAACGGTACCTGAAGTAAGTGACCGTTTCACACGAAAAGTAGCCTACTTTGCTTATTTAGATTCACGTATGGCGTATGGTATTACAGTTTGGGGTAACTCATCCAATTCTCAAAGGATATTTTTGGGCTCAGGAAAGGGTGGTTCGGGCAACAAGTATTGTCCGCTCGTGAACCTTTTCTCGACCCCTGTTCATTAGTCTGGGTATCCTGACACTGGCCTCCCAATATACATATTCTTTACTGTTCTTTCTTGATAAAAATATTATCTTATCTCCAAGAATCAGCAGCTCTCACTCAGTTAATACTAGGCAGAAATCCAATCTGCATTTCGATCACACTTTCTTGACTCTTGTGCAGTATACTGCATCCTTTTTCAATAAGCCAGCACGAAATTAAAAAATCTTAGCAGTAATCCACACACTTTCAAATCGAAACTGAAGAGTTCCCTCATCCGACACTCCTTCTGTTTTGTCGAGGAGTTCCTTGACAAATCAAGCTGATTCCTGTGTTATATTTCTGATTGTGCTTACATAAAATTAGGGCTTGAACTTTTTGGGATCATAAACATTTTATTTTTCTGTTATTACTTTTATGTTGTAGTTCTGACACGTTACTTGACCTTGGAGATTTGCTCCTCGTTTTGGTCCTACGGAACTAGACGTGTTGAAATAAAAAATATAAAACGAGAACATAGGACACAGGAGTGGTAGTATGTCCAGTTCTGCATACAGCAGCACATTGATGTACCAATGTGGGGACACTCCAGAGAGAACGCAGGATTCGTCACTGCAAGAAGTTCACAGCATTTGCGCTGCTATTAACTATTCAACTCTATCAGCAATAACTGGTAATTTGGACTGCAAGCATTATGTTTCTAGGATATTAAGGCTTGTGGCTATTCGCTGCATTTGAGGTCTACGTGATGTTATCGTTCAAGGGGGCACAAGTCTGTATATAGCCTGCTGTCCTGATGTATCACGATAAAGACACTGTATGATAAATACCAAATGGCCCTCGCTACGGCGTACACCGCGATCGGCATATGTCTATGTTGCTATACAGTCTATACTAGCCGGTGACTTCACGCCCTTGTCACGGCTGCTGGCAAGCGGGCGTAGAGAAATACGAGTAATTACTGTTCCGCCAGAACGCTGCAGAGTGGAGCAAACAAGGCTGCGTGGAACAGCGCAACCACAGAAAACTGTTCGGTTGCAACGCTAAACATGGTGTCGCCACCTACTAGAGGTCCCGCTATATATTATACGAGGAAACGTGTGGTGCTACTGAAGACAACAAACATGAAGAAAAATATTTGAGTACTGTAAGAAAACGAACCATGTTTCCTTTTATTTAAAAAAAGGACAGAATCACTATAAGATCTTCTTTAGGAAATGCGAAAGTATACAGCTACAGTATCTGCCGTATCAGTGAGTATAAATGATCAATCTTCAGTACTTCTGATCACTTTGTCTTCACGAGTAGCAGAAACTCCAGTAACTGAAATTATTTCGTTCTCCATAGCGTGTTCTCAAAATTTTTAATTCACAGAACCTTTAATTAAAGTGACCCTTGCGTAGTAGGATATTTTGTTTAAATTATTATACTAGGTAGCAGAAAAGTTCAATTAATAAGCATAGAAACCATTAATGACCTTTATAATTTCTCATGTATATACTTCTTCTCAGAAACAGAATCCTCATTGAGTAAGATTTACACAAAAAGTGGGCGTGAGAAAAATCAGAAAACCATTTAAGTTTACTACACGACAGAGTTCCATCGCATTGCAGTGAAGAAATATGCTCATCTGTGAGACGTACTTTTTCTGATGAGTAGCTTAACATGTTGTGATATGGGCATGAAATAAAGGCCTTCTCATGAAAAACAACGTAGGACGAAAGGCATGACTGGTCTTAACATAATCGTAAGTATATGCTACTGAGAGTTCCTTTCATATCTCAGATGTGAAATCAAAATGTGATTTTTTCTTTACACGTGTACAATACAAAGGCTGCAAGAGTTACTGATTAGACATGGAAATTTTAAGATAAGTTTTATGTATATTAAGCAGATATAGCAGATTTCGTATTGTACATATTTAGTGCAGTCTGAGGTTTAATTTCTGTTTCACTTCTGAGTAAGGACTACAGATTGATTCGAATGGTTTCCAAGTAACTGGCGAAAGCTTTGTTTTAAACTGAGCTTATCTATACAAACCTTGGCGAACAAATAGCTATTACTTGTTACCATCTGTGCTTCATATTACTCAAGGTATCATCGCAACTATCATCCATTTATAAAATTTAAGGCGCTGCACTAGTTACTTGAAATAATTTCATTTATTACACTAATAATTGTGAGGTTTAGTGACTGATTCCTAAGCATGTTGAAGTCGTGAAATACAAAACGAACTTGAGCGATGATAAATGTAAGAGCTACTTTAAACGAACAGAGATGAAAGGTTATATGATGTTGTTCAATCCAAATATGCTACTCGAGAGACTTAAGCCGCAAAAAATGTTTTTAACAAGATAGTGATTTGGCAACGTCACTTGGTCATTACTGAGCTAAACAAGCGGTTATAAAGGAACTTTACCAGCTTTCTACTTGGTCATTACTGAGCTAAACAAGCGGTTATAAAGGAACTTTACCAGCTTTCTTAATACCATAAAATGTGCAACTGAATTATTGACATTTTGTTTCCTTTTAGTCTCATTATTTTTATGAAATACCGAGATGTACCTCTCACTGAGGACATTGAGTTCGAATTATAAAGAACATCGGATTATTTAAAGCTTTACACTGTTTACTTTGTTCTCTGTTGTGTTAGTGATATAAATGATATACGTGATAGAGTACTATAGGTGTACTTCTTTTCTCCCCACCACCGCTACCTCACTTTCCTTAAGAAATTTTAGAAATCCATGTAAAGAAGAAGTCTGTGATATCGTGTTTTCTCTGCCATCATTACGCTCCCCGACACGACCAGGTGGAACTTCCTACTTTTAGGGCGGGAGAATATTTCCATGCCTGAGAAATCCGATCCCGTCTTACCTCATTAGAATTTTACATTTTCCCGGAGATATCCGCAGGTAAGTCGAGGCAGGTGAAAGATAAAAATGTCGGGTGGGCTCATTAAAAAGATTCTTCTGAACGAAAGATTTGTAAGGAAAGCGTTTCGTATATATCAATGTACTTTACATCTTCAAATACGCTGTGTGTTACACAGTAAATGATAGAATTAGGAATACGGAATTGTAGAAATCGTATCTATTCTCCAAGAAAAGATTCATTGTCAAACATGTTATTCTGAACAGATTACATAATTTATCCTATAGTCATCAACTGTGGGAGGACGTTAGGTTCAGGCAATGAAATTAAGTTAAACTGACATTGACCTCGGTTTTTACTTATTTATTGTCAAACTGTGCTTTGAATTGATAACAGTGAAACTTAATAGTGCCAGAGATTTCAGATTTTGAGCTTAATAATCTCAATGTACATTACTCTTATGGTTTTAGCACTATGTAATGTCACTTGAAACCGAAAATATGCACAGTAGTATAATGCAGAATAGAAGGAGAAAGACATCTAGAAAGGTTTTTGCAGGAATAAATATAGTTATATAATAACAGCAACGTGCTTGAATTAAGTTTCTCTCTGTTTCCATCCATAACAAAATAATACTCAAGGAGTAGTGCTGCATTGTTTAGTTACTCACACCTTCATGTAGAAAACTAAGAAAAACCATGTTCTTCTGGTATTAAGGTATTTCAAGTTGTTGTAGTGGCATTTCAACAATTACTGTCCACAACACTCATACGTTTGTTCTATACTGATTACAGAAGCTGCATACCATTGAAGAATTATGAATAGTGTGATGAGCCAAAGTAACCTGTGAATACATTAATATGTGGCATATGGAAGAAATTCTAGAATTTGTAAACATATCAGACCCATGTATAGATATGTATGATATGTAGAATATGCAAGGTACCATGTAAATTCATTTCAAGGGTAAATTTAAACTGGAGACCCAATTATTGCTTACACACACATCAAAACATAAAGCTTACTGTCACATCACAGAGATTCACAGAGAATAGATTTAGAGAAGTGTGTAGAAATCTAAATATATGTTAGCAAATATTATGCAAATAGACTCAAGAATTCAAGTGAGTACCCAGTAACTGCTTATGTATATCATACAATGATTTAGAAGTATGCTAGTGGCTATTTAATTAGAAACACCTGGAAAGAAAGTGAACTGCACGAATTTAACATATTGCACACATATACGATCAAGTTTGAGGAAGGTTTGTGGATGTGTATAGTGTTAAATTTAGTAACCAAGCTCGGCTGCCTTGGTATTAGGGGCAACAAGCGTGCAGATCAAGTGGCGAAGATGGTTCACCACCTACTTCCATCTAACATAGTTCTACCAAACAGAGATTTTTATAGTAAACTTGCAAACCAAGCAAAAATGAAAAAGGTCATATTTGTGGACATGGACCATAATTTGAAAGGCACAGGGTGTTAGGTTACTGAACGACAGATTCCATGTCATTGACGGTTTTTCAATTTGGCGCACACAAGAGAAGAAATTGTTACTATTAACACACTAAGAGCAGGTCTATGAACTCTAGTCAAAAACGACATCTGTTAACATTAATATCTTCTCTGAACAGTGATTTCAGCCACTTTACGACAATCTTATACATATACTACTAGAATGTCTTGAATACAGACATCTAAGTACAAGTGCACAATACTACATTTTAAGGATTAAAAATTATTTTTCTCCTAGACCATCTCCTACATCCATGGAAAGGTCTGTTGACTAATGTATTTGCCATTTCACCTGTCTCTGTAATGTGAGCTTTATAATTTAATGGGAAGTACCAATTTCTCATTATGGATATGTATAACTGGATTTAAAATTAAAAAGTGCTTAGTTGTAAATGTAGCATCCATAATTGCTTAACTACATGAGTCACATTAAATTCAGATGTTAAAACTTCTGTTCCATATGTTATACCATCCAAGAGTCATCAAGTTTTCGGTATATCAAGGTGTAAGTCAATCCTAGCTATATGTATCTTAACCAGTAAATTGTATCATTAGAGCCAATAAATGTGTAACGCGTTCTTTCCTGTGTCACAGAAAAATATTTCAGTCAATATTTTTGGTTTCTGCAAGTCTTATTTTACTTTTGTTCCAGTATCGAACTACTCTAACCTCAAATGATACTCCCTGCAAGTGAGTTACTTGTGTTTTATACTGTTGATGAATCACTCTGTTAAGGTAATTTGATAGACAATATAGATAACATTTATTTCTTTAAAACGTTAATTTACATATGATTCACAGACCGAATTTCCTTCCATAATCAGAAATCGAGCATCTATGAGGAACTTCATAGCAAAATTATTTCCTGAGACCCGTAGTATGGCAAACCTTTCATGTAAATAGTTGATTATGTTTTCGAAGCTAACATATAGTAGGTGCGTTTCGTAGATATACTACCCTACTACAAAAATAGGAAGTTTAAACGATACACACCATTAACGATGTCGCAAGTGTTAGTGCACTTCATTTTGAGGTGCTGGGAAATGTGATGTCAGCAGATAAATATGGTATTATTTACTAGATAATTTTGATAAAGGAAAGAGATGTAGTTTGTAAACAATTTTAGAGAGCCCTCTCACCAAATCTCCAAGCGGCAAATGTCACAACATTCCTCAAAAGTTCACTATCATCATCAATGGGATGTAACCTCAAGTATGCCTAAGACTGAAACTTATAAAAAGTATTACAACAGCCAGTCAGCAACATCAGTTATATTTTTCTAGTCTACACTCTTACACATTATCTTCTCTTCCCCCCCAAAATGTTGCCTGGTGAGGTGATATATTATTGAAAAACTTTTTAAAAAGTATGACAATGAAATTGTATCTGTGAACAGCCAGATAAATGTCAGTTACGCCTAAGATCGATGTGCGAAGTATGTTTGTGTATTTTGATAAATATTACAGATACTTAATTTTAGAGTCCACAGTCATGCTTTAGGCATCAACTAAATCTTAACCTGTAAGTTAGATCAATAGTTTCAATAAGTCAGCTGTATGGTTTTACTGGGCTACCATTTAGGGAGAAAATGTGTGTGTGTGTGTGTGTGTGTGTGTGTGTGTGTGTGTGTGTGTTGCTGACGAAGCTGTGTGGGTACCGTAGATGCTAGCAAAGATGTGTAGTCTGCTGAAAGAGCATTCCTTAGCCATCACTTATGAGAGACAGCTTTCTGGGAGTGCATGTGTATGGGCTTTGCTGCTTGCGAAAAATCATGTGGAGACATTATACAACTGCCACTACCCTATGCCCATTGTTGACGTAGCTGTAGCTCTATGATGACGCTAAATGGGCGGCACAGAGAACAAAATGTACATACTGAATGGTTATTTCATTTTAATGACCAGTAAATTGCTGGGCTGTGATACAGGGAGCAAAATATAAGTGTGTAGCTGGGAAACTCTCTTACTGCACTATTTCCTAGAAACGAGTGCGCTTTCGAAGGTTCCATGGGGCTAGGTGGTAAGAGTTTTGTCACAAACTGGTAAAATATTTTCAAAAATTTAATTATCCTGTGTTGTGTTGTGTAGCCTCAAATAAACTAAGATGGACGTTTAAGAACTACTATGCATAAGAGAAAGAAATTTTGGGAAGAACTTCATTTGATCAAAGAAGAATTTAGGTTTTGGAGACATTACGATGAAGATTTTAAACTTTAGAGTGCTTCACCACTTCGACAATTGTTAAAATTATCCGTATGACAATGATCTTATGTAAAGAATGCACATACTGAAGAACTATAATAACGTGGACTGTGCAAGGTAATAATGAGATTAAATGCCAAAAGGAATTAGAGTACTTGTCAGTGTATCAGGATGGCGAAACTGTTCGCAGATGGGTATTATGCAGAAAAACGCCACGTCAGAATGCCAGCAGCACCTCTGTGATTGATGGAGGCACAGTAGCAACAGCTGCTCAAAGGGTTTCGGTCTGGTGTTAGTCTTAAGATTAATTATGGCTGCCTTTCACACTCTGCTTCCATCTCATAGATTTCTGCAGTTTACTTAAGAGCATTAAAATCTCAAGGGATAGTTTCTATCGACTTAGCAGTGTACTGACAACTCATAGTGCCTCTACTGTTGTTGACACATTGTTTGTGGTACAACTACTTGGACATCAATATCTTACACTTGTAACTGTTATTAACTTTTTCATGCAATTGTTAATGCTTTTATTAATTTGTACTAATTTTCGCTGTGTTCATCTGAGGACAGGCTTTTCCACACTGAGATGTGATGTGCCATACTTGGTGTTTGAGATGATATGGAGTAAGTTTCAACTGTGAAATGTGAACTAAAGTGCATTTTTTAAAAATATCTTTTTGATTCCAAAGGTTTCTGCAAACGATATACGTGTTGTATATTTTACAGTGAGTGCACATGAATGAGTGTGATGCACTCTGACTGTCTGCTGTATGCTGACAGGTCTGACACCACATGGTTGGTGACATAGACAGATGTTTCTCAATCATCATATTGCTGGAAGCATGGCTTTCAGCAGTGGTTTCTTATTTTTGTGTGCGGTTTAAGAAAAATTAAATTAAGGCTAACCAACTGAGTTATGATGACTCATTGAGCTCTAAAGTGTGTGCAAGTACTCTTATTGGCACCTTATTAATAACTTTATATTTATGGGAATATTGTGGTACTGCAAGCATGGTGTTTTATGTGGTGCATTACTAAAAGTATAGAAAGACTGTCATTTATCAAGGAAAGGATACATAAAATTGTTATACAAACTAATTCTGGACAAGTCTCTGTAGGTATTGCAGTGACAATATGATTTTACACAGCAGAATCACTTATTTTAAGAAACAAGATTGTCAGAAAGCTACTATGAAACATGGAGCACAAGTATTTGGTTTTCTTTTTTTTGTGGTACATAGAAAGAAAGGAATTTATTAATTTGGCAAAAAATGGTTTTGCAGGAAAAATTTTCTTCTGAAGCCAATATCGCTAAATATTGTTAATCCACGATGAATAGTAGATGGCAGTTTACATTCACTACCAGCTGATCGTTTTCCCCCCTAACCAACACTTTCACCTCATAAAAATAAATTTGACCAAATATAATAAATGAAACTAAATAAAAAATCAGAAAAATTATAAATTAAAAATAACATAAAAATTTAAATTTAGTATATTAAGTTTTCTTAACCAAATAAAAGAGATAGAAAACAAGTTAAATAATAATTTATAAGTGAATACAAATATCATTCATGAAAAAAGTATAAATTCTTAAGATTAATATGATTAAAAAGTTTTGAATTTCTAAAATCTAACAAACTTTTATATTATAAATAAACTTTCGTTCCACTTTCAAAAAAGGTATTAAATTTCTTATTTTTCATAGTTTATTTTATTTTCAAAAACATATTTTTTATTTGTATATGAGAGGAGAATCAAATCACCACAGAATTCCTCAAATTCATCACTATTGTAAAATAAATAATTTCAGGAAGTGTGATAAATTAAGAAAAGATCATTTAAATAATTTTGTAACTAAACACATCCTCATCAATCAGTGACAAATCGAAAAAAAAGTTGGAAATGACTACCTTAGTATAATAAAAAGTTATAGTGTTTTCAAAATGAAATTAACCCATTAAAAGAAATATTTCCTTTTGTGAGTACTACATTTTTGGAAAACAAAAAAACTAAAAAACTGTCCATCAGTTCTTAGTTGGAAATGAATTTAAAAAAGATTACAGACTTTAATTTTGAAAATAATATAAACTATATTGAGCCAAGTGTCTTCTTATATTCATCAAAGCTGAAAGTTATGATAATTATGAAATATAATTAAAAAATTAAACATGAGCAGAAACTAAATTTTATATTTATTGGTGATTATAAAGTGAAGACGAAAATATAGTTATGGAATATGTGCATCATATAAAATTTATAAGGTTACTAGGGGAATTATATAACAAAAGTTTTAAAAAAAGGGAAACGAAAGATTTCAATATATAGACATAATTTCAAGGCTACAGTTCTGGTTGAACATTACATAGAATTACTGGAGTTCTATTAGCAATTAATATGTAAGTTATGTTATGAGATCAATTTTACTTTGAACTTCTAGAAAAAATAAAAGAAACACAAGCACATATTAATGTTAAAAATAATGAATGAAAACGATTTCTAACACAACAAAATCTGTTATAACCTGTAAATAAAAGATCTATAAAAAGTTCCTAATATAAGAATATTGGCTCGTTATTCATCAGAATCTCGAAAATATTGATTTACCAACTAAGACTGTTGATTTTCAAAAGTTTTGACAAATTAATGTATCTATCAGTTTTTCTTCTCAAAATGTGAAATATCTAATAAATCTATTTAAAATGACAAAACCAACCATTATTTTACCATAAAGATGAAAGTAATTCAAACTATTGTTTGATAAAATATTTAACTAGATTTGTTTCAATGAAAATGAATAAAAATGTACATCTAAAATTTGTTTGTGATTTGTGTTTACTACCCTTCAATAATAAATAATAACTAGATGAGCACACAAAAAATGTTTAATAACCTCTTATAAGTAAACTATAAGTGAAAGGTGAATACACATAATTTAAAAATTGTATAAGTATACTCAAATAGCTCCTTTGTTATTGATGCAGAGATTAAAAGTATCTTATAAAAATTAGTTTAAGAAATTCTAGAAGAATCTAGAATTAACTCTCTGTAATACTTCCACTACAGACAAATTAAAGGTACATGTAAACTAAACAATGGACAAATAAATGAAAATGAATTATATTTAAAACTAACATTAAATAAACAGCTTTATACCATAAAAAAGCAAAAACATAAACCAGGTCTTTGTTGTAATTGTATTGAATACATAAATGGATACCATTAAGAGCTACTCAGTTGTTTCATCATAAGAATCATTGTTTGTGTGAAAAAGAAGTTGTCCGTTGAGGCGGTTTTCAAGGTAGAGGCAGTGTGTGTAGCAGCACAAACAGCAGAAGTTGCGGGACAATGGTCTGACAGTTTGTTCTGCAACCCTAATGACTTCCAGGTTTGTCCAGCTTAACATCTTCCGGACACAAAGCCACAAAGGACCTGCACCGGAAAAGGCAGTGGACACATTATTCCTTTTGCGACCATGACTGCAGGCGAGCAGTGGGTGGCCATCTCTCACACACCTTCTGGTGGCTCAGATCTTGTCCACCATTTCTCAACATACAGCAGCCTTGTACATCGGGTGAGCTACTTTTAATTTGTTACTTTTGTGCCGAGAGCACGCGCCGTTCGTAAAGACTGATCATGCTCTCCAGTGTGAGCATAATTGTTGCAGGTTCTCTTCTTGCGCGCATTTGTACTCTGTTGCTTCTGAATACGTTTCGGCTGAGTCTTGCGTGTTGCTTGTAACAAAACATAACAGCTAGATTTGGTAACTATGAAAGAGTTGGAATTTGACAGTGTGTCTTAAATAAACAGTAGTTTTGTTAATTGCTTTATTGTTTAATGCGTCGTTACCTACTTTTTTTACTTGGTACCATGAGCATGAAATCACCAAGTTGCTTTGTTTAATTGTTACTCGAAGCCCGCAAACTTATGCGCCTTACCGGGATAAATCTTGTTGCATATATTTTGGTGGGCTATACTTCGTTCAAGGGTCAACAGATTGTATCTTCCTTCCACCTATGTTTCCGTCCTGGGCAATGGTTGAATACTTACTGTATTTAGAGTGCAGTTCAAGAGATTAGTCAGGGAGTATCAATACGCGAAAGAATGGGATACATCTACATCTACATATATATGGATACTCTGCAAATCACATTTAAATGTCTGGCAGAAGGTTCAGCGAACCACCTTCACAAATCTCTATTCTAGAATGAAACTTTCACTCTACAGCGGAGTGTGCGCTGATATGAACCTTCCTGGCAGATTAAAACTGTGTGCCCGATCGAGACTCGAACTCAGGACCTTTGCCTTTCACGGGCAAGTGCTCTACCAACTGAGTTACCCAAGCACGACTCACGCCCCGTCCTCACAGCTTTAATTTTGCCAGTACCTCGTCTCCTACCTTCCAAACTTTACAGAAGCTCTCCTGCGAACCTTGCAGAACTAGCACTCCTGAAAGAACGGATATTGCGGAGACATGGCTTAGCCGCAGCCTGGGTATTTAATTGAATTTACGACCATAAAATTTGACTGATTTATCGTGTAACCGAAGCTTAACGAATTCGTTTTAGCACCCATCTGGATTACTTTTCGTTATTTAGGGTCAACTGATAATTTTCGCACCATTCAGATTTCTTTTCTAAGTCGTTTTTGCAATTACTTTTGATCTTCTGATGACTTTAGTAGTCGATAAACGACAGCGTCATCTGCAAACTACCTAAGATGGCTGCTCAGATTATCTCCCAAATCTTTTATATAGATAAGGAACAGCAAAGGGTCTATAACTACACTACCTTGAGAACGCCAGATATCACTTCTGTTTTATTCAACGTCTTTTCGTCAACTACTATGAATTGTGACTTCTCTGATAGGAAGCCACAAATCCAGTCACATAACTGAGACGTTATTTCACAAGCACGCTTGTGTGGTACAGTGTCAAAAGCCGTCTGAAAATCCAGAAATACTGAATCGATATGAAATCCCTTGTCAATAGCACTCAACACTTCATGCGAATAAAGAGTTTGTTGTGTTTTACAAGAACGATGTTTTCTAAACCCATATTGACTGTGTGTCAATAGACCGTATTCTTCGAGGTAATTCATTACATTCGAACACAGTATATGTTCCAGAATCCTGCTGCATATCGACGTTAATGATATGGGCCTGAAATTAAAAGGATTACCATCATTCTTGAATATTGGTGGGACCTGTGCAACTTCCCAGTCTTTGGATACGTATCTTCTGTCGAGCGAACGGTTGTATATGATTGTTAAGTATGGACCTAATGCATCAGCATACTAATTGTTATACAGACTGGACCAGAAGACTTGCCTTTAGTAAGTAATTTAAGTTGCTTCACTACTCCGAGGACATTTACTACCATGTTATTGATGTTGGCAGCTGTTCGTGGTTAGAATTCTGGAATATTTGCTTCATCTTATTTCGTGAAGGCATTTCGGAAGGCTATGTTTAGTAAGTCTCCTTTGGCAGCACTGTCTTCGATAGTATCTCTATTGCTATTGCGCAGAGAAGATATTGCTTGTTTCTTGCCACTAACATAGTTCACATATGACTAGAATCCCTTTGGATTTTCTGGCAGGTTTCGAGACAAATTTTTGCTGTGGAATGTGTTATAAGCGTCTCGCATTGAAGTTTAGAGCTTCTGTAAAATATCGCCCATCTTGGTGATTTTGCATCTGTTTAAATTTGGCATTGTTTCTGCAACAGTGTTCTGACCCATTTTGTGTACCAAGAAGGATCAGCTCCATTGTTTGTTATTTTATTTGGTATGAAACTCTCAATTGCTGCCGACACAGAAGTGCTAAGGAACGAAGAGATAAACATTATGTTTTCTAAGGATATAGGTACTGCAATAAGGAATACCGTTATAGGCAGTACAATTGAATAGGAATGGATATCTGTAAAAAGGACAATCACAGAAGTTGGAAAGAAAAACGTAGATACAAAGAAGGTAACTACGAAGAAACTATGGGTAATACAAGAAATACTTCATTTAATCTAAGAAAGAAGGAAGTGCAATAATGTTCAGGGGAATTTGGGACTGTTGAAATACAATTCGCTGTGGAATGAAATAAATAGAAAGGGCTGGGAAGCTAAGATAGATTGGCTGCATGAAAAATGTGAAGAAATCCGGAAAGAAAAGATCGTTGGAAGGACTGACTCAGCAGTTAGGAAAATCAAAACAACCTTCCGTGAAATTATAAGCAAAAATGGTAACATTAAGGGTGTAATGGGTATTCCACTACTAAACGCAGAGGAGAGTGCGAATCTGTGGAAAGAGTACATTCAAGGCCTGTGTGATGGAGAAGATTTGACTGATGATGAGACAAAAGGTGAAACAGGAGCTGATATAGATGACGTGGAGGTCCAATATTAGATTCACAATTTAAAAGAGTTTCGAAGAATTAAGATAAAAAAATGGTTCAAATGGCTCTCAGCACTATGGGACTTAACATCTAAGGTCATCAACCCCTAGAACTTAGAACTACGTAAACCTAAATAACCTAAGGACACCACACACATCCATACAAGAGGCAGGATTCGAACCTGCGACCGTAGCGGTCTCGCGGTTCAAGACTGAAGCGCCTAGAACCGCTCGGCCGCACCGGCTGGCAATTAAGATCAAATTAGGCGGAAGAGACAGATAACACTGCATCAGAATTTCTAAAATCTTTGAGGGAAACGGCCACAAAACGACTATTCACGTTAGTGCGTAGAATGTATGAGTCTGATGACATATCATCTGACTTCCGTGAAAATCATCAGCCACACAGTTCTGAAGACTGAACAAGCTGGCAAGTGCAAGAATTATCGGTTAACAGCTCAAGCATCCAGGTTGTGACAACAATAGCATATAGAAAGTTGGAAAATAAAATTGAGGATGTATTAGATGATGATCAGTTTGGCTGTATGATAGGGAAAGGCTCCAGACATGCAATTCTGACGTTGCGGTTGATAATGGAAGCAAGTATAAAGAAAAATCAAGACACGTTCACAGAATTTGTCGACCAGGAAAAAGCAATCGACAACGTCAAATGGTGAAACATGTTCGAAATTATGAGGACAATAGGGTTAAGCTATAGAGAGAACACAACGTTTACAGAGCCAAGAATGAATAATAAGAGTGGACGACCAGGAAATAAGCGCTCGGATTATAAAGGGTGTATGACATGGATTAGACTTTCGCCTCTACTGTTCAATCTGTAGATCGATGAAGTAATGACAGATATAAAAGGAAGGTTCAAAATGGTTCAAATGGCTCTGAGCACCATGGGACTTAACATCTGACGTATTTAGTCTCTTAGAAATTAGAATTACTTCATCCTAACTAACCTAAGGACATCACACACACCTATGCCCGATGAAGGATTCGAACCCGCGACCGTAGCGGTCGCGGGGTTCCAGACTGTAGCGCCTAGAACCACTCGGCCACCCGGCTGGCTGACGGTTCAAGAGTAGAATTAAAATTCAAGTTGAATGAAAATTAATAATAAGATTCGCTGATGATATTGGTATCCTTAGTGAAAGTGAAGAAGAGTTACATGATCTGCTGAACGGAATGAAGAATCTAATGAATACAGCGTATGGATTGATATAAATCTAAGAAAGACTAAGGTAATGAGAAGCAGTAGAAATGAGATAAGCGAGAAACTTAATATGAGGATTGATGCTCACGAAATAGATGAAGTTAAGGAATTCTGCTACGTAGGCAGTAAAATAACCAATGAGAGATGGAGCAAAAAGAACATCAAAAACAGACTAGCACTGGCAAAAATGGCTTTCCTGGTACTAGTATCATACACAGGCCTTAATTTGAGAAATCAGTTTCTGAGAATGTATGTTTGGAGCACAACATTGTAGAGTAAAGGAATATGTGAAAATTTTCTTAATTAAAATTTTATTTGAACACATTAGAGATAGTAACTCCATTCCCAAAAAGTACAAAACCTTTGTCGCATCTTGAGGGAAAACCCTCTAGAAATTTCTTCTGATGGTACTCTCTTTATTTCATCCCCAGAGACCTTTTTTTGCTGAACGTCGCTGCTGGACTGCGACTTGGATGCCATCTGTCGTCTACCTGCCGTCTGCTAGGTATTTTCCGTTGCACATTGGTATCCACTGCATGAGCTGATTCTGGAGGTCGTGTGTTATTCTTAATGGGCTCGAGCTGTGTTTTTAGTAGTATTTGCCAGCCGAATCAGTCCTTCAGCTGTGCCCCGCCGAGCAAGGAAGTAATGTTCACAAATCGTATGTATAGTTGGTATTTGAAGAATGAAGTTGATTCAACAACCAAATGAGACATCTGTTAGTCGATTCCTGAACAAGGAAGCTGTATGATTCTTGAAGTTTTCCGAGCTTCCTAAACATTCTGTGAGGTTCCGGCAGTGCAGCCAGATCATGATGAGTTCTTGCCACAATATTTCTTCCGGCAACCGTCCAGCCATCTTAAGGTGAGTGTCCGCCACTAGAGACTACTAGTTCACGGTGTAGGCTTTACAACAACAACAAACAAAAGGAGCGGAAATGCATGCACATTGGCGGCTGGGTCCTATTCCGATCTGCGACCTCTGAAAATACTGTTCCATCTGTGGCGCGCAGACACATGCAAAAAGGTGAAACTACATGTTACCCCTCTGTCTCTATGCTCGCTCGCGCCGCTAAAAACAAACGTCACATGTCTTCAGAGGTATTGTTATGAATGAAATGTGTCCTATCTAAAGAAATTAAGTAGCCCACCGGGTCCCAAGCCTTTTTCCAGCTGAAAGCTTCCATTACGACTTATGATTTTGTACTAGACATCTTTCCAAAGATTCTTTAATAACTGAGTCCGTAAAGGATGTCTCCGGAGCCTTGATGTTTGTGGTTGAATAATCCGCACAGTGTCCTGTGATCACACAATGCTCTCTAAGGCTGACTTACTAGTCTCCAAAAGGCGAGTATGACGCTCATGCTCAACGCACCTTTCATGAACTGTGCATATCATCTGACCTACATAAGCTTTGCCACGCTGGTACGGAATTCAGTAGATCCCGGCATTCCGTAGACACAGATCCTCCTCTAGCGAATCGAGAAGAGCGCTAATCTGGGCCGGTGGCCAGAAGATAACTTTAACTTGAAGTTTCCTTAGGATTCAGACAAAAGGTCGCTGACGTATGGAAGAAACGCCCTGGGCGTGAACAGCTCCTCATCTTCTTGATGTTGTGGGTTGTCAGGTTTCTTCCACTTCAGCATTGTACTAATCTGATGTGGAGGGGAACCATTATCATTGAACACAGACTATAGATGTTGCAGTGCCTTTTTAAAGCTGTCTCCATCAGATCCAACGTGAGTCCGTTGCACCAACGTTCTAATTACGATGGTAGTTTCTGAAGGGTGATGGCAGGTCGATGCTTGCAGATAAAGGTCCGTGTGCGGACTTACGGTAGAAAGAATGCCCTAATGACCCATCCATTCTCCTTTTAATCAAGACGTCCAAAAACTCTAAGCAACCTTGCTTCTCTATGTACATAGCAAAACTAGATGTTCTTGTCGATGGGATTCGGATGTTGCAAGAAAGGTGGCATCTCACCAGAAGGCTCCCAGCTTAAACCCTGCTGAATCAAATGCACTGTTCTCATAGTCTTCCATAAAGAGGGGAGAGAGGACTGCCCATGGCAACACCATCAGTCTGTCAAATATTCGTTGTTAAGTAAAAGGTCGCTTGAGGAAAGGACATGATGAAGCTGATGAAAAAGAGCACTTGCCCACGAAAGGCAAAGGTCCCGAGTTCGAGTCTCGGTCTGGCACACAGTTTTCAATCTGCCAGGAAGTTTCATATCAGCGCACACTCCGCTGCAGAGTGAAAATCTCATTCTGCTTCATAAATAATTGATCTACCAAGTTCTGCATCCTTGAATGATAAGATCAGAATGCTTTACAAACATTCCATTATTTAAATTAAAATTTATGTTAAATAATTATAAAGGAATAACTTTAGGAACTTTGGTAGCAACAGCTTTTTTATTAGCTTCCAGAGAGTGATCACTAAATCAAAGCACATTTCCAGTACTATCTTTCATATCCGTGTGTAATTTGACATCGCTCACAATAACAATTCTATTTAAATTTTCAACTGGTTTAATGTATATATTTGGCTTTTTTATTATTTAATTTATCTAAGTTTTTTAAACTATCTAACAGGAATTATCATTGTGTCTCCTTGACAGTCATGTGTATTGTTTCTTGTGTAATTTTCAAGTTAGAAACGTTTTATACAAACCAACAAGTGCTACATTAGTATAACTCATAGAATAGATGACTTATAGCTTAACTGAATTAATCTACTCATGAATAAAATCACTTTAATTGAATGAAAAGTGATTGGGGACCGAAAATAAGAATAACAGAACATAAATCAAAATACAAATTTTACCAGATTCTATTCAATGTGCAATAATAACATCAATGGGTGTGGGAAAACCACATCAACCAGCAATAATTATATCTAGCCCCTGCTGGTTAAACTGGAACAATCATTTGTATATTTACTAGAAACGATTTGATCAGCTAAAATATCAAGAATTTTTAAAAATGTGCAAAAAAATTAAAGACAAGTATAACGAAAAGTTCACTACTTTTATAGCAAATAAGCATGAAATTATACTGCTAGATATATGGAAGACTATTCACTTAGTGTTCAATGAGTTTATTCTTGAAAATCGACATGTAGTTCAGAATACTTTACTAGAGGTAGATATAAAGAAATAGAGTGTTTTTATTTAGCTCTAACTTACAAAAAAATACCACAACTATTATTCAGAGATAATTTTTAAATATTTTCAGACAGGCTGAAACAAATTTAAATCACTTTTACCATGAGTTTGATGCTGGAGTTTTAAAGTCTGTTGATTTTAAAGAAATTTGTAGTAAATGCTGGAATAATTATTTTTGAATAGACATGACTAGAAAACTGAATAGAGGCGAGTTTAGAGATAAAACAAATAAGTCTAATAATATATGTTGAATGAATTGATCATCAAATTAAATGTTAAAAATCATTTGTTAATGTTTCTGGTCTATGTTAAATGTGCCACAGAGGTTGTTAAAACAGCTAAAAAACAGAAAAAAGCTTGATGAAATGAAAGAAAATGTTTTGGAAAAAAGCAATGAAGAACATTATATGGAAATATAAAGAAGATCATTAATCAGTTTTTGATATAAGAAAATCTGTAAAAGAAGGAATGGAAGGTTTAGATGATAATGTGCTGAAAACTTTTGAAGAATATAGAGGGGCTGGAAATAAGATGTTTGCATATTGTCATAAATATTTAGTAGGAGTTCCACCATTTAAACCACATGTTAGTCAGATATGTTCAGTGAATCAGAAATACAAGATGCATTGAAGGTATATGAATAGGAGACTAGAAGTGGGAGAAAGGAAAGATGACAGGAGACTAATAATAGAAACAAGTTTAAAGATAAAGCCTGGAGTAATGTTAAAAAATAAATATAAGGCAAAGAAATTACTAGAAATACTGAAGATAATTTGGTAACCGTGATAGCGTTACGAAGATGTTTAACAAACTCAAGTGGCAGACTCTGCAAGAGAGGCGCTCTGCATCGCGGTGTAGCTTGCTCGCCAGGTTTCGAGAGGGTGCGTTTCTGGATGAGGTATCGAATATATTGCTTCCCCCTACTTATACCTCCCGAGGAGATCACGAATGTAAAATTAGAGAGATTAGAGCGGCCACAGAGGCTTTCAGACAGTCGTTCTTCCCGCAAACCATACGCGACTGGAACAGGAAAGGGAGATAATGACAGTGGCACGTAAATTGCCCTCCGCCACACACCGTTGGGTGGCTTGCGGAGTATAAATGTAGATGTAGATGTAGATGTAGATAATGTTTTTGGATTAAAACCTGTTGAAGCATTTAAAATTGTAGGTCGTTTATTGGCTGAATTCAATGCAGATAAATTAAAAACAGATGAAAAAGATTATGATGTCACAAATGGACTATTGAATCTTTTAACTAAATAATGGACTATTATTGATGAAATGGGTAGCAAATTTATGATTTCAGTTTATCAAATTATGTAGACATATTGTATCATTCAGACACATTATATTCTAAAATAGTCCAAATAAAGTAAAAACAAGTTAAAATGAAAATACAATAAACTGATTAAAGAAATTGCTGATGTTTGTTTTTCGAAATTATATCAGGTATCTCACATCCAAATTATGCAGCTTGTCCATCGCCAACAAAGCAGTGCCAGCTAAAATTAGTCTCAACCCATAGCTAGACAACGTTCAATTAACGAATATACAGAGAAACCGGTTGAATGTGTTTGAATGAATCATGTTAGAGATATCGATAGATTGCTGTGATTCATGGAGGAGAAAGATCTGGAAATAAAAATTATCATAATGAAAAGTAGACATAACACAGATGTTAACTAATGAATTTAGTGATTTTATAACCAATAATCTTAATGGAATTCCACATTTCATTGTGGTTTTGACTAACTTTTCACATACAGCGTCAGAAATTGAAATATTTAGAAAAGGCGTAGGAAATCCGTTAATTAACAAATATCCTTTCGAAAAGCGTCATCTAGGCTACAGATTTTGTAGCCCAAGAGCTAAACCAGATAGATGAAAGATTAGCTAGAGGAAATTAAGGAATAAATCCATTACACAGAGTTTGCCAAAAACATGATACTGTGTACAGAAATAAAAAAATTAGTCATCATTCACTTGAATTGGAAATGAAGATGAAATGGTTAAAACTGAAATGAAGATGAATTATTCATGGAGATTATTTGATTAAATTTGTATTGAAGACATACTGATAAAAACAGAAATTCAGACGAACTATTCAAGGAGATTATTCGATTAAATTTGGAATGAAGTTGAAAGGATTAAATTTGAAATCAAGAGATTACTCTTCAAAATTTGAAATGAAGTTGAATTGTTTAAATTTATTCACAATGAAATTTTAGCTGAACAAGAATTGTCATCACTTTTGGTTTTGTCCTGCCACTATGTGGAAAGCTATAATCAATGCTGAAGGTATTAACTCATACAGATAAAAAATTAAAAGGATGAATCTTTTACAGATAGCATTGAGATGGTGCTACTGAAATTTTTATAAACACTATGCATTTTCATCTACATCTAAACCTATACCTAATTTTCTTTTCCATACATTATTACTGGAACTGCTGTTGCTGGTAATTCGTCTCCTACTGAAGCATCAGAAGCATGAATTCCCACTTTTTCAAGCAAATGAAACTCTTTGTCTGCTTCCTATAAATGAAACACTTCTTCTGTTTTTGTAAGTGTTTGTGTAAGTAGTAGTTGTAGATCAAAGAAGTAAAGCACTAAAATATTTGAATGATTATGGTCACTTAGTTAACCAGGATTACACAAAAGTTACTCTAGAGGATGATGACGAATTTAGAGAAAAAGATATTTAATGAGATATACAGTCTTGAAATAACTTGCAAGTTAAGTGCAGAAACTTTAAATTTCATGTATATGCTTGATGTGTTGTAAGATATATAAATACTGACTATAGAACTACTTTGTATTAATGAAATAAGAAAAACATAAAATGGCACTACAAAGGTGCACCTAAAATATTTTAGAAGTAACAAAGGCAGCAAATCACTTATGGCAAAAGTAAGGTGACATTCATCCTTATCAAGAATCCTAATATATTAATTACAAATGAAAGATGTGTATGTAACTATACAATATGTAGTCACCATTGGCCAAAGGATCTAGATCTAAAAGGCAATATTTTACTTCGTGCTTTTTTTCCAACTGTGATGAATGACCCTTTGGAAACACATATTGATGGTGAAGAGTCATGGCTCTTGAGATTGATGGAAATAAACCATAAGGTAAAAAAATTCTATTTGAAGTTTTGGTGGCTGAAATTGGTCATGTATTACGTTAAGAGCACACAGTAGTTTATGGCTCAATAATTTGTACTATAATGGTTTACATTTAGAATTATATCAAAATGAAACTACATTATAAAAAGGTTGCATGATAAAATCGAGTTGGCATCAGCAGAGCTGAAATAAAATTCCTGTTGTGTCACCTAAGTCAAATGAATGGTTACCAGCTTCCCATTTTCACCACAAATTTTATATAAAACGTATGTAATTTATTAAAGAGCATGTGGTGTAGCTTTTTATTTGTTAGTAGTATGATATATATGATAAACCTGAATACATTGCAATTGATATTTCGATATGCATAACAAATATATAATAAGGGATTATATCAAAACTTTAAATTAAATGGTATAGTGAACACATAATCAGATAGAACATCAATAACCTTCAATGTACTTTAGTATACTGAGATAGATTAATCTCAGTTTAGTTATAAAAGGTGTAGTATTATAACTAGAGAATTTCTAGGAGCACCAGCTACAATACACTATGCAGTAAGAACATCAATGTATTGTTGTATTTTTCCAAGGGTCATATTTTGTTAGTAGTATGATATATATGATAAACCTGAATACATTGCAATTGATATTTCGATATGCATAACAAATATATAATAAGGGATTATATCAAAACTTTAAATTAAATGGTATAGTGAACACATAATCAGATAGAACATCAATAACCTTCAATGTACTTTAGTATACTGAGATAGATTAATCTCAGTTTAGTTATAAAAGGTGTAGTATTATAACTAGAGAATTTCTAGGAGCACCAGCTACAATACACTATGCAGTAAGAACATCAATGTATTGTTGTATTTTTCCAAGGGTCATATTTTCCATGAATATAATGAAGTCACAAGAACATAAGATCTGACATAAGTGATTTGGGTTTGTAATACATCATTTTTTACAAATCATCAGAGTTTCTTCATTGTTTCTGAGGTAATAAATATGTATGAAAAGCTACATTAAAAACACCAAAAAAATTTACTTTTTTCTGATTAAAAGTTTTTCCAAGCAAATGGAAGCCACCGAACACAGATTCTGTAAAACTGGTAACAGTGATAAGTAATGATGATTTTACTTCACAGGGATACACTAAGGACAGTTATAGAGTGATGCATAGGTAACATTTAAATGAATGTCATGTAAAAGTATACAACAGAAAACAAATTCCTTGTTTATGTGCAAAAGATATTTCTAAGTGTTATTACAAAAATCATGTACCACAGATTCTGGGTGAAGAACATTCGAAAATATTGCTGACCATTAAAATTACGAGGAAGAAATAGATTCATTCTCTAAAAATATAATTTTTGTCAGGAAATTAAAGACAATTATTTTACAGGAATTCATCAAATAAAGATGATCATTCAAATAAATATAAGAAATGCACTTTAGAAAATATGAAAAATAAAAAATCTAATAATGAAGTTTAAAAACCTCTGTTTCTTCAAAACTTATTAAATTTTATTATTAATGTATATGAGACTAAAATTATGCTTTTCACTGCTGCCCAACGACATGATTATTGTAAAATAAATAATTTGAGTGGATACAGTAAACTAAATAAAGCTGCTCTAATTACATTGACCAATATCAAGGTGGAAATCTCTTGAAACAATAACCCCATTTTGATGATGAAATTTTGAAAACTGATGAGCAAACACCATTGATAAGGATGTTTCCATCATTTTCTACAAGTCTGTTTGGGAAACAAAGATGTAGGAAAACAGTTAATATTCAGTCAATAAAGCATTTTCTGACAGACTACAGATTATAAACTACAAGAACAACCTAAACTTGCTTGACAGAAACTTCTACTTAAATGCACCAATATCAAAAATTAAGAAATTAATTGAAGACAAAAACACATCATAGCTTGAAAGTGACTTTTTTATGAATACCAAATGCAGAAAATTTAAAATATTATGAAATTGAAGTTCGAGACACATAACTGTATTATCACAAATAAAACAATGATGACTAAAAAGTTCAAGACTAGTAAACATATTTTATCAAAAATTACTCTTTTTCAAACTTGAAGATCTGTTTGGACATTGAAGAGAATTATTGGTTCACAACTAGGAATTAATAGACATGTTAGTTTTTAGAGGATCACGACTGCACATTGCTCAGCCAACAGTGGCCTACACCTAAGTGATACAAAAAAAAACTAATCTCGAGAGAGAGGCCCTGTCATATGGCACTCAAGGTGTATATACTGATATTGAATAAAATAATACTTTTAGTAAAACGGCCTTGCTGTGCTGGTACTGCGAACGGCTGAAAGCAAGGGGAAACTACGGCCGTAATTTTTCCCGAGGGCATGCAGCTTTACTGTATGATTAAATGATGATGGCGTCTTCTTGGGTAAAATATTCCGGAGGTAAAATAGTCCCCCATTCGGATCTCCGGGTGGGGACTACTCAAGAGGATGTCGTTATCAGGAGAAAGAAAACTGGCGTTCTACGGATCGGAGCGTGGAATGTCAGATCCCTTAATCGGGCAGGTAGGTTAGAAAATTTAAAAAGGGAAATGGATAGGTTAAAGTTAGATATAGTGGGAATTAGTGAAGTTCGATGGCAGGAGGAACAAGACTTCTGGTCAGGTGACTACAGGGTTATAAATACAAAGTCAAATAGGGGTAATGCAGGAGTAGGTTTAATAATGAATAGGAAAATAGGAATGCGGGTAAGCTACTACAAACAGCATAGTGAACGCATTATTGTGGCCAAGATAGATACGAAGCCCACACCTACTACAGTAGTACAAGTTTATATGCCAACTAGCTCTGCAGATGACGAAGAAATTGAAGAAATGTATGATGAAATAAAAGAAATTATTCAGATAGTGAAGGGAGACGAAAATTTAATAGTCATGGGTGACTGGAATTCGAGTGTAGGAAAAGGGGGAGAAGGAAACTTAGTAGGTGAATATGGATTGGGGCTAAGAAATGAGAGAGGAAGCCGCCTGGTAGAATTTTGCACGGAGCACAACTTAATCATAGCTAACACTTGGTTTAAGAATCATGATAGAAGATTGTATACATGGAAGAACCCTGGAGATACTAAAAGGTATCAGATAGATTATATAATGGTAAGACAGAGATTTAGGAACCAGGTTTTAAATTGTAAGACATTTCCAGGGGCAGATGTGGACTCTGACCACAATCTATTGGTTATGACCTGTAGATTAAAACTGAAGAAACTGCAACAAGGTGGGAATTTAAGGAGATGGGACCTGGATAAACTGAGTAAACCAGAGGTTGTAGACAGTTTCAGGGAGAGCATAAGGTAACAATTGACAGGAATGGGGGAAAGAAATACAGTAGAAGAAGAATAGGTAGCTTTGAGGGATGAAGTAGTGAAGGCAGCAGAGGATCAAGTAGGTAAAAAGACGAGGGCTAGTAGAAATCCTTGGGTAACAGAAGAAATATTGAAGTTAACTGATGAAAGGAGAAAATATAAAAATGCAGTAAATGAAGCAGGCAAAAAGGAATACAAACGTCTCAAAAATGATATCGACAGGAAGTGCAAAATGGCTAAGCAGGGATGGCTAGAGGACAAATGTAAGGATGTAGAGGCTTATCTCACTAGGGGTAAGACAGATACTGCCTACAGGAAAATTAAAGTGACCTTTGGAGATAAGAGAACCACTTGTATGAACATCAAGAGCTCAGATGGAAACCCAGTTCTAAGCAAAGAAGTGAAAGCAGAAAGGTGGAAGGAGTATATAGAGGGTCTATACAAGGGCGATGTACTTGAGGACAATATTATGGAAATGGAAGAGGATGTAGATGAAGATGAAATGGAAGATACGATACTGAGTGAAGAGTTTGACAGAGCACTGAAAGACCTGAGTCGAAACAAGGCCCCGGGAGTAGACAACATTCCATTAGAACTACTGACGGCCTTGGGAGAGCCAGTCCTGACGAAACTCTACCACCTGGTGAGCAAGATGTACGAGACAGGCGAAATACCCTCAGACTTCAAGAAGAATATAATAATTCCAGTCCCAAATAAATAAGGTGTTGACAGATGTGAAAATTACCGAACAATCAGTTTAATAAGCCACAGCTGCAAAATACTAACACGAATTCTTTACAGACGAATGGAAAAACTAGTAGAAGCCGACCTCGGGGAAGATCAGTTTGGATTCCGTAGAAATACTGGAACACGTGAGGCAATACTGACCTTACGACTTATCTTAGAAGAAAGATTAAGGAAAGGTAAACCTACATTTCTAGCATTTGTAGATTTAGAGAAAGCTTTTGACAATGTTGACTGGAATACTCTCTTTCAAATTCTAAAGGTGGCAGGGGTAAAATACAGTGGGCGAAAGGCTATTTACAATTTGTACAGAAACCAGATGGCAGTTATAAGAGTCGAGGGGCATGAGAGGGAAGCAGCGGTTGGGAGGGGAGTGAGACAGGGTTGTAGCCTCTCCCCAATGTTATTCAATCTGTATATTGAGCAAGAAGTAAAGGAAACAAAAGAAAAATTTGGAGCAGGTATTAAAGTCCATGGAGAAGAAATAAAAACTTTGAGGTTCGCCGATGACACTGTAATTCTGTCAGAGACAGCAAAGGACTTGGAAGAGCAGTTGAACGGAATGGATGGTGTCTTGAAGGGAGGATATAAGATGAACATCAACAAAAGCAAAACGAGGATAATGGAATGTAGTCGAATTAAGTCGGGTGATGTTGAGGGTATTAGATTAGGAAATGAGACACTTAAAGTAATAAAGGAGTTTTGCTATTTGGGGAGCAAAATAACTGATGATGGTCGAAGTAGAGAGGATATGAAATGTAGACTGGCGATGGCAAGGAAAGCGTTTCTGAAGAAGAGAAATTTGTTAACATCGAGTATAGATTTAAGTGTCAGGAAGTCATTTCTGAAAGTATTTGTATGGAGTGTAGCCATGTATGGAAGTGAAACATGGACGGTAAATAGTTTGGACAAGAAGAGAATAGAAGCTTTTGAAATGTGGTGCTACAGAAGAATGCTGAAGATTAGATGGGTAGATCACATAACTAATGAGGAAGTATTGAATAGGATTGGGGAGAAGAGAAGTTTGTGGCACAACTTGACCAGAAGAAGGGATCGGTTGGTAGGACATGTTCTGAGGCATCAAGGGATCACCAATTTAGTATTGGAAGGCAGTGTGGAGGGTAAAAATCGCAGGGGGAGACCAAGAGATGAATACACTAAGCAGATTCAGAAGGATGTAGGTTGCAGTAGGTACTGGGAGATGAAGAAGCTTGCACAGGATAGAGTAGCATGGAGAGCTGCATGAAACCAGTCTCAGGACTGAAGACAACAACAACAACAACAATACTTTAGTGGGTGTCGCTCTATTGCTGTGTCACACATGACAAATAAATAGGAAAATAGTAGAATGTCTGTGCAGGGTCATGATTTTACCCACACTTTCACTTGGCTGAACGTGTATAATGCTCTGGGGCATCACTGAGATATCAGATGAAATAAAAGTAAAAGAATATTATAAAACAAAAAATAGTGACGAAAAATGTTTTCTATAGGCTACAAAATCAGGGTTATATCCTGTAAAAAAGTGCAATAAGAGAAAAACTTGGTCAGAAACTCAAGAAGTATTGATTTCCTATAGTGGTTGATAATACTCCAGAAGTTAAGACTAACATTGATGTATCTATCAAGGTATATTCATGAGATGAACAATATCAAATATAGGCATTAAAAGTTATGAAATGTAAAAATGAGAAACATGCAAATTTCATTTATTTCCAGAATGGAAGGAATTCACACAATTTTAACACAAAAAAAATTATCCAGGTTTGTCTCAACTAAAATTTCTATACATGAAGAAATAAAATTTATTTGTGATATATATTTACTCCACTTCATTAGCAAAGAAAAAGTAGATATTCACATACAAAACTGTTTACGTAACAATCTATTAGAAGTAGACTGACTTGCGATAGGCTATATTGATTTGGAAAGTTTGCTTTTAAAGATGGATAACTGTCAAACAAATCCAGAATATTGTGATACAATGAAATTTGAAAAGAATGAAACAATTGGTTTCTGTAACTACATCAAGTACAATACTGGGCATGATAATAATCCAGTTGTATACAGAGGACCAAATTGTCATAACACATTCATTGAATGTATGAAACAGGAGTAGAAGATACCGGAAAAATTTATACAGAATCTTAAGAAATCAGATCACTAGCTGCTGAAGAAAGATTAGGAATTAGCAGATTGTAGAGATGTCATTACTCACAGAAAAACAAAAACGTTCACCATCACGAGATCTTAACTGGAAGCTATTTAAATCCAGTATATTATACTTGTTGTATAAAAATAACACATCCAAGCTTTGTACCAATTCATTTACATAATTTATCTGGATATTACTCAGATCTTTTTGTAAAAAAGCTGGGGTGTGTTAAGGAAAATTGTTTTTCATACCCAACAATAAAGACAGGTACATTAGTTTTGGCAAGATGACAGAAAATTTTAAGATGGGGTTATCAATATATGTAATTTTATGGCTTCTTCACTTGAAAAACTTTCATCAAATTTTAAAAGAATGCAATCACAGATGTTAGGAAAGTTTTCTCTGATCATTTATTCCGCCAAGTGATCAGGAAAGGTGTCTATCCAAATGTTTACATGGATACTTGGAAGACATGTGAAGAGACATGGCTTCCAGGAAAGAAGATTTTTATGATAAACTGAATGTTGTGATATAAGTGATGAAGATCATAAACATACAAAACACGTTTGGAAAGCATTTAACAACAAAAGTGTTAATTAATAACATTATCTGTATCTTAAATCTGACATGTTGATCTTGGCTAATGTGACTGAAAATATTAAGAAAATGTTTATAAATGGTTATGATTTGGATCCATCATGGAATTTTCAGCACCAGAATTATCATGGGATGATGACAACCAGTAGGATTATTATACCACTGTGATATTATTCAGATTCTTGCGAAAGGAAAAAGAGGTGGTATGTCACAGTGTTGTAAAAGATATTTGAAACAAACAATAAATATACAGAAATTATCAAGTCAAAAAGATATTAAATTATGTACCATGTTTAGAAGCAAGCAATAACTATGGTTATGCTATGAGCCAATATGAACCATATGCTGGATTTGAATGGATCAACACAGATCCTTATGACATGTACAAAAATAAGTGACTTTTCAGATGAATCAGCTAATGGATATGTATATGAAGTAGAACTAGAATATCCAAAATGATTGAATGATTTTCATGAAGATTTATCTATTGCACCAGAGAATGTGCTGTAACTAAAACAAAAGAAAGCAGTTTGTTAACTATTCTGGCTAACAAAAATAATAGTGTAGTTCACTACAGAAATCTTAAGCAGCTCTAATCTCTAGGAGTATAGACAACAAATATAAATAGAGTCTTTAAATTTAACACACCAAATTTAAACAGACACAAAGTCCACAAGATTGGCGATCTTTTACAGAAGCTAAAATTTACCACAGATTTCAGTGCTATATGCTAATACGTTTCCACAACGAAACTTCATCTCAAAACCTGGCTGAAAACCTGAAGAGATTCTGGTCATACTTAAAGTATGCTAAAGGCATGACATGATCAACATCTTCTCTGCACAATAGTACTGGAGATACTTTCGCAGGCAGTGTTGCCAAAGTAGAGTTACTAAACACAGCCTTCTGAAATGCCTCCAGAAAAGAAGGCGAAGTAAATATTCAAGAATTCAAATCAAGAACAGCTGGCAACATAAGTAACATAGAAATATATATCTTCAGAATAGTGAATCAACTTTAATCACTTCATAAAAGCAAGCCTTCTCCTCCAGACTAAATATCAATTAGGTTCCTTTCAGAGTAAGCTGATGCAAAAGCTCCATACTTAACAATCTAGTACAACCATTCGCTCAACGAAAGGTATGTTCCCAAAGACTGGAAAGTTGCACAGTCACATCAATATGTGTGATCTATCCATCTAATCTTCAGCATTCTTCTGTAGCACCACATTTAGAAAGCTTGTATTCTCTTCTTGTTCAAACTATTTATCGTCCATGTTTCACTTCCATACATGGCTACACTCCATACAAATACTTTCAGAAATGACTTCCTGACACTTAAATCTATACTCGATGTTAGCAAATTTCTCTTCTTCAGAAACACTTTCCTTGCCATTGCCAGTCTACATTTTATATCCTCTCTACTTCGACCATCATCAGTTATTTTGCTCCCCAAATAGCAAAACTCCTTTACTACTTTAAGTGTCTCATTTCCTCATCTAATTCCCTCAGCATCACCCGACTAAATCCGACTACATTCCATTATCCTCGTTTTGCTTTTGTTGATGTTCATCTTATATCCTCCTTTCAAGACACTGTCCATTCCGTTCAACTGGTCTTCCAAGTCCTTTGCTGTCTCTGACAGAATTACAATGTCATAGGCGAACCTCAAAGGTTTTATTTCTTCTCCATGGATTTTAATGCCTACTCCAAATTTTTCTTTTGATTCCTTTACTGCTTGCTCAATATACAGATTGAATAACACTGGGGAGAGGCTATAACCCTGTCTTACTCCCTTCCAACCCAATTTCCAGACTATAGCGCCAGCAGAAATTTCATGCTTATGGAAATTTGTCTGAGTTATGTTCCTGTCAGAGATGTCAGAGTTCGTAGTAACTGACAGAAAGTCATTGAGTAAAACAGAAGTGATGTCTGGCGTGCTCCAAGGTAGTGTTGTAGGCCCTTTGCGGTTCCTTATCGATACAAACGATTTGGGAGACAATCTGAGCAGCCCTTTTAGGGTGTTTGCAGTTGACACTGTCGTTTATCGACTAATAAAGTCTTCAGAAGATAAAAAAAAAATTGCAAAACGATTTAGAAAAGATATCTGTATGGTGCGAAAATTGGCTTATTGACACTAAATAACTAAAATTGTAAGGCCATCCACATGAGTGCTAAAAAGAACCTTTTAAACTTCGGCTACACAATAAATCAGTCAAATCTAATGGCTATAAATTGAACTAAGTACCTAGGAATTACGGTTACGAACAATTTAAATTGGAAGAGACATATAGAAAACGTTGTTTGGAATTCTAACCAGACTGCATTTTACTGACAGGACACTTAGAAAATTTTTACAGATGTAATAAGGAGACAGCCTACACTACGCTTGTCCATCCTCTTTTAGAATACTGTTGCACAGTGTTGGATCCTTACCAGATAGAACTGATAGAGTATGTAGAAGAAGTTCAAAGAAGGGCAGCATATTCTGTATTATCGCGAAAAAGGGAGAGGGTGTCAGTTGAATGATGCAGGATTTGGGAAGGGCATAATTAAAGGAAAGGCGTTTTTCACCAACTTGCTCCTCCAAATGCGAAAATATTTTGTTGACACCAAGCTACATAGGAAGAAACCATCACCATGATAGAATACTGGAAATTAGAGCTCATACAGAAAGAGATAGGTGTTCGTTTTTTCCACATGCTATATGAGATTGGAATAATAGCGAACTGCGAAGCTGGTTCGATAAACCGTCTGCCAGGCACTTAAATGTGGCTTGCAGTGTATCCATGTAGATGTAGATATAGAATCAGTCTGGATGGTTGAAAAAGTAAGTAGATTCAAATACAGAAATGAGGAATACAGCAAAAAATGATTTTTAGAAAGAATTCTAACCAAATGATGAATAATTCTTAGCAAGACTGTGTAAAACATACAAAACAGAGTAGATATGAAATTGATGTCAGGTAAGAAATGCACGATAAACTTGTGGCAAGGCCAAGCTTTAAAGAAGAATTAATAATTCTTAGCAAGAGCATGTAAAACATACAAAACAGAGTAAATATGAAATAAGCGTGATAAGTTTGTGGCATGGCCAAGCTTTAAAGAATAATTATATTTAATGTTAATATTATTGCTATTCATATGAATATGACAAAAATCAAATTTTATAAACCCATCTATGTGGACATGAGAAATTTATATAATGAACTGATGTATCATTTTCACTATATAATTATGAAACCGAAATGTGGAGAAAATATTGAATTGTCTCATGAAGAAGTAGACACTTACACCTTACATACAAAAACAGAAGAAGATACGAAATCAGTTGCTCATTACTTGGATGCAAGTTATTATCCAACAGATAATGTTCATGGTAGTTCACAAGTAAGTGGTACTCCAGTTAGATGCAAGTGATTATTCAAGAGATAATATTTATGGAAGTCCACAAGTAAACAAGAAAGCATTAGGAAACATAAAGAATGAATGTAATGGAAAATTAAGGCAAGAATATTGTAGGTTGTGAGCAAAAATATATGCTTATAAATTGGATGATCAGGAAGAGAAATAATCAAAATGAGTGAGGAAATGTGTTCTTAAAAATAAAATAAGTTTATATCATTGTAAAGGTTGTTTCTTCAACAATAGAGTGCAGTACTTAATAATTATTATTAAACATGAGATGTAGACAACTAAGGTAAACAAGAAATCGTTGTGTCCTGATGATAAAAGCTGTATTTTGGAAAATAAAATAGGTACATTACCATATCGATATTGCCATATTCTTTGTAAACGATATTTTAGATTATAATAAAAAATTTTCTGTATAAATAGAAGTTCTACTGAAGAAACACAACAATATAAATGCCTCTAAAGGGAGTTAAAGAATAAATTTGCTACAGGTAAATGTTATATTTAATATTGCAGGCTGTGAATATTTGAAGACTAGATATGGAGAGAAAATATGTTTGGAACTAAATAATGAATTTAAATTTATTTTCCCTGACAGATATTTAGTGGTAGGGATTTTCAGTTTTTTGAAGAAGGACAGATGAAAATGAGATGTGACAAAATGAAGACACTTTGAAAAAAAGTTAATGAATGTTATGATCTGGAGTTCCTCTTTAAATTCTGTATGAACTTCATTTTTACATGTTAAAATATACAATCTTCAAATGAGCAACAACCTTCAGCTAAAGGAATTTAGTAAGTGCATGGATAAAAAAGTATTGAAGAATTATATAAAAAAATATCGATCAGTGGATATTGTAATGTACATTAAGAATGTAAAAAAAGCTTCCTGAAAACTGGGGTTATATGTGATTGTGGTCGATGAGTAAAAACAAACATTCACTCAAACAACATGAAGAAACCAATTTGTAAGACTCTCTTTACTACTAAAGAAAGAATTAGGAAAATTTTTGTTCTAATAAGGTTTCTATATAATAATAGGCTTCGTTTCGTTTGTTTTCTTGTGGTCGAACATTATTCTTAAATTCTTATAATTTGAATTAGATTTTCTCTGGTTTTGGTCCTCCAAAAGCCATTGTCACCAACAATGCACCTTCTTTCTCTTAGAGGTGTACTGAAACTTTTCCTTCTGATCAGGGGTTAAACACATCACTGACACCTTATTACCTAGAACCACAGTTTGTGGAGTGGATTAATCGTAACTTAAAGACCTTGGTGACTGTTTTCCACTCTGAGGCTCAAGCTAAGTAGGATCAGTCTTTACCATGGCTTTAATGCCATCAGACATGAAGCACACAGAGGTACCCCTGCTTCTCCCATGTTCACCTTTCCCACTAATTCCCCTTTATCAAGTACGGTCTGTATATTATTTGTTGCTCAGTGATATTACTCCTGGGTTAATGTTCCTATCTAGTCAGGAGAGCTGAGGAGCATGATGCTAGTATCAAAACGTAATAGCTTCCATTTGCAAATTGTCACTAAATTGTAATTTGAAGGAGTGTTTTAAATTATTAAGATTTTTTAAATATGTTTAATGTTTAATATGTCACTATTTAGCACCTTCAAACTTTCCTTTTATGCCTGGTACATTGTGCAATTAAATCGCTTTCTTTAGTTGCTTGGAGCCTGCAAGCTTATGCGTTGCATGTATTTTGGTGACCTATATTTCCAAGCCAAGTTCGAGTTAACTTAGGTAAGGTTCATCATGAGCCATTTGAGTCTTCCTTCCTTCCATGTTTTCCGTCCGATGCAATATTTGTGTGTTTACCGTTCTCGCCTCTTTGCTTGATTTGAAGCTGAGTTTCGGTTGGCCACTTATCTTCTTTATTATGAGGTGCAAGTGGGGATGTTTGCCTTGGACGATTATCTTATTATGGGATACCAGTTCCATTTGATGGGATACCAGTTCGATATTACACAGAGTACGCGAAGGAACTTGCCCCCCTTCTTGCAGCGGTGTACCGTAGGTCTCTAGAAGAGCGTAGCGTTCCAAAGGATTGGAAAAGGACACAGGTCATCCCCGTTTCCAAGAAGGGACGTCGAACAGATGTGCAGAACTATAGACCTATATCTCTAACGTCGATCAGTTGTAGAATTTTGGAACACGTATTGTGTTCGAGTATAATGACTTTTCTGGAGACTAGAAATCTACTCTGTAGGAATCAGCATGGGTTTCGAAAAAGACGGTCATGTGAAACCCAGCTCGCGCTATTCGTCCACGAGACTCAGAGGGCCATAGACACGGGTTCACAGGTAGATGCCGTGTTTCTTGACTTCCGCAAGGCGTTCGATACAGTTCCCCACAGTCGTTTATTGAACAAAGTAAGAGCATATGGACTATCAGACCAATTGTGTGATTGGATTGAGGAGTTCCTAGATAACAGGACGCAGCATGTTATTCTCAATGGAGAGAAGTCTTCCGAAGTAAGAGTAATTTCAGGTGTGCCGCAGGGGAGTGTCATAGGACCGTTGCTATTCACAATATACATAAATGACCTGGTGGATGACATCGGAAGTTCACTGAGGCTTTTTGCAGATAATGCTGTGGTGTATCGAGAGGTTGTAACAATGGAAAATTGTACTGAAATGCAGGAGGATCTGCAGCGAATTGACGCATGGTGCAGGGAATGGCAACTGAATCTCAATGTAGACAAGTGTAATGTGCTGCGAATACACAGAAAGACAGATCATTTATCATTTAGCTACAAAATAGCAGGTCAGCAACTGGAAGCAGTTAATACCATAAATTATCTGGGAGTACGCATTAGGAGTGATTTAAAATGGAATGATCATATAATGTTGATTGTCGGTAAAGCAGATGCCAGACTGAGATTCATTGGAAGAATCCTAAGGAAATGCAATCTGAAAACAAAGGAAGTAGGTTACAGTACGCTTGTTCGTCCACTGCTTGAATACTGCTCAGCAGTGTGGGATCCGTACCAGATAGGGTTGATACAAGACATAGAGAAGATCCAACGGAGAGCAGCGCGCTTCGTTACAGGATCATTTAGTAATCGCGAAAGCGTTACGGAGATGATAGATAAACTCCAGTGGAAGACTCTGCAGGAGAGACGCTCAGTTGCTCGGTACGGGCTTTTGTCAAAGTTTCGAGAACATAGCTTCACCGAAGAGTCAAGCAGTATATTGCTCTCTCCTACGTATATCTCGCGAAGAGACCATGAGGATAAAATCAGAGAGATTAGAGCCCACACAGAGGCATACCGACAATCCTTCTTTCCACGAACAATACGAGACTGGAATAGAAGGGAGAACCGATAGAGGTACTGAAGGTACCCTCCGCCACACACCGTCAGGTGGCTTGCGGAGTATGGATGTAGATGTAGATGTAGAAGTCTTCCGAAGTAAGAGTGATTTCTGATGTGCCGCAGGGGAGTGTCATAGGACCGTTGCTATTCACAATATACATAAATGACCTTGTGGATGACATCAGAAGTTCACTGAGGCTTTTTGCAGATGATGTTGTGGTTTATCGAGAGGTTGTAACAATGGAAAATTGTATTGAAATTCAGGAGGATCTACAGCGAATTAACGCATGGGGCAGGGAATGGCAATTGAATCTCAATGTAAACAAGTGTAATGTGCTCCGAATACATAGAAAGATAGATCCCTTATCATTTAGCTACAAAATAGCAGGTCAACAACTGGAAGCAGTTAATTCCGTAAATTATCTGGGAGTACGCATTAGGAGTGATTTAAAATGGAATGATCATATACAGTTGGTCGTCGGCAAAGCAGATGCCAGACTGAGATTCATTGGAAGAATCCTAAGGAAATGCAATCCGAAAACAAAGGAAGTAGGTTACAGTATGCTTGTTCGCCCACTGCTTGAATACTACTCAGCAGTGTGGGATCCGTACCAGATAGGGTTGATAGAAGAGATAGAGAAGATCCAATGGAGAGCAGCACGCTTTGTTACAGGATCATTTATTAATCGCGAGAGCGTTACGGAGATGATTGATAAACTCCAGTGGAGAGACGCTCAGTAGCTCGGTACGGGCTTTTGTTAAAGTTTCGAGAACATACCTTCATCTAAGAGTCATGCAGTATATTGCTAGCTCCTACGTATATCTCGCGAAGAGACCATGAGGATAAAATCAGAGAGATTAGAGCCCACACAGAGGCATACCGACAATCCTTCTTTCCATGAACAATACGAGACTGCAATAGAAGTGAGAACCGATAGAGGTACTCAAGGTACCCTCCGCCAAACACCGTCAGGTGGCTTGCGGAGTATGGATGTAGATGTAGATGTAGATGTAGATGTAGATTATGTTTTAGCGACTTTTCACAAATATTTCGTTTGTGCTGCCTGCGTGTATTCTGATGACTTAGGTTTTAACTCATTTTACCAAAAACTAACTTCTCTGTTCATCAGGCTATCACAGTATGCTTGTGCCATGGAGCATGTTTTCAATGGTTGCTTAAAAAGGATTGTGGTTAGCAATGTATCAATCCTGCCCTACGCAATTTCGCCTCCGTTCGTCCAGACCACATTGCCTGATGTATGGTATGGTGGTTTCATATCAAGGAGCTTTGATTGTTTTTTGTTTCCTTGTAATGAACTCCTTTTCTGGTAAACCTGAATCATTTGTTGTATTTTATTCAAACACATTCTGTAGATGTTTGAGGCCTGCATGAATTAAGGATTGTGTTATTAGAAGTCTGAAGAGATTGTTATATAACTTCAGTTGGTGAAATATTATCAAGCTTCTCTTATTTAAACTGGTGGTAAACAATTCAACAATCGAATATTTAGAAAGAGAATAACATTTGTTGTAAATTTAAATTTTCGTATTTCATATTCCCATGAATGAATTTTGAGAGAGTTTAAAGCAAGTATTTGAATTAACACTATAACCATTTGTCGCTGATCTCACTGAAATATTTGATGACATTGTTGATTAATTACCAGCAATTGTTCTTAAATGACTCCCTCAATCCACATAGTTTTACCTTAACATGTCAATAACCTGTTGATGTAATGTGTAAAGTTATTTTCGCTGAGGAGTGTTAGTTAAAATCTTCATATGAATGAGATTCAATCCTTATGTTGCACAGTTCTTCCATTCCCAGGTAAGATTATGTACACCGCCGTAGGATGTTCCAAGGATACTCGTAAATCTAAGGGAATGTCGTCTACTCCAATTATTTCGTTTCGACTTGAGTCTTTCAGTGCCCTATCCAATCCTGCTCACAATATTATATATCCATCTCGTTTTCGTTTATATTCCTGCAAACTTTAGTCTTCCCTTCTTTGTATAGATTAACTTGCCTACCAAGCTCTTGATATTGATGCAGTTTCTCTTTCTTCAAAATATTTATTTACATATTCAGTAGACACTACGTATCTTTCCTGAAGTCATGAATCGTTCTACAACTTTCCACTTCTATTCATTTCTGCTTTGTCATTTTCTGCTTCCTGTCAGTTTCATTTTTTAGACGTCTGCATTTCCTTTTTTCTAGTCCTCTTATGTTTCTTAAATTTACTCTTTCTCTTCATTAGGGTTCCGTATATCGTATGTCCTCCTTGCATATTAGTTCTTCTGCTGCCTTCATTTGACGCAACCTATTCGCCTTCCATCGCGTCTGGTCGCTGTTTCAGTTAACAGTTACGTAATGGTCCCTCTGAAACCCCCCTCCAGTTTTACCCAGGTTCCATCTGCTTAATTTCTTCTCTTTCTGCAGTTTCTCCCTCCCTTATTTGCAGTTCACGACCGATAAATTATGCTCATAGTTCACATCTGCTCTTTGAAATACTTTGAAATTGAAAATCATGTTCAAACCTTTCTCTCTTACCGTTATATAATCTATCTGAAAGTTACTGGGCTCTTCAAAGCAAACAACTGTCTTGACATTTGTGAAAAATATGTTATGTGATTGCTCAGAAACATCTATTTAGGACTAGGTGGTACAGCCGTGTAGTTCTTAAATATTGCGCTACATTAGCTCGAAGAAACTAAAATATTATTGGAAATAATAATTAATTGTACTGTAATACAATGATCGGGTTCATAACTGAGGATTGTATTGAGACTGTTCATGCTCAGCTAACCTTATTCACATGCCTAGTAACATTGGATTTTCAGATGTGTTATTATACAGCAACCACTTGACTGCGTAAGGCTCATCAATTACGACTAACCACTGGGAGTCCATTATATTAAAACAATCTTTCTGTCCACATCAGGCGTTAAACGACGATATACCTCAACGTAAATAACACAGTTTGTGCATATCAATAAGTAGAACTTAAACGTGATTTTCGACAGTGTATTTCACTGCACTAATCTGCCGAAAGTGTATAGAGGTATGGAAGTGTGGATCTGGTAAAAGAAAGCAGGTTCCATCTGCTTCCACACAAATGTGGTTTATGCTGCTGTTCACATCGCCGCAGTAGCACGCCATTCGCTAAGTGGTCCTCAATGTCGCTCAATAGCGTCAATTCGCGTCAGTAATTAGTTTCGCTTTTGTCCACGACCAGCAGCGCTGGCTTGCATCGCGGTTGCGAGAGATTACTCAATCCTAATGGAACAGACGACATTTCCAGTACATGGCTAGAAGTCTCTAAATTTCCTATACAGTTCGTCCCGATGACGGGAACCACATAATCAACAGTTGCCACTATTACAGTTTGGAATTTTCTCCCCATTAGTATGGCGCATTGTGAATACTTGCTGCCCTCTTTTATTAGGGAGAATGGGGAAATGGAAAATCATTTGGCACATAATTGCAATTGCCAGTCTAGTTCATTCGAATGTTGCTGCTCCTATTCAGAATACGTTTATGAGCAATGATATGCTGGAGGTACACTTGATAATAATGGTAGGCCACATAATTTCAATAAAACTTAATATGAATAAAACTCATGCAAATTATCTATGCTGATCTGGATTTGGTGTGAAAGTAACTTGAGTCTTTTATGTCAACAGGACAGACGTTACCTATTGAAATCAGACGTTACCTATTGAATATTGCTTGAAGAAGTATCGCACATCTGAAATGTCGGAATACATACTGCCAAGGCACCCTAGACATCAGGCACCGGCGGCACCATGTACAGCTTCCAAGTAGTTTGCGTTGCTCCAAGCGTCGCTGCTGTAGAACGAACGCCGCGGGGAATCTTGAGTTCCGGATCTCCGCAGCCACACCAGCAAGTGGGGACAGCATCGTTTTGACCAGGGCATGCGGCAGCGACAAGGCGGTGGAAGACGTAGTTAACGTACAGCACCACTTGCTGCATCCACAGTGTCACGTACCAAAACTAGGCCCTCGAGTGTCCTACCGGGAGGCAGCTACACTCCTGGAAATTGAAATAAGAACACCGTGAATTCATTGTCCCAGGAAGGGGAAACTTTATTGACACATTCCTGGGGTCAGATACATCACATGATCACACTGACAGAACCACAGGCACATAGACACAGGTAACAGAGCATGCACAATGTGGCGGTGCGGTCCCCTACGGCACTGCGTAGGATCCTACGGTCTTGGCGTGCATCCGTGCGTCGCTGCGGTCCGGTCCCAGGTCGACGGGCACGTGCACCTTCCGCCGACCACTGGCGACAACATCGATGTACTGTGGAGACCTCACGCCCCACGTGTTGAGCAATTCGACGGTACGTCCACCCGGCCTCCCGCATGCCCACTATACGCCCTCGCTCAAAGTCTGTCAACTGCACATACGGTTCACGTCCACGCTGTCGCGGCATGCTACCAGTGTTAAAGACTGCGATGGAGCTCCGTATGCCACGGCAAACTGGCTGACACTGACGGCGGCGGTGCACAAATGCTGCGCAGCTAGCGCCATTCGACGGCCAACACCGCGGTTCCTGGTGTGTCCGCTGTGCCATGCGTGTGATCATTGCTTGTACAGCCCTCTCGCAGTGTCCGGAGCAAGTATGGTGGGTCTGACACACCGGTGTCAATGTGTTCTTTTTTCCATTTCCAGGAGTGTATATATACATATGAACAAAACGTAAGCAGAGAGAAGTATCAGGGACTCTGAAATAGCACAGCGACAATCGCAAACGCTTTACCATAAAAATTATCTACAAAATTTTCCAAGAGACAACGGATTCGACTATGAAAATTTTCTTTCTGTACGGAGAATAATGATTTGCACCCATTACATTGTATCCAGCAATTCTCTTTCTCTTTACCTCCCGCTTTGCCAGTGACTCACAAATTTGAGATCGTTTCTAAATTTTTAGAAGCCGAAGCCACCATGCGAATGCGTCCAGTTGCCAAACAATTCTATTCGGTTGAATTTCAGAACGCATTTTTAGCGGCGTGTTGGCCGGAAACGACACAGCGAGGCACGAAAGATCAGTTAATCGGCCTATCCAATTTTGAGAATTCTCAATTCGTGACAATTAAGCTATGTTTTGAATACACAACGGAACAGAACCAACACTTAAAGAGCATACGGTCAGTCAGTACTAATTCATATTTTTATCTCAAAACTTTGTCGTTCATTGCGTGTTTTTTCACTCACAGCTCTACAAAGTATTAACGCCTTACGCCTCCCGCGACTTACTTCGATTCCTTGAAATTCAGCAGTCTCACTATTCTTTCGTTACCAAAACTCTGAAAACAGAGGTTACAATGGCAAGAGGAATCGAGGTTATAAAAGATCATTTAAAAACAGACACAACAAACGTTAAGGCAATATGTGGGGTATCAGAATAATTACAACAGGAGAAACAAGTTTAACGGACAGCCTCAGCATAGTGAGCAACAGAACCAAATTTTTGCTGCCAACAACCTCAGTTTCAACAGTAAGATTATAACGGCTTAGATGTTCGGAAGAAATGTTTGTTATACTTTATCACGAAATTTGAGAATTTACTGTATGTAGTTTCAGATATAGGTCTCAGCTTCATTTTCTTTCACAATATTGTAACAGAACATGTGTACTTCGTAAAAGCAGCACCTTCATGGATTCACTTCGACTTACTCTCTACACTGTGAGAAAACTCGACGTATTATGAACGTTTTCTTTACCCTGACGTGTCACATCGATTATCATGATTTTAGATGACTACACAGACATTTGGTGAAAATGATATGGCAGTACCTTTTGTGAGTGGGATGTCTCTGAGTTGTTACTGGATTTATTATGGACAGGTACTGCAGCCACTGAGATGGCTCTTTGCAGCCTCACAAACAGCCACTATACAATGCTTTCACTTAATGAGATATTACAACGTTATAAGTGGTACAAGACACTTCAACATGTCCTATGTAGTGTACGGTGTACACTTGCGTCAACAGCTTTGTGTAGACCAACCACGAAAAGGTATTGCTTCGATACATGTTTGCTACAAATAAAAGACAATGCAATCACAGCCAGTCTCACGAGATTTTGAGCAGAATAACTTGAAAAACAATAACGCCATTTTTCTCCACAACTGTTCACTTTATGAATAGTCCGCACTGATGTAATGGACAATTTCCTTTAACTTGTGCACAGTTCTTTCAAACGAAATGTAACATAAACTGAGTGCACATGAACACCAAACGAATAAAACTATTTGGTGATTATTTAAGTGCGACTCACCACCACTATTTGCACAAGTTTATATGACTTTTGTACAATGCATGTATGAACTTCACGTGCATATGTTGTATATTGTGTAGTATTTTTATGTGTCTCTATGATGTATTGTATTACTTCCTGGCCTACTAGTACTTTTGCGTAAAATTGCATAGATGAATTTCAGTACAATTTTCGTCATATGCAAAAATAATCCTACAAAATTATGATCGGGGAGGACTTGGGATATAAAATATGTCTATCGGGAGCTTGTTATTTGCATTTATGGAATTTGTACATACTATGGATGCCTCAAACGCAAAGCGACAATATGAATCGCTTATTATTCGCTCGCAGTCCTTGCTCAGAGTAGCTCTGTCGCTGGAAGACGTGTTTGTATTTAATTTTTTTATTTTTTATTTTTATTTCTATTTATTTATTTGTCATCGCTCCTTGGCAACAAGGAGGGCGGAAGTTCTGTCGTTTGGTAGTACTGAGAAAGACTCCGAGAGGAAGACTCGTGATAATGTAGACGTACAGTACATTTGTATTTAAGTAAAATGATTTGTAATTGAATATTCTGAAACAGAGGAGAAGGATTTGATTAGTGATTTAGAATGAAAAGACTATGAATAGGAATGGAGGTAATTTTTTTTATTGGCTAGTTAGAATCACTGTTGAAAGAGACCTCCATATCAGGGACGTTTATCTTTTTCATTAAAGATTAATTTTCGTTGTCAGTCATTTTTTATGTTTATTAATGATTTGTCTAACATTTGTGAGAGTCAGAGTTTGGTATCAATGTTGGCCTTCGTCAGTGTTAATGAGGGTTGTAACATCAATTCCGTACAAGCAGTAACACAACAGATAATTTAAAAACAGTTCGTTAAAGAAATGCCGCGTGGGATTAGCCGAGCGGTCTCAGGCGCTGCAGTCATGGACTGTGCGGCTGGTCCCGGAGCTATGCGACAGCACGCTGTACTGGCCTGAGTCAACACGCGGCAGCTGCAGCGCCGCACTTAGCACTTCCTGTCACGGGCGATATACCCCAGCCTTCTTCCTGCTCCTCTCTGGCACACTTTATTTGTGTGCACACGGATACCTTTCTCGGTGAACAGGAACTGCTTCAGGAGTTATCACATTTGGTGTTTAAGGAACGTGTGGAACAATGTCACATAGGTATCCTGAAGATGTCACAGAACTCTGCAAATGTTGCTTCAGGTGTGCCACAGGAAATATTAATTATATTAGGTCCACAAACAGAATATATAACACAACACTACTACTCGAAACACACTTACACACAAAGCACTGTGAGAGCTGTAGTTGGACCTGTGACCGTTTTCGATTCTGGAATTACATGAATATTTACTATCTAAGCTACGTCAATGAGAAATGATTCATCAAATGCAAAATAATTTACCGATCCCGAAAACGATGTCAGCTGCAATATCCGATTTCACACGCCAAAACGACGACATTAGGAAGACGAAATTAATGTCTCTATAACTCTAAATAGGACGCCCATAATTTTCTAGTCTTAACTGGTTATTTGAAAGCACTGACTGCGAGGCAACAATTTCTGAGTTCTACAACTGCTGTCGTTTTCTGAAATGTTAAAGGGCTTAGTTTATACTTGCTACTGGAGCTTGGGATGTTAAGGGTCTTATTTTTATTTTCCTCACTCTTAGATTCCAAGTACAGATGGGAAAATCAGGACAATTACATATCTAAAAGTTCATGACATTTCTAAACCGAAGATATTTCGTGAAAAAACTAAAATAACACATAGAATTTGAAGCACTATACTAAAGACGAGAAAATTTGCTGGAAAACAATTGTACCACCATATGCTACACCGATGTAGTAAAAAGCAATTAGTATATACAAAATCATCACTTCTGCATCCTACATATGGTTATCGACCTTATCGTACATATTCCGTGAAAAACAGATACCAAAAAATAAGAAGGTGCACCCTATATAGCCGCACACTAGATATTTCTTGCGAGGTCAGCCCTTCATCCACTGCAGCTAACAGTCACGAGGCAACTGTCCCCGCACATGCTGGCTTGGAAGTGCGACCACAGCGCCCTCAGTAGGCGGAAGTCACTTTCTGAACTGGTGTACAAAGCCTGTACTGGTCCTCGTGGCTTAAAGGCATCCGCCAACGGTACTGTTTTCGATTTGCCCTGCTTCCTGCCATGATTTCTGCAACAAGATGGTTCTGGCGCTGCAGTCCGGAACCGTGGGACTGCTACGGTCGCAGGTTCGAATCCTGCCTCGGGCATGGGTGTTTGTGATGTCCTTAGGTTAGTTAGGTTTAAGTAGTTCTAAGTTCTAGGGGACTTATGACCTAAGATGTTGAGTCCCATTGTGCTCAGAGCCATTTGAACAATTTGCAACAAGATGAGATCATCTCCAGACCCAGGGAGTACAAGAACATTTACTTTCTGAGCACTGTCGATGAGAAATGCTTCGTCAATCGTGAATTAATTTCTCAATCTCGAAATTGATATCACTTGCAATATCTGATTTTACACGCCAAAAACTACGTAATTATGACAGTTTTATGCTGAAATCATTGAGTAGCGTATGAAAATTTCCAGAATTTCATGGAATACCATGTGTTTTCACGTGGTTAGCCAGAATATCAAACCATTTGCGCAGTTATTCTCGCTATCAAACACAGCAATATGCTACCGATCGGTTGCACAGTACAATTCCGAAGATCAAGAGTGGAAATTATATCTCTAGAAACCCAAAACTTCAGAGAGGTCATTATGTGTCTAATTAACAACTAGAAACTTGTCTCGTCTGCGAGGATCTTTATGTGAAAACTCGAAAATAGAGAAACTTGTAGTTCCACTCTATATTTTATAACGAATACTGATATCAGTGACATGACAGATTGCAGATCAACCTTGTACTTTACAAAGTCTATTACGGTTTTAAAACATATAATCGTATGTGTTTCTAATGTCCAAAGAAACTGCAAATATCTCTTCATCAGTTTTTCACCATCTGGATTCAAACAACACACCTCTCAATCGATTATAGCTCAACCAAATAAAGATGGGATATGTGTAGAACGGCAGTAAAAGCAGTCAGTTTTCATGGGAGGGATAATTGTCCATTGCTAAGAGTTGCCTTATTGAATTTACTCTAACTTCCACATAAAAATCGGGGAATACTCACAACATACGGGATCACAAAGGCTGATGAACACATACTGAGTATTAGTTAGCTATTCATCCACCTAGAGTGCGACACACTTCGGTCAGTTGCATGTTTTTACCCCACATCTCCAGTTCGGGCGGCTCAACAATGGATCGTACCTTAAGCCAGAAATGTCAATTCGTTCTGGCCACAGGTTAAGTCTGCCGTACGCCCCGCACACGAAATGCTCTCTTCCTAGGACACAAGACACATTTTTATCACTGTAATTACAATTTAATATTACAACTGCAGGCACAATCTGTCGACGTTCGACAATGAGCTGCCTGTGGCTCTGGAAATACCAATATCTGTATCTCCTTATGGAGGTACATAATATTCCATGTAAATATTTCATCCCCCTTATGGATATCGACGCATTGAAATCTTATCTCCCACTTGAAATCCACACCTCCCTAACACCAGGACATAGTCATTTTCTTTGCACATGTGGGAACAATGACGACAGTAATTTCACACTTCAAATCCGTGACGGATGCACATGCCTCATCTATTTTTCTTGCTATGGGTAGAAGTGTGCCTTAGGGAGAGAGATGTAATCGTGCGATCTGAGGTTTTCTCGGCGTACGGAAATCTCGAAAATTTCCCGGATGTTCAGCTGGGTAGCGTCGTCCAGTAAGGCGACGTTTTTTTTTTAAAAAAACTTTATTCTTCAGTATATATGATACATAAACAACCCACCACCTTAAACAATTAGTGGGTCCTAATTGATACAATTCAAGTGTTAATACTACAGCTTACTCTATGGTTAGTTCTTCTGCTCACACTATGGGCACTACTGTTATGTCTGGATATGTTATCATATTTATACTTATGCTAATCTACTTCTACCTGCAGCGTTACAGGTGTGCCAGCTTTGTATAAACCTGCGTTGTTGACCGTGTTCACCGGTGAACATGCCGCTGGCACCGGGCTGGCCGTAGTTGTTGATCGCTGCAGTACTATACTAGTGTTGCTATCCTAGCTTATCCTACATCTAACCTAATATTTAACCTAATGTCAAATTCGGTGAGTGTCTGAATCGGTAAGAAAGGCGCACCCTCCCCCTAATCCCAGACGTGGCGGATTCCAGCCGTGAAGCGGCTGGCCAAGTCCACGCCTGGGCGAAACGGGACAAGTGCACGGAGTCAGATCGGTAGCAATGTGAAGTCTTAATTGTTGTTCCTTAGGAATTCCTTTATGACTGTATGTGAGATCTCGTTTGCCAATTGGTTCAAGATCGAGAAATGGTCCTCATGCCTGAGCAGGTGGTACGTGTCACGGTTGGGTAACTAATGACGTAATTGCCCCGCTACGTCGTCGAAGAGGTGGCGCTCATACACCACATATTCTGGGGTGCCTGGTGTGGCCTCACAGTCACACGCTGGTGTAGCCCGTTTCCCGAACCGGCATAGGTATGCCGGGTAGTGTCCATGACCCGTAAGAAAGTGCAGCAGTCCATTTGAAGGTTTGAAATATTTTAATTGCAGTCGCTCCCTGATATTGGGCATTAGTTCATGTGTTCTGCGACCGGTTTCTTCATTGTCCCACTGTTCTTGCCAGAGTTCTTCTCCCCTGCGTTTGATTTCCATTTTGTTTCTCACGTGTATCCCCATTACTTCAATTGTCTTATCCCTGTTTCCCTTTTTAACCCAGTGCCACGTAGCTTGTTCTCTGATCTTTATATCGAGCGGACAGAGCCCCATTAGTACTGTTAGCGCTCCCCCTGGAGTTGTTCTGTGTGCCCCTACTGATCTCAGGAGCATATTTCGCTGCACTCTTCTTACAGCCATGGCAGGCATGACCCTCGTGAGTCTGTGGGCCCAGACTCCTGACCCGTATCCTACGATTGATGTCAAAAATGCTATTATGATATAATTTGATTAGTTCTGGTGACAGGTGGAATCGCTTATGTCCAATCGCTATTAGATTGTTGAGTGTTTCTAACGATCTTTGTGTAACGGTATCAATGTGTGATGTACAATTCCACCTCTCATCGACGACTACTCCCTGGTATCGTGCCTCATGGCGTCGAAGAACTGGTGAGCCGTCTATTCTTACGGTCAGATTCCTGACTAGTTGTCCTTTCAGTAGTAAGTACGTAGACTTGGTTGGTGAGATCTTCATTTTGGCCGTGTGGCACCATGTACTCAAGATTGATATTGCCCTCTCAATTTTTGGCTCTAAGTCTTCGCGGCTACGACCGCCAACCAGCAGGAGGAGGTCGTCTGCGTAGGCTATGCCCTCTAGCACATCATCGCTGTTCTGCAGGTTGTCCAAGAGGGGTTCGATGTTAATATCCCAGAGGAGTGGCCCCAGGACAGATCCCTGTGGACACCCCTTGCTAATCTTTTTACTTATTCTCCCGCTAGGGGACGATAGCCAAACCTCCCTATTCTTACAGTAGCTCCTAAGACACCCATATAGCGACCCTGGGCACTCCTTCTCTCGCAAGCGGGAGAAGAGTGAGGGCCACCACAGGTTGTCAAAGGTGCCACTAATATCCACCATGATGCCGACTACGTATTTGTGCGGGGTTGAGGCACAGACCTCCGCAGCCAGGGCGATGGCGTCAGTATGTCCAGTAAGCAGATGGGCCTGTAAGATTTGGCTTCTTTGGGGTCTTTGTCTGGACCCTTCTTGATTATTACTACAGTTGCCTTTTTCCATATTTGGGGGAATTTCCCGAGCCGCAAGCACTCGTTATATAGCTTTGTGAGAGGTGCCACCAGCTGGGGGGGGGGGGGCAGGAATTGCACCACCTCGGCAGTGATGCCGTCTGGGCCAGGAGCCTTGCCCCTTTTAAGGGCATTTATCTGAGCGGCTACTTCTTCTTCGGAGAAGGGATATCCCTCTTGATATTGCCTTCGGATCGGTTGTTGTGCCTCAGAGTCATCATTCTCGCTATCGACAGGCAGCAGGACACGGAGGAGGACCTCAGCAGTTTCCTGCCAGGTTTCCGTCATCCTGTCCTGATCCCTGACGGTAGAAAACACCATGGGTGACCTGATCTTCTCCCGTACTAACTTGTACGGGATGTCCCATGGGTCCTTAGCTAGTTGTGTTTGCACGTACTTCTCCCAGCTCTGTAGCCTTACTACCCTAAGCTCCTGTTGGAAGTGCTCCTTCGCCTCTATGTATCTTTGCAACCAGCGTTGCTTTTCCTCCCAGAGGACACTCCACTGATAGTACCTCCTCGCCCTCCTTAAAGACTGGCGCATCAGTCCTAGTTCGGTTGACCATGGTGACGGAGAGGCCGCTACGGCTCTCATCCTGGTTGGTACGGCAGCTTTCACCGCCCTTCTTGCCGTATTCAGGCTTTCCTGGAGTCTGACTGACAGAATGCCGGCTTTATATAATCTGCAGCCATTTTGGCGCTTCCGGGCGGTCCGCGGCCGGTGGCAGGGAAGAGCGACAACGGGTGATAGGGGAAGCGCGGCGTCCCGCGACAGAACATGAACCGCAGACTTTCCGCGTGCTGTACTTATTTGTTAGCTCGTCATGCAGCCGGATCTCCACTGCCTCGATACAGTCCAAGAAGATGTTCGCTTGCTGTCACACCTTGTGCCATCTTAGTTCATTCCATGTTCATGTGAGATGCAGTGTTCTGGCATGGCGGACTGAGTCGGACGTGAGTAGTGTATGGCGTTTAAGTTCACTACATCTCTCCTGTACCGTCCGGATGCTGTGGGATACATTTTCCCCCACTGGCAAGGGATACGGAAAACTCCCGGTTTCCGGAGACCTATGTCGTACTTGAATGATCCAAATAACGTCTTCGTTTTGGATGGATACCTTATGTCGGAAACGCATTTGCAAAAACTGGCGCAATACTCCCAAAAATACAATGTCAAGTGCGTATTTCGGCCTCCGTCCAAAAGGAAGACGTTGTTAGGATCAGTCAACGACGACTTAGGACTCCGGAAACTGGGAGTTTACCGCCTCCCTTGCCAGTGCCGGTAAATGTATGTAGGCCAGCCCACCGGACGGTAGGGAAGACGCTGTGAACATAAACATCACACAGACAACGCACAATCGACCAAGTCCGCTCTGGCAGAGCATTGCATCTCACATGGACATGTCATGAATTACGATGGTACATAGGTGTAACAGTAATAAAAAACCTTCTGTGACGGTATAGTCAATGAGGCAGTGGAGATCCGATTGCATGACGAGCTAGTAAATAAAGACAGTGATTTCCAATTAAGAAAAGCCTGGGATCCAGTCTTGAGCATGATTAAAACACAACGACAGTCTACAGGGAAATCCGTCCCTGTCAAGACACCTGACGAAGAAGACACATTGTCACCACGGTGGCAGAGTTACGAAAGCGGATGGTCTGCGGTTCATCTTCCGTCGCGGGACGAAGTGCTTCCCGCACCACCAGCCGCGGACCATGCGTAAGTGCCAAGACAGAGGCTGCGGGAGGGGGTAAAGATTATATAAAGTCGGCAACCATCAGAGATCAATCAGACTCCAGGAACGCCTAAAGTTGGCAAGAAGTCGGGTTGCCGAAATATCGCGCCTGTTGAACGACGCCACCCGGAGAAATTTTCAAGATTTGTGTACGCCGGGAAAACCTCAGATCACACATCAAGTACCTCTACTGAGAGGAGATGCACAGCAAAATAAAGAAGCTGGACAAGCTTCGGAACAGGAAGGAGCGCCTTTTTGGCCTTCCTTGTCTTCCTGCTGCGATGCCATTAGGGCCGAATCATACCATCTTTTGCGAAGGTCACGCATCATATAAGAACCGCGGCCGCCAACCGGATCACCAGAACAACTAGCCTGGCCCTGGTCAGGGAGGCGATCCGGTACACTCGCCGCAGACTCGACGAGACGTCCAGAGAACTCTTCCCACTGGAGTTGCAGCTTGCCTCGAAACTCTCCCCTGACTCATGGGAGTGGATAGATGCAGCTAGCTGGTCTGAAGCTAACAGGGCTTAACAATCGACCACCTGCAAACCAACTGCAAAATACGAACGCTTTGCAGCCAAACCGCAGCAAGAAGAACCACAGAGAACTGTCATCAACTGTACAGGAAAAATAATTGACGATGCTACCTTATCCGTACTTGGGAAGGGGTTGAATTTCGCAACAACACCGACGACATTACTAACAGTACAATTCGTTATCGCAATGGAACAGGTCACTCTTGCACTTCCATGTGACGATGCAGAGGAAATACGACAGGAAACATGCCATGTACTCGCTAGGACGGTTCCCCCGAAACCAAGCATGTCCAAGGAAGAGAGGAAAGTACTGAAAGGGCTCCGAGAAGATGACGAGGCTGTCGTCCTCCCAGGTGGTAAAGCGAAGTGCACGGCCCTATTACCATGTAATGTATTAAAGCAAAAAGTGTACGACCTATTGGAAGACGACACCTACAGGAGAACCGAAGAAGATCCTATCTACAGCGTGAAAAGAAGGACCATTGAGATTGTCCAGGAATATTCGGAGATAAGAAGACAGTGAAGGAAGTTTGTCCACGAGCAGATGCGCCTCCTACACTTTAGGAGTACCTGAAGTCCATAAGGAAGGAATGCCTCTGCGCCCGATTGTAAGCGACATTGGAGCACCAACATATGAGTTAGCAAAACACCTCGCGTCGATGCTCAGTCCCTTTACGGGCAAGTGTCAGCTACAGAACTTCCGATTACGACAATATGACCCCATGGTGAGCTTTAATGTGGTATCCCTCTTTACTGGGGTACATTCAAGGGAGTCCTAAGACGTTATAGGAGAAAAATTCGGACCAGCGATAACGAAAGTTTTCGAATTCGTGCTTACGTCAACATAATTTCCGTTCGCCGCGAACTACTGCGAGCAAACAGATGGAGTAGCGATAGGCTGTCCGCAGTCACCAGTAGTGGCCAATATGTTCATGGAGGGTTTGGAAGAAGAAGCTCTCCAGTCGACAGTCTACAAGACGTCTTGGTTTTTCGGTATGTAGACGGTACATTTGTAATCTGGTCGCACGGACGACACAGCCATCAAGACTTCCTCGAGCATCTGAACTCCCTGCGCCAGAGTATCAAGTTCACAATGGAGATAGAAGAAAATAACCAGCTTCCTAGATATTCTTGTCAAACTAAGACTAAATTCCATACTAAATGTCTATCGTAAGCCGACACCTGTGTGCCTCCAGCTGTCACGCTCATTCACAGCGAAGGATGTCCTGCGCACACTAGTGCACAGAGCACGCGAAATCTCGGACTATGAAAGCCTAACAGCTGAACTGCAGCACCCACAAGCCGTGTTCCGTACGGACGCTTACAAAACCGCCCGATAAAACCCGCCTTAAGACAGACTAGCCCGAGAGCCCTGCCTTCCGAGGACAAACCTGTCGCGACGGCGATTATACTCCTATCAAACATCGGGAACACATCGGCAGCGATCGGCAGAATACCCCGAAAATACAATGTCAGGTGCCTGTTTCGGCCTCCATCATAAACGAAGACGTTATTAGGACCAGTGAAGGACTACTTAGAACTCCGGAAACCTGTGGTTTGACGTATCCCTTGCCAGTGCGGGAAAACGTACACTCCTGGAAATTGAAATAACAACACCGTGAATTCACTGTCGCAGGAAGGGGAAACTTTATTGACACATTCCTGGGGTCAGATACATCACATGATCACACTGACAGAACCACAGGCACATAGACACAAGCAACAGAGCATGCACAATGTCGGCACTAGTACAGTGTATATCCACCTTTCGCAGCAATGCAGGCTGCTATTCTCCCATGGAGACGATCGTAGAGATGCTGGATGTAGTCCTGTGGAACGGCTTGCCATGTCATTTCCACCTGGCGCCTCAGTTGGACCAGCGTTCGTGCTGGACGTGCAGACCGCGTGAGACGACGCTTCATCCAGTCCCAAACATGCTCAATGGGGGACAGATCCGGAGATCTTGCTGGCCAGGGTAGTTGACTTACACCTTCTAGAGCACGTTGGGTGGCACGGGATACATGCGGACGTGCATTGTCCTGTTGGAACAGCAAGTTTCCTTGCCGGTCTAGGAATGGTAGAACGATGGGTTCGATGACGGTTTGGATGTACCGTGCACTATTCAGTGTCCCCTCGACGATCACCAGTGGTGTACGGCCAGTGTAGGAGATCGCTCCCCACACCATGATGCCGGGTGTTGGCCCTGTGTGCCTCGGTCGTATGCGGTCCTGATTGTGGCGCTCACCTGCACGGCGCCAAACACGCATACGACCATCATTGGCACCAAGGCAGAAGCGACTCTCATCGCTGAAGACGACACGTCTCAATTCGTCCCTCCATTCACGCCTGTCGCGACACCACTGGAGGCGGGCTGCACAATGTTGGGGCGTGAGCGGAAGACGGCCTAACGGTGTGCGGGACCGTAGCCCAGCTTCATGGAGACGGTTGCGAATGGTCCTCGCCGATACCCCAGGAGCAACAGTGCCCCTAATTTGCTGGGAAGTGGCGGTGCGGTCCCCTACGGCACTGCGTAGGATCCTACGGTCTTGGCGTGCATCCGTGCGTCGCTGCGGTCCGGTCCCAGGTCGACGGGCACGTGCACCTTCCGCCGACCACTGGCGACAACATCGATGTACTGTGGAGACCTCACGCCCCACGTGTTGAGCAATTCGGGGGTACGTCCACCCGGCCTCCCGCATGCCCACTATACGCCCTCGCTCAAAGTCCGTCAACTGCACATACGGTTCACGTCCACGCTGTCGCGGCATGCTACCAGTGTTAAAGACTGCGATGGAGCTCCGTATGCCACGGCAAACTGGCTGACACTGACGGCGGCGGTGCACAAATGCTGCGCAACTAGCGCCATTCGACGGCCAACACCGCGTTTCCTGGTGTGTCCGCTGTGCCGTGCGTGTGATCATTGCTTGTGCAGCCCTCTCGCAGTATCCGGAGCAAGTATGGTGGGTCTGACACACCGGTGTCAATGTGTTCTTTTTTCCATTTCCAGGAGTGTATGTAGGCCAGAACATCCGGACGGTAAATGAGGGATGCAGTGGACATAAACGCCACACAGACAACGCACAGCCGGCGTAGTCCGCCGTGGCAGGACATTGCATGTCGTATGGACATGACATGAACTACGATGAGACAAATGTGTTTCAGAAATCGAACACCTTCTAGGACTGTATCCTCAAAGAGGCAGTGGAGATCCGTCTGCATTACGAGCTAATAAATAAGGTCTGGAATCCAGCCTTGAGCATGATTAAGGCACAACGACAGTTTACTCGGAAATCCGCCCATGTCAGGTCAGCTGAAGCAGAAGACACATAGTCACCACGGCGACAGAGTTCCGCACGCGGATGGTCTGCGTTCCATGCTCTGTCGCGGGGCGCCGCGCTTCCCCCACCTCCGGCCGCGGGCCGCATGGAAGCACCAAGACGGATGCTGCGCGAAGGCATAAAGATTATATAAAATCTGCATCTATCAGAGATCAAACAGACTCCGTGAACGCCTGAAGATGGCAAGATGGCAAGAAGTCGGCTTGCCGAAATGTCGCGCCTGTTGGTGACGCCACCCGGCTGAACACTGGACAAATTTTCAAGACGTAATCGTCCTACAGGCGACCAGATGTCAGAAACACAATCCAATAACTATTTCACTTTCACCCTAGACAAAGAGCTGACTTGGTTCTACAGGTGCACACAAGTATCCCTAATTGTATCCATGCGAAAAACTATACATGCTTTAAATATCGAGGTATGGTATTGCTTCCAAATGTAGTGGTCTTTCACACAAATACCACGATATTGAGTATAGACGGTGATCGCGGCGGTGTTAAGATATCGGAAACGAAGATACACGTCGCCGGCGGTGTAAACGTGTTATGAAATTACCCTTATCACCCAATTTAGAAAGTGATACGGCTAGTGAACATGGTATCAAGCAGATACTTGCAACTCCCTCTTACCGATGCTAGATATTTTCCTCTCTAACATGCAGTATTTGAAATGAATTCTATCTTGATACCATGTAGACAGTGTGACAGAGGTTCTGCGATATATCCTTGGGGTTATAGGCAAGGGAGGGTGAAGGCTGACTGAGAATTATCACATACAGTAGATGAAGTGCTATGTGACGAATGACTTAAAAGATGCAATGCTAGAGTGAGGTCGTAAGAAATTTACAAAATCCTATGACCAAAACTTTGGCTTTTCGTATCTATAGTGTACGCTTTCTGGAAGATATGCTGTCTGCGTTTTGAAATCAAGTTTATCCATTCAACCACATACTTGCATTGGATAGTATGGAGATATCTTTTAAAGCCACTAGTGAAACGCCTTCACGGCACTCTCATATTTCGGAACGAGTCACCTTTCTCGCTAAGGACCTCATACAGTAAAACTCCGGCATGGTTTCAGACAGTCCCTCTACATCTTGTAACTGTTTTTCAGTCTCTGCCTCGCCGACCCTGCAGCTTTGTTCATGTCATCGTTTCAATTTAAGTGGGAACTGAGATGAAGTCGGAGAGCACTATATCAGCCATGTTCTGCAACCTGTAGAGAAGCAGGGTGAGCTGAGTTAATGCGACACGACCGTATTTTGATTACTCTGTGGAAACAAGATAATGCTGTCATAGCTCTATCAGCCGTGTACAGTGGGTAAGACCAGCGCCAAACAAATATTTCTCCTGCAACACGGGGTAATAGAAAATAAAGTACTAGTACCTACAGTGGTGTTTCTTATCTGGGAAATTAGGAAGACTCCATATCTTTCATGATTGTATTACCAAGTGAGGGACTGCAGTATACAACTACAGAATGGATCACCTGTTCGACCCTGTGCAGGAGTGTTTAGCTGTTTTAAACACCAACAAACAGCTTTTGCTCGTCTGTACTCTCCACCAATCACAACCACGATGTCTCAGCTAACAAGTAGCGTACAGAAAAGTGACTTATAATTTTTTTATTACATTTTGTAGTATGTCTATCGAGGTAATAGTGATACGTGCCATTTGACTACTGTCTAGAAAAAAAGGCAATGTGCCTCTAAATTTACTTGGATCTGTGGTAAAGGATGACAGGGGATGGAGCGATCGATTGAGACGGGCTTGTAATGGGGTATGATTTAATGGTCGACTGATGAGAGAGGGACATGTTGCAGCAGGTCATTTATCAAGTATTTAACAACTTTTTACCGTTGTTCCCCCAGGGTGTGTCAGTTGTGTGGTATAACCAGTTTCCCCTCGTTTACAATTGTGTTTCCGGTGTGTTACTTAGAGTACTATCTGCCTGCGGTCGTTAACAGCATACCTCTCCTCACTACAATCAGCAGAGCATTTCAAATGCAGGTATGATGAAACATATCCATTGATGGAGAACCTAATTGAGCACCCTTTTGTAGATGAACTATGATTTATGTGACTTACTCCTTTCCCCTAAAACATCTTGGACGTAAGTCGAGTCTTCAGGTTCTACGGTGATTCTAAGTTAGTGACAGGTGTTTGTGATGTACTGCAGTCCCTATTTATACGTTTGCTTGACAGATTACTAGTGTATGAAGCTGACTGCGCTCTATTTCCGGAAGTTGAGCAGCACGGCGTGCAATTTCACATCTCAAACACGGGGTCTATGGTTTGCCTATTTCCTAGTAGGAGGCATCCCCTGTTTCGGACTATCATTTTATCAGACTGATGAAATGTCTTGGGACTAGGGCCTCCCGCCGGGTTGACTGGTCGCCTGATGTAAGTCTTTTTAGTTGACGCCACTTCGGCGAATTGCGCGTCGATGGGGATGAGATGATGATTATGAAAACAATACAACACCCATCCCTGAACGGAGAAATCTCCGACCCAGCTGTCAACCGAACACAGGCCCCTTGCACGGCATTCCGTCGACCTGATCACTCAGCTATCGAGGCAGACATTAGACTGCAGATGTGAACAATGGGCGCTATACACATCCAGAAAGCTATATTGTGGATATTTCACAAAGAAATTATGTTTTTCATTGGTGTGGAAGGAAGAAGTTTTATCTTCCTAAGTTTTGTCTCCATACTGAGTGGCATAGAAAACCTGAAGGGTTAATGTACGTCTGATAGTATTTAAATATGTCCTGCATTAATTTACAGCATTGCGCTCTGCATGACTAATATTTCGGAAACCACCTGGCTTGAACATTACAGCGTATTTAAATGCAGAACCTTATACCCTTAGGAATGCATGTGTCTATGTTCTACGATCATTTTTCTTTTGCCCCAGACACTAGAATAACTGCCGTCGTAACTGCCGTCTGCGTCACATCTGCTGTGCAGTGAGCTACGTTAATTTAAGTATTAACTGTATTTTTCTTACTTGTCACTTCTTCTTCCGTGTGTTTTTGCTTTTAGGAAGCTTTAATTGTTGAGTGCTAGTAATAGTGTTCCATAGATTTCGTGTTTGTTTTGAATACAGTCAGAGTCCCTTTAGTCAACCATAGTGCCAGTAGTGCTAGTGTTTGTTTTCAATACAGTCCAGAGACAGGTAGTGCTAGTTTCAGCCAGCCGCGGTGGTCTAGCGGTTCTAGGCGCGCAGTCCGGAACCGCGCGACTGCTACGGTCGCAGGTTCGAATCCTGCCTCGGGCATGGATGTGTGTGATGTTATTAGGTTAGTTAGGTTTAAGTAGTTCTAAGTTCTAGGGGACTGATGACCATAGATGTTAAGTCCCATAGTGCTCAGAGCCATTTGAACCATTTTGCTATTTTCATTGTTTTCTACAAGAAGTGTCTAGCAACCACAGTTTAGTCAACTATCAGCCGCCTTTAGTGAATTAGCAGTCTAGTTAAAAGTTGATTAACTCTCTACAGTAAATTGATTTCTTTGGATGGGTGGGATGTGTGACTGCTGTGTACGGACGCAGGAGGAGCTGGCCACTTTTCGCGACCAGCTGAACGTGTTGATGGCCGCGGTCAGCCGTCTTCAGGCTGCTGCCTCGGAGTGTAGCGGCAGTGGGGAGTGTGGTGCACCCCAGGTGTTACATGCTTCACCCACTGTCCCTGCTGTCGAGACATCTTCGCGGGTACCGGGCGCGGTTGGGCCACCTTCTCCCCAAGGGGAGTGGCGGGTTCAGCGGCGTTCGCGGCGCACGAGGCGGAGGACGCTGGCCGTGTGGCATCGCCCGCTCTGCCTGTGAGTGGACATGTGACTGCTCCTTCAGCAAGGTCCGAGCAGGCACACGTGGGGAGGGGTTTATTAGTTATTGAGAGCTCCAACGTTACGCGGGTGATGGAGCCCCTTAGGGAAATAGCGAGAAGGTCGGGGAAGAAGGCCAGTGTTCACTCTGTCTGCTTGCCGGGGGGTCTCATCCGAGATGTGGAGGAGGCCCTGCCGGCGGCGATAGAGAGCACTGGGTGCACCCGACTGCAAATTATTGCTCATGTCGGCACCAATGACTCCTGCCGTCTGGGTTCAGAGGTCATCCTCAGTTCGTACAGGCGGTTGGCGGAATTGGTGAAGGCGGAAAGCCTCGCTCGCGGGGTGGAATCTGAGCTAACTATTTGTAGTATCGTTCCCAGAACCGATCGCGGTCCTCTGGTTTGGAGCCGAGTAGAAGGCTTAAACCAGAGGCACAGACGATTCTGCGGAGATTTGGGGTGCAAATTTCTCGACCTCCGCTATCGGGTGGAGAAATGTAGGATCCCCTGAATAGGTCAGGCGTGCACTACACGCAGGTAGCGGCTACAAGGGTAGCGGAGTACATGTGGAGTGCACATATAGGTTTCTTAGGTTAGAGAATTCCCTCCCTAGGCCCGACAAGACGCCTCCTGAGACGCGGAAAGGTGGGAGTAGATAAAATGCAACAGGGAATAACAATATTAATGTGCTAATGCAATAGGATACCCGTGGTCTAGGGGTAGCGTCTTTGGTTCATAATCAAAACGCCTTCGGTCCCGGGTTCGATCCCCGCCACTGACCAGCTTGATAAATAATCAGCATTGGCGGCCGAAGACTTCCGGCATAAGAAGTCAGCCTCATTCTGCCAACGGCCTTGTCAAAGAGGGTGGAGGAGCGGATAGAGGTTCAGGGCACTCTCTTGTCCTAGGGGTGCGAAATTACCCCTAAAGGCGGAAGAATCAGCAATGATCAACGACATGAGGATGCAGAAGGCAATGGAAACCACTGCATTAAAGACACGTAACGTGTATCCACAGGACATGTGGCCTGTAATTGAAGAAGTGTCATGACGATCTCTCCATTGGCAAAAGATTCCGGAATTGACCCACATTCGGATCTCTGGGAGGGGACTGCCAAGGGGGAGGAGAAAAAGATTGAATAATCTACGAAAGGATAACGTTCTACGAGTCGGGGCGTGGAATGTCAGAAGCTTGAACGTGGTAGGGAAACTAGAAAATCTGAAAAGGGAAATGCAAAGGCTCAATCTAGATATAGTAGGGGTCAGTGAAGTGAAGTGGAAGGAAGACAAGGATTTCTGGTCAGATGAGTATCGGGTAATATCAACAGCGTAGTATAACAGGTGTAGGATTCGTTATGAATAGGAAGGTAGGGCAGAGGGTGTGTTACTGTGAACAGTTCAGTGACCGGGTTGTTCTAATCAGAATCAACAGCAGACCAACACCGACAACGATAGTTTAGGTATACATGCCGACGTCGCAAGCTGAAGATGAACAGATAAAAGTGTGTGAGGATATTGAAAGGGTAACGCAGTATGTAAAGGGGGACGAAAATCTAATAGTCATGGGCGACTGGAATGCAGTTGTAGAGGAAGGAGTAGAAGATAAGGTCACAGGAGAATATGGGCTTGGGACAAGGAATGAAAGAGGAGAAAGACTAATTGAGTTCTGTAACAAGTTTCAGCTAGTAATAGCGAATACCCTGTTCAAGAATCACAAGAGGAGGAGGTATACTTGGAAAGGCCGGGAGATACGGGAAGATTTCAATTAGATTACATCATGGTCAGACAGAGATTCCGAAATCAGATACTGGATTGTAAGGCGTACCCAGGAGCAGATATAGACTCAGACCACAATACAGTAGTGATGAAGAGTAGGCTGAAGTTCAAGACATTAGTCAGGAAGAATCAATACGCAAAGAAGTGGGATACGGAATTACTAGGGAATGACGAGATATGTTTGAAGTTCTCTAACGCTATAGATACAGCAATAAAGAATAGCGCAGTAGGCAGTACAGTTGAAGAGGAATCGGCATCTCTAAAAAGGGCCATTACAGAAGTTGGGAAGGAAAACATAGGTACAAAGAAGGTAGCTGCGAAGAAACCATGGGTAACAGAAGAAAAATTGACAGGAATTGGGGAAAGAAATACAATAGATAAAGAATGGGTAGCTTTGAGGGATGAAGTAGTAAAGGCAGCAGAGGATCAAGTAGGTAAAAAGACAAGGGCTAGTCGAACTCCTTGGGTAACAAAATAAATATTGAATTTAATTAACGAAACGAGAAAATATAGAAATACAGTAAATGAAGCTGGCAAAAAGGAATACAAACGTCTCAAAAATGAGATTGACAGGAAGTGGGAAATGGCTAAGCAGGGATGGCTAGGGGACAAATGTAAGGATGTAGAGGCTTATCTCACTAAGGGTAAGATAGATACTGCCTACAGGAAAATGAAAGAGACCTTTGGAGAAAAGAGAACCACTTGTATGAATATCAAGAGCTCAGATGGAAACCCAGTTCTAAGCAAAGAAGAGAAAGCAGAAAGGAGGAAGGAGTATAGAGGGTCTATACAAGGGCGATGTACTTGAGGGCAATATTATGGAAATGAAAGAGATTGTAGATGAAGATGAAATGGGAGATCCGATACTGCGTGAAGAGTTTCACAGAGCACTGAAAGATCTGAGTCGAAACAAGGACCCGGAAGTAGACAACATTCCATTAGAACTACTGACGGTCTTGGGAGAGCCAGTCCTGACGAAACTCTACCATCTGGTGAGCAAGATGTATGAGACTGGCAAAAAACCCTCAGACTTCAAGAAGAATATAATAATTCCAATCACAAAGAAAGCAGGTGTTGACAGATGTGAAAATTACCGAACTATCAGTTTAATAAGTCACAGCTGCAAAATACTAACGCGAATTCTTTACAGATGAATGGAAAAACTAGTAGAAGCCGACCTCGGGGAAGATCAGTTTGGATTCTGTAGAAATATTGGAACACGTGAGGCAATACTGACCCTATGACTTATCTTAGAAGCTAGATTAAGGAAAGGGAAACCTACGTTTCTAGCATTTGTAGACTTAGAGAAATCTTTTGACAATGTTGACTGGAAAACTCTCTTTCAAATTCTAAAGGTGGCAGGGGTAAAATACAGGGAGCGATAGGCTATTTACAATTTGTACAGAAACCATGTAATGTTGTAGCTTTAATTTGGTATACTGATGTGTAAAGTTGTAACTTTAATTTGGTATGCTGAAATCGGTGCTAATAGACAATAAAAGCTGGTTAAAAGCCGTGATCTGTCTGGGGACGTTAACCGTGGATTACTGGGCAACTGTTTCATCAGATATTTAGTCTAGGTTTACCAAGCAGACTAACATTAATGATAATCTTTTAATAGTCATACAAAACCGGTAATATATATATATATAAAAAGGATAATTTAAATAAAAAGAAAGAAATCAGTTTATATTTGGAAATTTATTTTAAGATTGTTCATTGAAATTTCAGCGTATTATAAGTGAGTTATAACTGAGCTGGTGCCTTATTTACGATTGAAAAAATGTGAGATTGTAATCTTACGGAACACATAAAATATGGAGCCAATATTGTGAGACAGCATACAACACTGCATTCATAAAATAACACACGAAGAACATTGAAACATAAGCAAGAAGAAATTAACCACAACCAACAGATTCAGTTTTTACCCAAAGAAATTACGTTCATACCACAATCCTGTCCGTCATGTAATTACCACACACTGGTATACTAAATTCATATTAACTCTTTGTGAAGACTTCGCAAAAAGAATAGCTGAGGGCTACTTTGATGATTACACCACATGCTTCACGTGGTCAACTTGGTTTACACAAAGCGTACAACTCCACAATAATTTTGATAATTAAAATAAATTAGATCGAAAAGCAATTGACAAAAGAAAAACCTTGAACTGGTTACTAACGTCTTACTATTAACCTGATGGGTCAAACAGTTATATAAGCACGTGGTACTGGTCTCGCAAAGTACACCCCACGTGGGTTGAACATAAAGAAAAGCATAAAGAAAAGTTGCTATATTAAAAAAAATATTCTCAAGACGAGACGTTATAATCTCACGCACATTCGGATTTAAGATTGATGAACTTAGTTAGAGTTACTGATCAACACGTGGTTCCACTTTACTCACAAAGTAGTAACAAAGCAACTACCGCAAAATAATCTGAATTTAACACGAGAATTACACTCCGCTGCACTTTAAGATAGCATTAGATATTTTAGAGCTAAACCTGAAATCAAGGCGATTAAATTTTCAGTTAGGCTGAACTTAAGAAATCCATTGTCCTACAGACTTAACAGACACGCGCTTAGCCGGAGATCTTACCACTTCAGACGCTCGCCACGGCCACACTACAACTGCCCTACTGCCGAGCGTGCTTCCTGAGGGTGGCTCACAAAGACCAACGGAAGTGGCCAGAGGGGCAGCTTCCTATACCAACATGACAACGGACGGACAGGACCATACTAAGGATAGAAACCTCTTTGCTTTTAGGAAGCGTAGCTACCTGTTCCGACGTTGGTCCTACTGTTCTCTAGCAGACAGCCTTGTCTGCTACCCTCAAGCATGCAACTAGAAATACATATGCTCATTCATCCTCTCACACAAAAGGGAAGGGGGATGACAGTATCTTATCATATACAGTATATAAAAGAAAGCGGATGTAGGTTCCGTATGAGACTGTATGACATGAATTACATATAAGAATTACATATAAACTGTGCATTAAAGTGTAGTAGTGTGACAGATCGTTCTTGTTTATGTGTAAAAGTAACACGTTCCACTGCTCAGTCTCCTCCCAGATAGTCAGAAACGCCACAGTACATTTAGAAGAGGAATTTATTCCATAAATGGCAACAGATTTAAGAAATTAAACATGAAAGGAATCCAACAGAGACCTTTCATAATCCCAACGCTCCGGGAAAAGACTGTGCAGGGAATTTTCTGGCCATGCTAGGACATTCCCAAGCAGGCTTCTCACACCCTACTTAAACCAAAAGTGTAAAAGAAAAGGCAAAAGGACACCAGCTACTTGCTAAAACACAATAATTTCAACACATCTTTAGAATCTACCAATTTCAAACAGAAAAAAGAACACAATCTGTGACACCTATTTAAAAGGTAGTGTAGACCTAATTCGGTCAGCAAGTAAAAACAATGGTTCCTGTGTCATTAATATGAAAACAATTTCTGGTTGTTACCCTTATGGAGTTCACCAGTATTTGCTCATTGCAAGAGCCAACTGATCACAGGAAAATTTATGACTGTTTATTAACAAGCAAAATTTATGAAAATAGCAAAGGTGCCACAGCAATTAAAAAAAGAACATCAACTAACATCGGTATTAAAAAGCAGAACATAACAATGCACAATCTGCAAAAGCAACAAAATGATAAGAGAAAAAACATGTTTTACAAAGTGGTTATCGCAAAAAAATTCTATATCGTATAAAACTAATAATTTGTAGAATTAAAATAACTATGTGGCACTCATTTAATCACTTTACTATATTTCAATTAGCTAGCAAACAATGAGCACTGTGTCATTATACTGAAACTACAATAATTATGTGATTGTTACCCTTAAGGGGTTCCTCACAGTAAATATGCCCCATGCAAAGGCTAATCGATCACAGTTCAATGAGAATAAAAAGCTATCTGACTGATACACGAAGCAATGCCACAGCAATGAATTTACGAAACAAAATATCACAAATCTAATACATCACACAAAAACAAACATTGATAAATAAAACAGTACAATAGTCGACATTTAAAACAAAAAAAACACCTATAAATAAAACACCTGCAAAATACAAGAGTCAAAGTCTAAAAAAGATAAATAGAACACCTGCAAAATACAAGAGTCATTCTAATAAACACCAATAAATCGAACTCCTGCAAAACACACGTGTCAGAGTTTCTCTGACGGAAACACACGTATATGCACTGGACTAAGAACCGTATAATCACTGTTCACTGACACACTCAGTACTTCCACTGTTCCGAGGCACAATATAGGGGAAAGAGGTGGGGTTCGTCGCCGCAGCTGTCAGTAGGGATTTTTTTGTCCATCTGTTGCGTGCGATCCCGCCGTCTCTGCCCTCTCATGAAGTTTCTCCCGTGTCACGTCATCTCGATTTGGTTCCATGTTTGTGTTGTCAAATTCGTGCGGTATCCTCGTTTGACACGCCAGGTTGATATTCCTGGGCAAGGATGACACTTAATGGCTCTTCTTTTGTGCCACCCTTAGCGACCAGAGAACATCGAACCATGATTTACTGTCGCTTGACAGTGGGCATCCGTCAGGAGATGTTGATAGGCGTCATTGAAGTCTGCCAGTTACTCTGGACAGTATGTGTCAAAAGGCTCCACGCCCTTTGTGTTGTTACATTCGTGGGTTATCCTCAATTGGCTCGCCGGTTTGATATTCCTGGGCAAGGATGACACTTAATGGCTCTTCTTTTGTGCCACCCTTAGCGACCAGAGAACATCGAACCATGATTTACTGTCGCTTGACAGTAGGCATCCATCAGGAAATGTCGATAGGCGTCGTTGACGTCTGCAAGTTTCTCTGGGCAGTACCTGTCAAAAGGCTCCACGCCCCTTGTGTTGTTTGACCACGGCCGTCTCGTCACGGTCGCGTGCATGTGGTGTGTTGCCAGCAGATGGATTTCCGCGCGGTGGACCGCTCGCCCATCTCAGGTCATTGCCTTGAGGAAGGGTCGCCCGTGGCGGCCGCCCATTAGCTCCAGGTACAAGGGAAAGTGTTTGCCGCGTACCTTCTTTTGTTGTCGGCCGCGCTCCCAAAGTGGCCTGGCTGACAGCGTGTCCTGCTGGGAAACCCGCCAGTTTACAACTAGTCCGGCTGCTCCCGCTGTCTCTTAAGAGTTTTGCCGGTTCGCTTTCACGTTCTCAACTGCATTCACAGAAATTTTTCATCATCCTTATGTGATTACACAATGTCATACATAATACCACTTAGTATTGTCTTTCACAATTTTTAAGAACAAAGTGAGACTTAATATTTTTTTTAAATAAAAAAATTAGATGAATCGACAATATAAAATAAAATTTAAATGACTTGACAATGTAAAAAAAAAATAAAAGTGAAATGACTTGACAGTATAAAAATAAAAATTTAAATGAACTGACAATATAATATTTAAATCCACATCACTAATGTGGTTCACTTACGTTTTAATAAATCAAATGCTATTTATTAATTCACTAAAATGAATAGGATTATGCCTTGTGCAAGTATAGGTCAGGACAGCATAGGGTTCACATGTTATTTACACACACATACATGCACACCTGTTGTCTATTCTACAAACTAACTACCCATAAACATGCATTACTCAATATTCTACTTCTATCCACTACTAGTTAAGCCAATAAGCTACTTCAATGCTATTTCAACACCGTGTATATACCACTACAACATTGTTCTAATTCGTCCTCTTCTTGACGCTCACGGCATACGTCTTGTCACATGATAAATATGGAGAACTTTCCTTAAACATACACATTAAAAAGAACAATGGTTATTTACACACCAAAACATTTATACCAGTTCGCACACCTGAAAAGAGACTCGCAATTATACATTTATCATACTCATATATTCACACATAAAACAGTAAGAAAATTTCACCTAAAATTACGTTATCACAACAATTAATCACGCAGATGACTGTGAGAAGGTTAAAAATATTTGCATTATACAGGTTGTATTACATTTTCTTACCCATTTTGCTGCGATTTCGTTCCTTCTTTACGTTACCTTTCGCTTCCAAATCAGTTATTTCGCCTGTGGTGGTTATTCTGGATTCATTTCTCATGAATGGCAAAATTGTGGTCACCTCTATTCTGTAAAACAGTATCATCTTAACATATTGAACTTACAACAGACACAAAAATATCCGAATCCTCCTGTAGTTTTAAATGACAAATGTTTTGCTTTATCCTTATTACCTTAAACCAAGCTTTCCTTCGTTCCCATAATCAAAATTATTTAATCATCCTCTACCTTCAAGAGGGAAATTTCCTCAGTACAAATCATATAGGCTGCAGTGCATCCCGCACCAGCGAAAACAGTAAGCTGTAATGCTCACAGCATCAGCAAAACACATAAACGTCGCTTTTCTAGGACAAGTATTAACGCAGAATAATTTTTTAGGCTTTGGCTCAACATCAATCAAGACTACAAAAAGGATCCATATTTCCGTTCCATTCTCCATTTGCTGAAAAGCTGCTCGTATTTGACTACCACAATAATATTTCAGAGCCACGTAAATTACACAAACCACAATTCTTCTTTCACCTTGAAGGGAATCAATATACTTACGAAATCCACAGACAGCACTTTACATACTCAGCTATAAAGAACAAAAAAGACATATATCATCAATATTAACATATCATCGCATATTGGAAGCCAATGGTTCAACAATCGTATTATCGCATCCTGTTTTCAAGATTCCAAACTTACTCATTCCTTTCTCAGAGTTCTCCTATCTTAAAATATTCATACAGCACGCATACTATAGTAAGAGATCCTCATTTATACTGACAGATATAGAATAGTAATAGATAGATAGTAGCACTGAAAGCAGAAAATCGGAAACAAGGCTACTAACAGCTGGGGACCTGGGTTTGCCAGACCCATAATACCCACAGATCGGATATTCCCCTGAGTTTATGCACTAATTCAGCAACGATCTTGCTTTCCTCAGGAGCGACTCTTTTCAATTTACACACAAAAAAAAACATAAACAGCATTTTACTCGTTCACAAAGAAACCTTTTATCTTCACGTTTGAATCAAACTAAATCCTAATTGCACAAGGAGAGAAAAAAAAATTAAAACATCACTTCAATCCATCACATAGAAACATCTTTATCATTAATTTTTTATCAACATATTATTCAAAATGCATACGTCACAAATTTAAACTAATCAATTCTTTCTCCTCACCGTCCTTTCTACTTCTCACTGTCCTTTCTACTCATTTGCCATGTCGCTCATTTGTTCCGATTGGGCGCCTTCTGCGCTGATCGTTTGTCATTGCCGGTTTCGTTCATTTCCATTTGCTGGATTATGTCTAGGGTTAGCCGGCGGAATTTCAACATCATGAGGTGCTCCGCCTACAGTCCTATTCCCTCCGTATTCATCATAGTGTCGATTCTGGTTGCTGTACCTGTAGCGTTCACGATCCTGTCTACGTCCTCGATCATTTCTGTTGTTCCACCTGTGTTCGCGACTGTCACCCCAGTTTCTATACGGCCGGTCCCGATTATTGTTCCGTTCGCGTCGCGACGACCAGTCACGCCGTTGATTAATAATACGGCCACGACTGCGGTCGCGCTGCTGTGCCCCGTAATAACTTTGTGCCTGATTAGGCGGGCATTCTCGTGTATTGTATTCCAACTCTTGGAGAAGCGTCTTAAACGTTTCCACGTCCTCTTTGCATCGTCCCACAAGAATGACGTGCCGCAAGTGCATCGGCAATTTGGTGATGCATATCCTAATTAGTTCCGCAGGCCCGTATGGGTCGTATAGGAATTGATTTGCCTGCAGCATGTGGTCGAATAGGCGTGCAGGGCTGCCGAAACCAGACTGGTTCAAATTTGGCAGCACAATTATGCCATGTTTGACCCTATCTTGTGCCGCTTCCGACCAATAGGCGGACAGAAAGGCTTGTCGAAACTCCCGAGTGGAGTTGCAGTGACGCGCTGCCGACCTCATGCGAATCGCCGGTTCGCCTTCCAAATAGCCACACATATATTCTATCTTATGTGAACTTGCCCAGTCAGGAGGAAGACAGAACTCAAATTGCTCGAGCCATGCTCGTGGATGTATTCCTTTTTGCGAATTTCGGAATATCTCAAACTTTCTCACCGTAAGGAAATGTTTGAAATCAAATTCCCGCATTTCCTCCTGGCGAGGCCCTTGAATGTTTCTATTATTCTCATGTCTGCCCCTCAAATTACATTCTTCCCTGTCGTCAAAATCTCCCTCGTGGCCGGAGTCCCTCTCTGCACTGTTCGTACGGCTATTTTTGATGCTATTGACGAGTTCGGAATCACACGCCATGCGGTTTTCCAGATGCGCCACGCGTTCTTGTAATTCGCCTGTTACAGCTCTGTTTTGCCTCTTCACTTCGAACTGTCCCTTCTGAAATCTCAGAAGCGAACGCACTTCTTCGGTCTCTGCGGCCGCTACCGGTGTAGTATTGTTCTCGCTTTCCGTCAGCTTCATCGTGGCTACAATGTCCGCTAATGCCGCAATCTTATCATCAATTTGTCTCTTGTCCTCCGGCCCAGTCTGCTTCAATTGTTCTACTTGCTGTTCCAACGCGTGGATCGCTAAACTGTTGTCCGCTATTTTGTTGCTAACGGACGTGGGACAATGCGTTTCCGCCTCTTGGACCCTCGAAAGTACCTGCTGGTGCTCCCTTTGGCATTCTTCCCTCAGCTCTTGGAAATTCCTGAGTAGCCATTCTTCGCTTTCTTTAGATTCGGCATCGCCCCTCCGCTTGCTCTGTTCTAAGGCTTGCAGACGATCATCGATTTGTTCAAATGTACGGCCTAATTCTTTCATAATATCACTTTTTATCTCACTTGCCAGATTGTTTATTCTTTGTGAGATATCATCGGACACTCTCTGCATCGACTTGTCGACTTTATTTGTCTGCTGGATTAGTTTTTTTGTGTATTTGTTCGCCTAGCTCGCGGATCGATTTTTCGGATGATTCTTTTTGTTCTCGGAACGATTTTTCTGATTTCTTTGCGTTTTCTTTATTTTGTTGCAATAAGGCTTTCATGAGTTCTGCTACATCAATTTGGTTAGTTAGAGGCAAATGAATTTCTGGCTCTGATGTGAGCCCGTTCGTGCTGTTTTGCATTTCGTCTGAAGTATTCCCCATTGCATTTTCGGAACTGCCCGACGCGTTAATATTGGAAATCAAATTATCCCCTTGGTCCATGTTGCTTAAGTTGTTGGACCGCTTACTTTTAGCTTGGTTATGTGTTTGCATTAGTGCAATTTATACTCAGTACGCAACACACTAATCAGAATAAATGTGTCCCCCAAAAATTACGACAGTCACACGAAAGATACCCAACCTAGTACACACTTTTTCACACGCAAAACAAATTTTTATCTTTGATCGACACAGTGGAATTTACAAGCGAGAATAAAAAAACACACAGACATATAAAACACACAAATATAAAAAACAAAACAAGACAAACAACGCAACGCCGATCAACAACGCCGTGAATTTTTTGAAAGTCTGCTCGGAAACAACGCAGAAGTTGTTTGAGCGCTGTAGGGAAAAAAAATTAAGATTATAACACGCTCGCAATCTAACATTTCAGAGATTCCAGAGTCTAGCGGAATCACAGAACAGGGTCGCCATGTGTAATATTGTAACTTTAATTTTGTAGCTGAGGTGTAAATTAACAATGAAAGTGGGTTAAAAGCCGTGATCTGTCTGGGGACGTTAACCGTGGATTACTGGGCAACTGTTTCATCAGATATTTAGTCTAGGTTTACCAAGCAGACTAACATTAATGATAATCTTTTAATAGTCATACAAAACCGGTAATATATATATATATAAAAAGGATAATTTAAATAAAAAGAAAGAAATCAGTTTATATTTGGAAATTTATTTTAAGATTGTTCATTGAAATTTCAGCGTATTATAAGTGAGTTATAACTGAGCTGGTGCCTTATTTACGATTGAAAAAATGTGAGATTGTAATCTTACGGAACACATAAAATATGGAGCCAATATTGTGAGACAGCATACAACACTGCATTCATAAAATAACACACGAAGAACATTGAAACATAAGCAAGAAGAAATTAACCACAACCAACAGATTCAGTTTTTACCCAAAGAAATTACGTTCATACCACAATCCTGTCCGTCATGTAATTACCACACACTGGTATACTAAATTCATATTAACTCTTTGTGAAGACTTCGCAAAAAGAATAGCTGAGGGCTACTTTGATGATTACACCACATGCTTCACGTGGTCAACTTGGTTTACACAAAGCGTACAACTCCACAATAATTTTGATAATTAAAATAAATTAGATCGAAAAGCAATTGACAAAAGAAAAACCTTGAACTGGTTACTAACGTCTTACTATTAACCTGATGGGTCAAACAGTTATATAAGCACGTGGTACTGGTCTCGCAAAGTACACCCCACGTGGGTTGAACATAAAGAAAAGCATAAAGAAAAGTTGCTATATTAAAAAAAATATTCTCAAGACGAGACGTTATAATCTCACGCACATTCGGATTTAAGATTGATGAACTTAGTTAGAGTTACTGATCAACACGTGGTTCCACTTTACTCACAAAGTAGTAACAAAGCAACTACCGCAAAATAATCTGAATTTAACACGAGAATTACACTCCGCTGCACTTTAAGATAGCATTAGATATTTTAGAGCTAAACCTGAAATCAAGGCGATTAAATTTTCAGTTAGGCTGAACTTAAGAAATCCATTGTCCTACGGACTTAACAGACACGCGCTTAGCCGGAGATCTTACCACTTCAGACGCTCGCCACGGCCACACTACAACTGCCCTACTGCCGAGCGTGCTTCCTGAGGGTGGCTCACAAAGACCAACGGAAGTGGCCAGAGGGGCAGCTTCCTATACCAACATGACAACGGACGGACAGGACCATACTAAGGATAGAAACCTCTTTGCTTTTAGGAAGCGTAGCTACCTGTTCCGACGTTGGTCCTACTGTTCTCTAGCAGACAGCCTTGTCTGCTACCCTCAAGCATGCAACTAGAAATACATATGCTCATTCATCCTCTCACACAAAAGGGAAGGGGGATGACAGTATCTTATCATATACAGTATATAAAAGAAAGCGGATGTAGGTTCCGTATGAGACTGTATGACATGAATTACATATAAGAATTACATATAAACTGTGCTTTAAAGTGTAGTAGTGTGACAGATCGTTCTTGTTTATGTGTAAAAGTAACACGTTCCACTGCTCAGTCTCCTCCCAGATAGTCAGAAACGCCACAGTACATTTAGAAGAGGAATTTATTCCATAAATGGCAACAGATTTAAGAAATTAAACATGAAAGGAATCCAACAGAGACCTTTCAACCAGATGGCAGTTATAAGAGTCGAGGGACATGAGAGAGATGCAGTGGTTGGGAAAGGAGTGAGACGGGGTTGTAGCCTATCCCCGATGTTATTCAATCTTTATATTGAGCAAGCAGTAAAGGAAACAAAAGAAAAATTCGGAGTAGGTATTAAAATCCATGGAGAAGTAAAAACTTTGAGGTTTGCCGATGACATTGTAATTCTGTCAGAGACAGCAAAGGACTTGGAAAAGCAGTTGAATGGAATGGATAGTGTTTTGAGAGGAGGATATAAGATGAGCATCAACAAAAGCAAAACGAGGATAATGGAATGTAGTCGAATTAAGTCGGGTGATGCTGAGGAAATAAGATTATGAAATGAGACACTGAAAGTAGTAAAGGAGTTTTGCTATTTGGGGAGCAAAATAACTGATGATGGTCGAAGTAGAGAGGATATAAAATGTAGACTGGCAATGGCAAGGAAAGCGTTTCTGAAGAAGAGAAATTTGTTAACATCGAATATAGGAAGTCAATTCTGAAAGTATTTGTATGGAGTGTGGCCATGTATGGAAGTGAAGCATGGACGATAAATAGTTTGAACAAGAAGAGAATAGAAGCTTTCGAAATGTGGTGCTACAGAAAAATGCTGAAGATTAGATGGGTAGATCACATAACTAATGAGGAGGTATTGAATAGGATTGGGGAGAAGAGAAGTTTGTGGCACAACTTGACTAGAAGAAGGGATCGGTTAGTAGGACGTGTTCTGAGGTATCAAGGGATCACAAATTTAGCATTGAAGGGCTGTGTGGAGGGTAAAAATCGTAGAGGGAGACCAAGATATGAATACACTAAGCAGATTCAAAAGGATGTAGGTTGCAGTAGGTACTGGGAGATGAAGAAGCTTGCACAGGATAGAGTAGCATGGAGAGCTGCATCAAACCAGTCTCAGGACTGAAGACCACAACAACAGCAACTTACTTAACTTGTCGTAAATTACAGTGGCGGATGTGGCTTCTCAATAACAATATAACAGAAAAATAATCGCGTTTTAGATTTTAACTTCAAGTAGCAAATGTGAATATCACAAAGTTTAATTGACGATCGACACTGGTATTACGTAAAAAGGGAATGTAACATATGAGACTTCTGCGGTTCTGAGTGAAGCCTTTTGCGCTGTTATGCAGCATCGCGTGTGTTCATTACCTTGTCGGTGGTTAGGCAGCATCGGGGGCGGCTGACGGAGCAGCTCCACACACCTTGCCGTCTCGGTAGCAACTCTCTCGAACTTATCCTTACTACTGTTTACCGAAGTTGGTTTAAGAAAAAGGTATCTGGCTGTGTTTTCAACTGACCAGTCGGCATCTTAATGTTAACCTTAAGCTCCGCCTACAGAAATTTTGTCCATTCAGTGAGAAACGTTATACTTTTTGTGGTGGGGCAATGTTTTTAATTTTTTTGCTACGTAACAGAGACACGTATAGTCTCACGCTAAAACTTGCAGCTGGTGTGATCCTTTTAGTGTTATTGTAAGATTTATACTGTTCTTCTGGAGGGCTCTATCTTTTAACATGGGCTGGGGGATGGACCTCTTGGCGGTCGGCCGGCGATGTGGGTGTTCCATTGTCCTGTTCTTATCATAGGGCCTTCTAGTCTACATGGTTCTGCTCTCGGCTTCTGTTCTCGTTTCTCCCCTCGGAACGGCGTCTGTTTCACGGTGGGAAGGTGTGACATGCATTTAGACGTTCTTGTGTTGGTCTGTGGTATTCCATTTGCTCACTCGTTGGTCGTATTACTTTGGTTAATTTAATGTCAGGATTTACTCAGAGCTGTGTGACGTATTTCCGGATTTGCTATCAGGTCAGGGTTTTTATGGAAGGTGTTGGATTTGCCTGACACCTTACACGTGTTCAGAAAGGGTATATTAAATAAAGTAAGTGGTGGTGTGTTTGTGTCTGTTGGTAGTAGTTTATATTGCAGTGAAGTTGAAATAGATAGTTCCTGCGAATTACCATGGGTAGAGGTTATACCGAACAGCCGTCCTTCAACCGTCCCCCCAACTCAGACGATATAATAGCTGAATGCTTCAAAGAAAACTTAAATCTCATTACAAATAAGTACTCAACTCATACAGCAATAATTGGTGGAGACTTCAATCTACCCTCGATTTGCTGGCGAAAATACATGTTCAAAGCCGTTGGTAGACAGAAAACATCTTACAAAATTGTACTAAATGCTTTCTCTGAGAATCACTTTAAACAATTAGTTCATGAGCCCACACGAATTGTAAATGGTTGCGAAAACACACTTGACCTCTTAGCTACAAATAATCCTGATCTAATAGACAGCGTCATGACGAATACAGGGATTAGGGAACACAAAGTCATTGTAGCGAGGCTCAAAACCATATCAACCAAAACCACTAAAAATAAACGCAAAATATATCTATTTTAAACACCAGATAAAAATTCGCTTGATGACTTCTTAAGAGAGAGTCTCCATTCCTTCTAAGCTAATTATGTGAGTGTAGACCAGATATGGTTCAAATTCAAAGATACAGTATCGACAGCAATATATAGATTCATTCCCATAAGTCAATAAGAGACGGGACTGATCCATCATGGTACACAAAACACGTCAGAACACTGTTGCAGAAGCAACGAAAAAAGCATGCTAAATTTAGAAGAACGCAAAATCCCTAAGACTGGCTAAGTTACATGAAAGCTAGAAATTTAGTGCGGACGTCAATGCGAGATGCTTTTAATAGTTTCCACAATGAAGTATTGTTTCAAAATATGGTAGATAACACAAAGAGGTTCTGGTCGTATGTTAAGTACACCAGTGGCAAAAAACATTCAATACCATCACTGCGCGATAGCGATGGAAATGTTACCGATGATGGTGCCATTAAAGCGGAGTTACTAAATAATGTTTTGTAATTCCTTCACGAAAGAAGACAAAGTAAATATTCCAGAATTCGAAACAAGAACAGCTGTTAGCCTGAGTGACATAAAAGTATATATAACTCAAATCACTTAACAAAGGCAAGTCTTCCGGTCCAAATGGTATACCAATCAGGTTTCTCTCAAAGTATGCAGAGACAATAGCGCCTTTCTTAGCAATCATATACAACCACTGACTTGACGAAAGGTCTGTTCCTAAAGATTGGAAAGTAGCACAGATCACACCAATATTCAAGAAGGGAAATAGGAGTAACCCACTGAATTACAGACCCATATCACTGACCTCAAATTGTAGTAGGATTTTGGAGCGTATACTGTACTCGAATATTATGAATCACCTTGAAGAAATTGACTTATTGATACATAACCGACACGGATTCGGAAAATATCGTTCTTGCGCAACACAGCTTGCTCTTTGTTCCCATGAAGTAATGAGTGCTGTCGACAAGGGATCTCAGATCTATTCCATATTACTATATTCCCAGAAGGCTTTTGATACCGTTCCTCACAAGCGACTATTTATCAAATTGCTTCATATGGAGTATCGTCGCAGTTGTGTGACTGGATTCGTGATTTCCTCTCAGAGAGGTCACAGTTCGTAGTGATAGACGGTAAATCATTGAGCAGAACAGAAGAGATATCTAGCGTTCCGCAAGGTAGTGTCATAGGCCCTCTGCTGTTCCTGATTTATATAAATGATCTAGGTGATAATCTGAGTAGCCCCCTTACATTGTTTGCAGATGACGCTGTAATTTACCGTTCAGTAAAATCATAAGGCGATCAATTCCAATTACAAAATGATGTAGAGAGAATTTCTGTATGGTGCGAAAAGTGGCAATTAGCACTATAAAAAGAAAAGTGCGAGATCATCCACATGGGTACTAAAATCCGATAAAATTGGGGTATACGATAAATCGCACAAATCTAAAGGCTGTCAATTCGACTAATACCTAGGAATTACAGTTACAAGCAAATTAAATTGGAAATACCACATAGATAATATTGTGGGGAAGGCGAAACAAAGACTGCGCTTTGTTGGAAGAACTCTTAGAAGATGCGACAAACCCACTAAAGAGACAGCCTACATTATACTTGTCCATCCTCAGCTGGAATATTGCTGCCCAGTATGGGATCCTTCCCAGGTAGGTTTGACGGAGGACATCGAAAAAGTGCAAAGAAGGGCAGCTCGTTTCGTGTTATTGTGCAATAGGGGTGAGAGTGTCTCTGATATGATACGCAAGTTGGGGTGGCAGTCACTGAAACAAAGGTGGTTTTCTTTGTGGCGAGATCTATTTACGAAATTTCAATCACCAACTTTTTCTTGCGTAAATATTTTGCCCCCACCTACGCAGGGAGAAATAATCATCATAATAAAAGAAGATAAATCACAGCTCGAACGGAAAGATTTAGATGTTCCTTTTTCCCAGGCGCCATTCGAGAGTGTAATGGTAGAGAGGTAGTATGAAAATGGTTCGATATGAAAATGGTTCGATATGAAAATGGTTCGATGAACCCTCTGCCAGGCACTTAGGTGTGAATTGCAGGATAACCAAGTAGATGTAGATGTAGACCTGTTAATGTTGCTTTAGCCCCTGGTACCAACCTCAAAGTTGTGGTGGAAAAACAAAATGCATGGTGGTGTACAAAGCTGTAGTCATATACTTCGTAGATGTGTTACAGCGAAGAAACCAATGCAACAACAACACAGGAACACTGTCTTGCGACATAGTCAGTGGGGTTTCGCCCTCCTACAGTACAGGTGGCGAAAGTTTACAATGGTCTGTGCAAGCAACTTCGATCATTGGTGAACTGCTCCTCTGAATCAATATCTGTATATTTAATAGGATCATCACATGCTTGATGTCAGCAGGCAGACAGTATTTGTTTTCGATATATCATAGGACAGGGGTGTGGTAATACCTTATCAAGTTAGTGGAGTTTTTATAGTATCTAGTTTTTCTCTGTTGGATGGACAAAATAACAAAAAAAAAAGAATGTTTGGCTGACAGACATCAATGCACCCTGAGAGACGTAAATATCCATCAGAATGCAGTACCTGTATGTATATTTTAAATGCACTAGAATGGAGTAACAAAATCGAAGTTCTTCTTCCAGTTCCTGTATGATGTGGTGTCTTCCTAATTTTACCGATAAGAAATGCCATTGTAAATGCTCGTTCTGTCTTTTCTACTACCCCAGCTTGCAGGAGAAATCTTCATTTGGCACAGGTCTTACACACTGTACAAGGATGGCGGAGTTATAAATGCATTGTATCATTTCAACAGAGTGGTCAAAACACGGCCCTGTCGCATAAACTCAGATCATCCTGTCCGTCCACGGGTTGCAGAGGGTGGTAGACGTAGCACTTTCTGACTTCCACTCAGTTCAGACACAAATTGGAATGATCACATCGATAAAGTTACAGCGAGGACGGGGCAGTCACCGAAAAACAGTTACAAGATGTAGAGGGACTGTCTAAAACCACGCTGGAGTTTTACTGTAATGGGGTCCATGTCAGATAGGTGACTCGTTTCGAAATATAAGATTGCCATGAATGTGATTCACTAGTGGCTTTAATCATTAAAATATATCTCCATAGGATTCAATGCAAGTATATGGTTGAATGGAGAAACTTCATTCAAAATTGCAGAGAGCTTATCTTCCAGAAAGCGTAACACCATAGATCTGAAAAGCCAGTGTATTAGCCTTAGGATTTTGTACATTTCTTATGACCTAAGTCTAACGTTGCGTTTTGTAACTGAATCCTTACATAGCACACCATCTACTGTATGTGATAGTTTCTCAACCTACGATCACCCTCCTCGCCTGTAACCCCATGGATATATCGAGCACACCATCTACTGTATGTGATAGTTTCTCAACCTACGATCACCCTCCTCGCCTGTAACCCCATGGATATATCGCAGAACATCTGTTAGTCATGTAATTCTTCTTCAGTTTCACACAGGATATCGTTCCCTCAGTATCGTATCAATGATATCCTTTCACCTTGAATTTTAATACAATACTCAACCTTTCTTCTATTTTCATCATTGCTTCTTCGTTGAACACATTGAACAGTAGGGTCCCACGTTACCTTCTTTGTATCTGTTTTCCTCTTTCCAAGTTCTGTTATTGTCCATTTTAGACATGTCCAATCCTCTTCAACTGTTCTGCCTACTGAGCTATTCGTTACTTCTTTATCTATAGCCTTACAGAACTTCAAGCACATCTCGTCAACGTTTAGTACTTCCATATCCTACTTCTTTGTGTAGTTGATTCTTACTGACTAATCTGTTAAACTTCAGCCTACTCTTCATCAGTACTACATTGTGATCTGAATCTCTATCTGCTGCTGAGTACACCTTACAATCTAGTATTTGAGTTCCGAATATCTGTCTGTCCATGATGTAATCTAGCTGCAATCTTCCCGTATCTCCCAGTCTTTTCCAAGTATATCTTCTCCTCTTGTGATTCTTGAACAGAGTATTTGCTATTACATGAAATTTATTACGGAATTATTCTTTCTCCACTCGCATTCCTTGTCCCAAGCCCTCAAGCCCTTATTCTAGTGTAACCTTTCTTCTACCCTTGCCCTACAACTACAGTTCAGTCCCCTAATCCATTTATGTATTGTATTATCCTTTCACTGTTCTCTTATACTTTCCCTATCTCTTCATCTTCGGCTCGTGACACAGGCATGTACACCTGATTTATCATTGTCGGCGTTGGTTTGCTTTCGATTCCTATAAGAACAACCCTGTCACTGAACTGTTCACAGTAACACACCCTCTGTCCTGCCTTCCAGTTCATAACGGATTCTACTCCGGTTTTCTGCTGCTGCTGATGTTACGCTTTACTCATCTGAGCAGAAATCCTTGTCTTCTTTCCATTTCACTTCACTGACCTGTACAATATCTAGATTGATCTTTTGAGTATCCCTTTTCAGATTTTCTAGCTTCCCTACCATGTTCAAGCTTCTGTCATTCCAGACCCTGACTTGCAGAACGTTATCCTTTCGTTGGCAATTCGATCTTTTTCTGATTGTCCCTTCACAGAGATCTGAATGCTTGCTATATTAGCCTAGCCAATCTAGCAGCTCGACACGGACTGAGCGAATTTCCTGCGGTTTGTTCTCAGGCAGCCATCTTGGATTACATAATTGGAGGGGAGGAGGAGGTGGAGGGGAGGGGGGAGAGGATGGGGAGGGAGGTGGAGGGGAGGGGTAGGCGAGGGGGGAGGGTTAATAGCGGCCTCCATTTGTGGTGTTGTGCACTAGGTCAGTCTTTGCACCTCAAGGTGAATACACAAAATTTTGTATTCCTGCCAATAAATTTGAATATCCCGACCCCTTTTTTATACTCCCACCATTTCCAGGGGTGGGGGTGGGTTGAGTTGGGTTGTGGAGGTAACCCAACTGATATATTTTACCACCAAAACTTGAATATCCTCGTTATTACTTTAGTTCAATGTTACCACATCCGTTGCCATCATCTTGGATCCCCTATCTTGAATAAATTTGGCAACAATGCAGAGTTAGGTGATGCCCCCTTTTCCTTACCACTCATTTTATCTGCATAGTGAATTCTAGTATGTCATGTTTAGATCTGCATCCCTAAATAATTATGTAGTGTCATGCACCTAGTCTGCAGTAACAGGTTCAGAAAATAATTATATGCTCTTTCCGATTAAAATCATGTATGACATCGTCTAGTCCAGTGGTCATCAAATTTTCTTGTTTGAGAGCCAAAATTGACATTGTAGGGCGACATCTCCTGTTGCATAGGAAGGTCGGGTAGAGAGGGGGCGTGTAGTCGCCACTCAAAGAGAAATTCAATTTTGATGAAACCATGGCTATTGATCGAAGGTTAATACTTAAATATTTTGAATCTACATATTATAAGGTATCGCACAAAAGTTTTAAGAAAAAGTAAGTAACGTATTGGAAATATGTACAGTTTCTTAAGGCTTATATTAAGAATGTAAAAGTCAGTCTGACCTATTATATTTTGCCTGATGAATGGAAAAAAGTAACTCTTATTCGGGTGAATACCCTGGCCACCATTCCCGACGAGTAGCGTAGCTACATTTCCAGATCGGGCGCAATTTCGACATTCGTGATAGATAGAAGAAACTCTCAAACCGAAATAAATAACAAGGAACCACTACAGAAGACCATGTTTAAACTTTGACATTACACAAATTATTACTCTCCATACGAGTGGAGTAACAAGAATAATATAAATGACTTATCTTGCGTAATACCACTAAAAAAAGTAGAAAAATAAGAAAAAAGGAAAGATAAGAAAAAATTACTAAATAACAAAACAAACTTCCTTTGTCAATTTCACTGGCAACAATGACGATTTGTATTAGAAATCGTCGATCCGCTTCTATGAAAGTAGCAGCACTGCTTAGATCAGAAGGTATCCAATGTCCATTTATCCCGTCCAGGCACTTCTCCACGTCTTTCCCTTCTATTAACTGGTAACACGCATAAATTAGTCCGTTATCTTAACTGATAACAGTAACTGCGTTATGAGACACGATAAAAGTCTTAACTGAATGATCTGTACGTCATTTTTCTTGTCGTCATTGTATAATGTTACAACAGCCTTCAATTTTCACATTACTTGCTACAAACACGTACGGTATATGAAGATGATCGTCTGTATAACGCTCATTCAGGAATCCATGTTACTGCCGTTTGACATTTATGCCACAGCAGCTGATCAGTGCTATTTGCGCACGCTCGTGGGCTGTTAGCACAGGCAGACAAAAGGTAAAACGTTCCCCCCCCCCCCTCGTTTCCATTAAACCACCACTGACCGCGGCGCTATATACCACTCTGCTTTCACGTGAGCTCACGGCCGAATTCATCAACGTCAATTAAAATTAAGCACATCTCAAAATATTACCGTGTCTGTAACCATTTTTGATTGTTGCTGAACAAGAAAAACTACGCTTTTAACGTTAGTTGAAGTTTTTTGATTTTTTTGATTCTGCTAGAACCATACTATTACAAACTACGACTGAGAACCGCGCATCGCACGAACCCTTGATCCGGGCCACCTGCTGCTCACCGGCCGCAGTTTGATAGCCACTGATAACTTCAATGAGAATTTCATATCGATGTAAGTTGTGTTGCAAGCAGGAGCCACTTGCATGAAACATTACAGTTCTGATATCATAAAAACTTTCTGATGCAATGACGTGTTACTTTGTCCAGTGCATTTTATTACTGAATTTGGGGTATCCACGACAATTATTAATTTCCGTAAATGACAGATTCACCTCCATTTTCTTAATTATTTTGTTTTCCGTGATTAGTTTCGGCCACTAGGCAACTCTCAAGTGTTCAGGTTATATGTAACAACTCCTGTGTTATTGTGAATCCATCAATATTTGGTACACACAAGATACCTATTGCCTTAAATAATTCCTCAACACTTAGAATAGCCAGTTAACCAGAACTGGTCCGACACAAAATATATTTTATGTAACTTGACCTATCATTTATTTAAATAATAAGTAAATTACTGTATGAAGCTGTATGTGTCCTTTGATAGTGGACTGAAGTAGTACCTGATGTTCATACAATACTAGTAACTACGTACTCCGTTGTACATTCACATCGCATCAACATGATCGTGCGGTTAAAGGCGCTACAGTCTGGAACCGCACGACCGCTACGGTCGCAGGTTCGAATCCTGCCTCGGGCATGGATGTGTGTGATGTCCTTAGGTTAGTCAGGTTTAAGTAGTTCTAAGTTCTAGGGGACTTATGACCACAGCAGTTGAGTCCCATAGTGCTCAGAGCCATTTGAACCATGATCGTGGTTAAGCAGCAGAAAGCAAAGAAAAAACGAATAAACATTAGATGTTCTAGATTAAACATTATGTCATTCATCGATTGTGAAACAATTGTAGAAACCCATATACAAAAGATTTCCTTCAATGAACCTCAATACGCTCGTCACTAGATTTATAACTGATACTATACATTGGCACATCACTTTAAATTTTTATTTACAGTTAATTAGTTTATGAGTCTGAATCTGAAAGCGCATTACAAACGCTTTAACCAAAATTCTTGGTTTCAGGACACCCATTGCTCCATTACATCATTTTCAAAACACATCTGATCACTAGTTTGAGGCGAAATTAACTTCAAAACTGGGAAGTCGGAAACAAAGTACTTCGCTATTTACGTCATCAACTAT